>NC_090922.1:382984671-383309955 GCF_040938575.1 Ambystoma mexicanum
TGCAGCTATGGATATCAATGAAAAGAAGGATATAGATGGGCTCAACGAAGACGGGCTAAGGAGGGATGGAGCATCAGCCAACTGTGTTGTTAATTCTGCATGTCTAGATGCCACTGATTATGAACTAAGCCATTTTCAAGATGAGAATGCTAGACCCAGCAATGGCAAGATATTGATATTGATATTTTGTTTGTATCGCGCTCATACACGTGTGTTTCAGAGCGCAACGAGGCAAGGGAGGGGAACAAGGGAGAAGAGAAACAGCGATCTTACTAGGCCCAGTTGAGAACATTGAGAATGCACAAGTGCAGGGGAAAGGGAGGGTGGGAAGTGCAGGGGGGAGTGGAGGAAGTGGAAAGTGCTGAGCATAGGAATGAAAAACAACAACAAACGTTAGTGCAGCCAGCAAGTCGCAAGTGTTAGGTTTAAGGCACAGACCGGGGGTGTCTGATGAGTGCAGGGAAAGGGGGTGACTGTGGGGTTACAGATAAAGACCCAAAGTGCAAGGGTTGCCAGGAGGCAGTGCGGGTGTGCAGCAGGGTGGGCAAGTACCTGGGCCCAAAATCAGAGGATAACCTGGTGCAAATGGCTGGTAGAACAGATCAACAGGGAAGAGGATGAGAGAAGGCAGAAGCAAAGAGGAAGGTCTTGAGATGCTTCTGGAACCAGAGAGGGTTCTCCCCAAGTTTCAGAGTAGCAGGGAGGTTGTTCCAGAGCGAGGCCCCAGCCGAAGGCAGCGATGTACCCACGGCATGTTTCTTTGGGAAACGACTGACCATGAGGGAGTTAGAGGCGGAGGAGCGAAGAGCTGGAAAGGCAAGGTATTTGCGGAGGTAGAGTTGAAGGTATTTTGGACCCATGCCCCAGAAAGCCTTGTGAAGGGTCTTGAATTTAATCCTTGCAGCCACTGGGAGTCAATGAAGAGATTTCAGGGCTGGAGAGATACGATCCCAGGGCTTGAGGCCCAGGACAAGTTGCGCAGTCCTATTCTGGATGAGTTGCAGAGGGCCGAGAGTAGAAGCAGGTAGATGATTGTCACCTGTAACCTTGCCTGGCCATGATGAGATTGTATTGTTGTCATATGCTTCAACCGTTTAATAAAAACTTTTTTTTTTTAAAAGGAGGCTGTTGCAGTAATCATGCCTAGAGAGAACCAGGGCTCGAGATACAGTGAGCTTTTGGGGGAAGGAGAGGAAAGGCAGAATACTTCTGAGGAGGTGCACTTGGAAGTTTGACTTTTTAGAGACATCAGAGATGTGGGCAGAAAAGGAAAGCGTGGAGTCAAAGATGACCCCGAGGTTCTTAGCTGCGCAGGTGGGGGTAGGAGGAGGGCCAAGGCAGGCCGGCCAGAGAGTGACGGGAAAGGAGGGTGAAGGTGTGCAAATGAGGAGGATCGCTGTCTTACTGGCATTAAGGCAGAGATCGTTGGCAGCACACGACTCCTGAATAACAGACAGGCAATCAGAGATGAGATAAGCAGAAGAGGTGGCCGAGGGAAGCCCAAAAATGAGTTGAGTGTCATCCGCAAAGCACTGAAAATTTGAGCAGAGAGTGGCAATGTGATGGGCGGGAGTTGCCAGGTATTGGATGAAAAGCCAGGGAGAGAGGTTAGACCCCTGGGGAACACTAAAGGTAGAGAGGGAGTTAGAGGAAAGGAAGGACCCAAGTTGGACCTGGGAGGGTCGATCAGAGAGGAAAGAGGTCAGCCAGACCAGAGCCTGTTCGGTGATACCCAGATTGTCATGGAGATGGTTGAGCAGGATGGTATGGTTGATCTTGTCGAAGGCAGAAGAGAGATCGAGTAGGATGAGGACAAAAGGGATGTTAGAGTTAAGGCTGGAGAGTAAGTCTTCACAGATGTTCAGGAGAGCAGTGTCCATGCTTCTGGGAGCTCTGAAGCCAGATTGGCGGTCATGGAGACAGCCAATAGAATTGGAGTAGAGGTTAAGATGGCCAGCTTTTCCAGGAGTTTTCCCAGAAAAGGTGTGATGGAGATCGGGCGATAGTTTGCTGGGCCAGAAGGTTCAGCTGTATGTTTCTTGAGAAGAGGGTGCACAAGAGAGTGCTTCAGAGGGGAGGGGAAGGCTCCAGATGTGAAGGAGAGGTTGCAGAAATCAACCAGGGGAGGAGCAAAGGTTTCAATGTGGTCCTTGATGGTTTTGGAGGAACAGGGAAGAACCTGTTTTGATGAGACTTTCATAGATCAGACTTGATGAAAGGAAGAGAAAGAGGGTGGGGGCAGTTGCAGGGGGGGCAGTGTTCGCAGAAGGAGAAGGGAGAAATGGGGAAGGGAACGAGAGGGTGGACAGGATGTCCTGGGTTTTAGAAATGAAGTGAGAGGCAAGGCCCATGCAAAGGGCCTGGGAGGTGACAGGAGAGGTAGAGAGTGCAGCAGGGTTGGCCAGCTCCTTGCAGATTTTGAAGAGTTCAGCCAAGTCGTTAGATGCCGCAGAGACACAGGCTTGGAGGTGAGCTCTCTTTTTAGTGTGGACAGACCGTCGGTATTGCCTTTGGAGCAGGCAGCAGGCTAGTTTGTCAAAGAATGAACAAGAAGCCCTCCATTTTCTCTCAGCCACCCTGCACTTACATTTAAGGGTAGCTAGGTCAGAGTCGTACCAAAATTTGCACTTAGCTTTGGGCTTCAAACAGATCCACATGACAGGAGCAAGAGCATCAAGAATATCAGAGAAAGAGGAGTAGAGCATGAAAAGGGCTGTGTCAGAAAGAGGGCGGGCGAGGGTTGTATACGAATTGTTCATTTTACAACTGTTCCAATGACAATTGACCTTTTCACAATTGACCGAATTGTGAAGGTCAATTGTACCATATATGTGGGGGGAAACCCCCCACAACCCCCACCCAACGCCAAACCCCCAACACCCCTATATATATATATACATATATATATATGTATATATGTGTGTATATATATATATATATATTCGGTCAATTGTGAAAAGGTCAATTGTCACCCTTTAAATTTGGTCAATTGTTCATTCGAACAATTATTAATGAACAATTTGGGTAATACCTGGGGGAGGCTGCAAGATGAAAGACCAAGCCACTGGCTGAACCATTAGCTGGCTGTGAAGTGGATAAGAAGCCTGATCAGGTCAAGGGCAAAAATTATTCAATCTCCTTGGGTGTCAAAGGGGCTCTTCATTTGGGGGACCTGGATGGAAGAGGGGCACTAGTGGCACTTGAAACTCCAAGTTCTATTATCATGGCTCCTATACTCGATGGGGCAGTATCTGCAAGCCCCACATGCCCATTGACATCTCAACTACCATCTTCTCAGGGTCCACTGGGCCAAGTTGGAGGTCAAGCTGGGGTGGACAGGGAACCAAGTCAGTATTTGTGGAAAAATGGTTACCCTTGCGATTATGGCACCCGACTGCCAAGAGAATAGCAAACTCAAATCTGTCACCACAGGAGCTTAAAGCATCTTGCACCATCAATGACCACAAGATACCTGGGGGAGAGGAAAGAGCAGTTGCTAGTGATTTGCCTCTATCAAACAGTAAGACACACCAAATGGACTTGATGGACCAGGAGGACATGGTAGGTGGGTCTATGGAGCCCCAAGTTAATGAGGAAGATATAAATATGGCTGCAAGAGAGTGTGGGACTTTCCCGAAGGGTCGAGCCAATCGACAATAATGGAAGCTCTAGGAAAAATAAAGACCTTAGTCAAAACAATGGCAGGCAAAATTGAAATCTTGTTGAAAGTGGTCTTCAAGCCAGAGAGATCCCTAAATATTAAGAACACCACAGTCATGCACTGCAAGGCGTGTATTTGGAAGCAAGTCCACATAATAGAGCTACTCTTGGAGGGAACAGAGGGAACGGAACTACCAAAGCAAATACTAACAAATCAAAGCCAAGCTGGGACACTCGAGGCATGGAAGAATGTAGTCCATGCCCTACAAAATCTGGTGGTTCATCTGCTTCTTTGAAGTCTGCTTCCTTGAAACCAGCCCCGCTGATGCCTACTGCTGGGAAAATTCAGTGATCTACAGAGATGCCTCGATGCTCAAAAATGCAGAAGAAGGCTGGCAAAACGATTTTGAAGCACAGGACTTACCCAGCAATTACTGCTGAAATTGAGAAATTTGGACAAGGAAATCCAAGCAGGAAGTTGTCACAGTTTAAATCATTACATAACATCTCACACATGGAAACTGAGGGAATGGCGGCTAGGCCACTAACGGGTAAGTGCATACACAACATTAAAGATCACAGGGTATACATGCACAATGTCCAACGATTACCTAAGGGGCAATTTAAAAATAAAGAATCCCTTACTGATAAAGTCATACACTGGATAAGAAGCACCAGGCGATGTGCCTCACTGATCACAGAAGATATACTTTAATGTATTAGATTGCAGACACCACTCTTCAACACAGATTACATTGAACTAATCCTGAGGAGCACATTCTTGACAGATGGGCTTCTGTCCATTGAATCACGCACGTACCCACCCAATGGCTCCAACATTGCCATGCTCTCAATTATCCCCAACAACATAAAAGTGGAAGTGCCTTGGGCAGTACAGAAAGCCACCCAGCCATGTTCAAGCAGATTCTGTCCTAGATGAAGAGGGTTGACTAAGACAAGTGCAAAACATTCCAGAAGTATCAGTCCCTTAAGATATTAAAGTGCTCTCATGGAACATCGTGAGAGTGGCTGAACACAGGGAAGACCACGGCTGGAGGGGCTTAATCTCGGGATTCGACCTCATATGTCTGCAAGAGACATGGCATCTGAGCACACTGAACTGCAAGGGTATTCAACCAAGAGTGCAAGGGGACGACCAAGTGCGGACCTGGGTCAGCACATCGCTAAATTGGGTAGCTGAGCAAATAGACTTGCCTGACTTACAATTCATTAATTTCAGTACGAACTATGGAACTAGAGTGCATTTGGATAACATCTACAATCGAAGAGTGGGTGCTTCCCTGCTTCACAGCTTGATTAGGACGGCTGAGTTTATTGAGGGAAGGGATCCAGCATATAGTTCCAAAATAGTAACTCTGGCAGTCAGTGATTTAAACCTCCAATATGCGCCCCTCTAACTCGCTCATGATATGTAGAATGACCAAGATGATGCGTGGGGTATCCCACATTTACTGGCGGACTACCCAAGAAAATCCCACTCATTAGCTGTCCATGTTGCTCGACCTTTAAGCATTCTTAACTTTAGGGCATGTAATGGCCGTTGTGCCATTGATCAACCTTCAAAAAACACCTTTCATGGACACAATGGCTCCAGCCACATAGATTATGCTATGATCAGAGATAAAGATTGGAACCTAATAAAATCATTTGAGGTCTTACAACGCAGAGAAAGTGACCATAGACCAATCCTGTGCTGCAACAGGCTAGGATAGAGCCAACTCTTAGAGCAACTTCCATCAGCATTGGTGGCCATTCGAGAAGGTTGGTTAAATGGGCAGATGTGATGAATAAGGGTTGGCTACCAGGTATCTACTCTATAATTATTGGGCACATAGGAGCCATTAGTGATTTGACTCGGGGAATGCAAGACGTACTGAATAATTATGCAGAAATGATTACAGCACTGCACTCCTCATGTACGAAACCAGGCACCAAGGTAAAGAAACACACACAGACGGGTCAGGGTTGGTATGACGAGGAGTGTCATTCATGCAAGGAGAACATCCTGATATGCCCAAAAGAGGGACCAATCGTAGATGTAGTAAACTTGAGGGTGCTTAGGCTAGCTTATAAAACCATGACCGGGTCCAAGAAAAAGTAATTTTACCAGTAAAGATGGGAAACCATGCAGGCGGCGTGCAAGGCAAACGATGCACACACATTCTGGAAGCGTGTACAGGGTATGGCTCTAGATGGGCCCCACAATTTGCAGTGTAGAATTGCACCGGACATTTGGCAGGCTCATTTCTCGAACCTGCATAAGGGTTACAGGGTTTCCAGTAATCCGTTGAACCTGGGTGTGCAAACTGGGGAATTAGCTGTGCATTTCTCGGAACTTGGAGTGAGTTTGGAGGAGGTTGTTAAGGCTATTAGAGCCCTTATGAGTGGTAAAGCACCTGGGCCAGACTGTGTACCTATAGATTTCTATAAGCATGAACCAGAAATATAGGGCCCCGTCCTGACACGAGTATTCAATACTGTTATCAATGCAGGGACAGTCCCTGTCACCTGGCAGGAAGCTGTAATTTATATTGATTGATATTGATATTTTATTTCTATCCCGCTCGTGCACAAATGTTTCATAGCGCGACAAGGCAAGGGAGGGGAACAGGGGAGAACAAAACAGCGATCTTACTAGGCCCAGTGACATTGAGAACGCGCAAGTGCATGGGAGAGGGGGAGGGGAAAAGTGCATGGAAGGGGGGAGAAGTGGAAAGTGCGAAGCAGAGGAGAAACAGATAAATAACAATACATAAATAATAAAGGCTACAAACAGTGGTAGTGCAGCCAGCAATTTGCAAGTGCTAGGTTTAAGGCAGCAGACAGGGTAAGTCTGATAAGTGCAGGAAGAAAATGGGGGCTGTATGGGTAAAGATACAGACCCCAGTGCAGGGGGTGGCCCAGAGGCAGTGCGGGAGGGTGGCAGGGTGAGCAGGTACCTGGGCCCGGAGGACAGAGGGTGGCCAGGTGCATGGTGCCAAGAGAGAACAGATCAGAGTTTCGCGCCTTGAAACACTTGTGTATAGGCGCGTTACAAATGCCATATCATATCATATCATAGCAGGGGAGAGGAGAGGAGGAGCAAAGGCAGAAGAAAAGAGGAAGGTCTTGAGGTGCTTCCAGAACCGGAGATGTGTCATGATCTGTAGGACGCGTCCCTTTTGGACTTCCTGGTCCTTGACACAACGGGGCTTGCACTCCGTAGTACTTCCAACATGGCCGTCTAACATAGAACGCTCTCCACCAGCCTCCACGTCAGGCGTAGCACGTTCTATAAAGAGGTCACGCCCCCGCGGCCTCACGCGTCTCAACGCTACCGCTTGCAGTGGCTAGATGTGTGCTCCGTAGTTCGCCATCGCTGAACTCTTTGATTCCTGGTTCCCGGACCCTCGCTTCCCCCCTCTATCTTCCCTTCCTCCTTATTCTGCCTTGAATCCGGGATCTCGTATATCCGCCTCTGAGTACACCTCCTTTGTTTCCTGGACTTCCTGGAGATTCCAAGTTTCCCTGGTTGTAGAATGCTGAACGCACGCTGGAACCCGAAGACGCTCGCACGGGGTTGTACAAAACCCGCACCGTACGCAAGAAGACTCCTTCCAAGAATTCCAGCAAACATCGAAGTCAGGTGAGAAAGGGGGAAACCTGTGACAAGATGGTTCTCCTCAAGTTTTAGAGTGGCATGGAGGTTTTTCCAGAGGGAGGCCCCAGCCGAAGACAGAGATCTACCCCCAGCTCGGTTCTTTGAAAAACGACTGACCCTGAGGGAGTTGGAGGTAGAGGAGCGAAGAGCTCGAGAGGGGAGGCATTTGCGGAGGGATAGCTGAAAACATTTTGGACCCAGGCCCCAGAAAGCCTTGTGGACAATGCAGAGGGTTTTGAATTTAATCCTTGCATCCACTGGGAGCCAATGGAGAGATTTCAGAGCTGGAGAGATACGATCCCAGGGCTTGAGGCCAAAGACAAGTCTCTCTCTGTCCTGTTCTGGATTAGTTGCAGAGGGCGGCGAGTAGAGGCAGGTAGATTTAGAAAGAGGCTGTTACAATAGTCCAATCTAGAGAGAACCAGAGCTTGTGATACCATGAGCTTCTGGGGGAAGGAGAGGAAAGGCACAGTACCTCTGAGGATGTGCAGTAGGAAATGTGACTTTTTAGAGCCCTCGGAGATGTGAGTGGAGAAGGAAAGGGTGGAGTCAAAGATGACCCCGAGGTTCTTAGCCTCGCATGTGGGTGTAGGAGGAGGGCAAAGGGAGGCCGGCCAGAGAGTGAGGGGAAAGGATGGTGAAGATGTGCCGATGAGGAGGATCTCCATCTTGCTGGCATTCAGACAAAAATCATTGGCGGCACACCAATCTTGAATGGCAGTTAGGCAATCCAAGATGAGAGGGGGAGAGGAGGTGGCAGAGGGCAGCCTGAAATTGAGTTGAGTGTTGTCAGCGTAGCACTGGAAATTTGAGCAGAAAGTGGCAATGCAGTGGGCGAGAGTTGCCAGGTATAGGTTGAAAAGCCAGGGCGAGAGGTTAGACCCCTGGGGAACACCACATGTAGAGAGGAAGATAGATGAACGGAAGGACCCAAGTTGGACCTGGGAGGGTCGATTTGAGAGGAAAGAGGTCAGCCAGGCCAGAGCCTGATCAGTGATACCCAGGTTTTCACGGAGACGGTTGAGCAGGATGGTATGGTTGACCGTGTCGAAGGCAGAAGAGAGATCTAGGAGGATGAGGACAGAGGGAATGTTAGAGTCAAGTTTGGAGAGCAGATCTTCACGGATGTTCAGGAGCGCAGTTTCCGTGCTTCTGGCAGCTCTGAAGCCAGACTGGTGGTCATGGAGACAGCCAATAGAATTGGAATGAAGGTTAAGCTGAGAGATGGCCAACTTTTCCAGGAGTTTGCCCAGAAAGGGCGTAATGGAAATTGGGCGATATTAATCTGGACAAGAAGGATCAGCTGTGGGTTTCTTGAGAAGAGGATGCACAAAGGAGTGCTTCAGAGTGGAGGGGAAGGATCCTGAGGCAAAGGAGTGGTTGCAAACATCAGCAAGGGCCGGAGCGAGGGTGTCAATGTGGTCCTTGATGGTTTTAGAGGAACAGGGATGAACCTGTTTTGACAAGGCTTTCATAGATCGGACTTGTCTAGCGACCTTGTCAGGGGAGAAAAGAGGAAAGGACGAGAAGGATGGTGGGGGGTGGCTAAAGGAGGGTCAGCAAGCACAGATGGAGCGGGGAGAGGAGTGGTGTGCGTGGAGAAGGTGGACATGATGTCCTGGGTTTTTTAAATTAAGTGAGAGGCAAGGGCATTGCAAAGAGCCTGGGAGGCAACAGGAGGGGCAGAGACTGCAGCAGGGTTGGCCAGCTCCTTGCTGATTTTAAAGAGTTCAGCCGAGTTGCTAGATGCAGCAGAGACACGAGCTTGAATGTGGACTCTCTTCTTGGTGAGGACAGAGAGTCGGTATTGCCTTTGTAGCAGGCAACAGGCCAGTTTGTCAGAGGATGAACAAGAAGTCCTCCATTTCCTCTCAGCTTCCCTACACTTACGTTTAAGTGTAGCTAGGTCAGAGTCATACCAGGAATTGCACTTGGCTTTGGACTTCAAACGGATCCTCATGACAGGGGTAAGAGCATCAAGCTTATCAGAAATTGAAGAGTAGAGCAGAGACAGGGCTGTGTCAGGATGTGAGACAGCCAAAGGTGGAGGGGTGGAGAAAGTGGTGGCAAAAGCTTCAACTGAGACACGCTTCATGGGCCGGATGTCCGAGAAGGTAGGTGGCAGTGTGGGGGTAGGCTTGGCTTGGTGGGAAGAGAGGGAGAGATGAGAGGAGAGGAGGGAGTGATCACTCCAGGAGAGAGGAGTGGTCAGAGGGAAGGAGAGAGGGAGGTGAGAGGAGATCAAGAGATCGAGTGCGTGCCCTGCAGACTGAGTCGGGCCAGAGGGGAGGATGGACAGTGAGAGGGAGTAGCAGAGGTCACGAAAGAATACAGAGGAGGAGCAAGGAGAGTCTAAATGTATAATGAGGTCACCGAGGAGTAGGAGTTGAGTGGTAGAAGCCAGGAGGGAGGAGGAGAGGTCTGCCCACACAGAGAGAAATGAGGTGATTTGACCAGGAGGCCGGTAGATGGTAACCACAGTAAGAGAATGGGTAGGTGAGAGAGAAAGCCTACAGACAAGGCATTCAAAAGAGGAGTAGGTCTGAGTGGGAATGATAATCATGCCTATATTAAAGAAGGGTTCAACAGAACTCCCAGACATTGATGGCCCCATTTCTCTGCCAAATGGGGCAGGGAAATTGTATGCAAAGTCATTCTGGGCCATCTACAAGAATGGGCAGAACAAGTGGGATAATAAATAACTTTCAGGTGGGATTCTAGCAGGGGATGGGTACTCTTGAGCAGTCCCTGAGCCTCGATCTACTTATTAAAAAATATACAAGGATGAATAACAACATATTATACGCAGTCATTGCAGACCTAAAAACAGCATTTGATTTAGTGCCTATGTAATAAGCTGTGGCAGGTCTTGCATGTCTATCACATTCCCGTGGACCTAATATCTATCATTCGGTGTCTGTATTCCAGCAACACTGCATCTGCACACTGTGGGACGACAAGTTTGAGGTGCAGCATGGAGGTAGGCAGGGATGTGTGCTGGCACCACTCCTCTTTTGTATTTACATCAACAGCCTAATAGAGGAGCTGGTGGACAGTGGTATGGACCCCTCCAAAGATTAGCAGTTACGTTTCCCAGCCCTGTTCTTCGCGGACGACACAATGATGGTTTCGACCACTTTAATTGGTATGAGGCACACCCTGACTGAATTTGCGAAAAAATATGGCAATCTCAGTCTGGAAATCAATGAAAGTAAAACAAATACCCTTGTCTTTAGATGCAGAACGGTCGGACCTGTAAACACCAACATAGAGATAGAAGGTGTTATGCTGCAGCAGTTCACCACTTACAACTATCTGGGTTAGTGTTTTGCCAAGAATGGCTCCTGGCATGAACAAATCTCAAAAATCACTATGACCCTGAGCAAATATAGTGGGGCCTTTTGGAAATTCTACCTATCCCATGGAAAGGGTGCCTTACCCCCACTTTCGAACTGTGCAGACTACAGGCTCTTCCAGCAGCAGTGTTTGGTGCAGAGATATGGGGTTTTTCTAAGTCAATAGACATAGGAGTGGCAGAAAATGCATTTTAAAAACCTTTATTGATGAAACCTACCAGTTCACCAAATGCTATACTGCACCTCGAATGTGATGTCTGCCCCATTGAGCATTTAATTGCAGTCAAACCCCTGCTCCTTTGAGCCTGTATATGGATAACACCTGGGTTACACATTTTCAAGGAAGATGTGATCAACTTTCTATCGCTGGAAGGCAGCCAATGAACTCCATGGCTGATGCACATAACATTTTGGTGTAGGAAATTGGAACTTGGGTAGTACTGGGACCAGCCAGGCAGCATGACTCTTGACTCTAGGAGAGTGATCAAATCAGCCTGCAGAAACGAACCACAGCAGAGAAATGGTGGCAGCATGTGCAAGGCTCTCCTGTGCTCAGCAGTATCTGCAGGACAAGGAGGTCTTTGGCCACGAATGCTACTTAGATGTTGATACACCAAGTTATGCTTGGTCATTTTTTTATAATCTGAGAGTGGGGCCCTCTGGGTGGCCTATTTTAGGAGAAATTGGAAAAACTCAAATGATACTGAATGTTTGGCCTACTGGGCCCTATGCAAGACTGTCCTCCATTTTGTGTTGTTCTGCCCCAGGTATAATGACCTCAGAGCCAACCAAGTATTTAATACCAATTTTTAGTAAAAAGGAATTCAGAGGGCAACCGATGCACTGGATATTTGCAAGAAGTGCGAAGATCTCAACCTTCTATTTTTTGTAGCCAAATGCCTCTCAAGGGCGTGGCTGACAAGGGTGAGTGTGCTATGCAGCAGAGGGGAAACTTGTCCACGAGTGTATTACCAGCTTGTAATAATTCTATGTAAACTTAACCTTGTGACTGAAGTGAATAGATAATGGTATTTTAACTATGTGTAACATTTATTTGGTTTTATGTTATTTTAGTATATAATGCACATGCTTTGATGGCACTATAGCCAAGAATAAAGCTTATACAACAACAACAGGTTATAGGGTGGGCTTTAAAGGTGCAAGGGAAGGATGGAGTATATTAGGGATATCATATAAATATGGCTGCCACCGTTCTGCCTACAGACATCTTTCAGTGCCGAGTTCATCAGAAAAGGACAATACCTGGATGGAGCATTCCCAGCTGAGGCTCAGCAGGCATTGCACTCAACTGACCAGACCAGTCGTGCAGGATCCGCAAGCAACCATGGAGGGAGGAACAGGTTTTGAAGATCTCCTGAATACATCATTCCAACCCAGGATGTCAAGAGGGATGCGACAATGGCTCCACAGCTCGTTCCCGAAGCTTTAAAGTCAAGTGTTCCAAAGGCTCACAAGCCCACAAACAGACAGTAGACTGGGCTACTGCAGAGTGCCATCAGATACCAAAAATAGCTTATTTCTTTACTAACAGCGCCTTCACGGTGAGTCTGGCAAAGAAGACTGCAGGCAAATTGTGAAATGGTGTGTACAGGACTTGCACTATGGCTCCCAGATGAATCGCACCAGCAGTTTAAACAAAGCAAGTGGGCATGTTGTACAATATTGTGCTATATTGTGAATGAGTGCGTGACGGTGATGGCACCCCTTGATCTCCCTGTCATCATTTTTCTCATGTATAACATGTATACAGCTGACAGATGACAATATCCTTCTAATGCTTCACGTATCATATTGCAACCCATTGGTAAAAATATAACCGGAAAGGTCTCAGGTTATCAAATTGTAGCCTGAATACCACCCACATGTTCTGAACCCCACTATTATTTTCTATTTCAAACAGTCTACTGAATCGACTATCTTCTAGTTATACAGCCTTCCCAGTAACTCCCTTCAAACTGCCGGATCTTTCACAAAATGAAGCACAGGCAAGGCCACTAGATTGTATGGGCCATCCCATCATGACCCTTGAACCCAACTCTACTGTGGCAAGATAACACAGATCAAGAAGCAAACAAAACCGTGACTGCACTTTCCAGAAAGAGATTGTAGTAATGAGGCTCAACCTTGGTACCCAACAAAACCACTGACAAATCAAAACTGTTAGAAGGATAAAGAACGAGTAGAGAGAGATTGTGTGTGCAAAGCAGTTAGAATGTGGACATACGTTTGCCACACATTATTATTAATTCCCTCCTCAATAAAAATGGGATAAAATAGCATTGCAGATCTGTATAAACAAGGATGTGCATACCTGTCTTTAACTACTTATAAGTTATGCATTTAATCATATACTGAAAATAATGATCCATAACTTAAAGTACGATTTACACTTTTTTGATAGCTTGTATATATTGCTTGATAGTATTTTAAAATCCTAACATTGTATGGATCTTTTTGCATGAGCATTGGTATTACGTGTATGTCATTACTTTTTAGCTCTTTACTATTGATACATAATTATTCAATTTAACTATAGTGTTTTTTATTTGTTTTATTTTATGCAAACGAAGATAAATAATTGTTTATATATAAAAACAATTAGGCATTTGAGTGCATGCAGCGGTGTTTGAACACGTGGATGAAACGATGCACTAGTAAATCGATGAGTTTGGGTTAATAAGTGTGAGTTTATTGGTGAGCAGGGGAGCCACTGCACGTACCTGTTGGGCGGTAGACCCCCCTCTTCGCCTTCGCCATGTGCTTACCTGCTGCCTCTCCACCAGGCACATCTGGCACTTCCTCCCCCCGGGAACCCCAATAGCACTTCCCCCCTCTCCGCCTCCCTCTTTTTTTCCTTTTCCTTTCACTGCACTTGCACTCTCCGAATGTCATGAGGCTTAGTGTCACCGCTTCAGTTTTTTAATTCACATTGTCAATTCCTTTGTTTATTTGCTCCCTTGTTCCCTTCCCTTGTGCCTTGTGACGCTTTGAAACACTGTCTTGCTGTATAAGCGCCTTATAAATAACCAATAAAATTAAAAAAATGACAATGGACGGTAAATAAGAATGGGCATAGATGTGATAGACAGACTTTCAGTATGTAATTGAAGATGCAGGATCTCCTAGAAGAAATGCTCATCAGCAGCAAACCTCCCCCGGGGCTGCCAGCGACTGTACCTCAACAGAGGCAGGACATTGCCATCTCCAGCCAACAGCAGCTGCTCCTACAATAACACTCCTATCCCCTCTAGTCTGCTGTGGTGCTGTCCTCGGTGCCTTGTCTGCCAGTAGTCTGAGCACCTATTTCATGGAGCCCAGGAGTGAGAGCAGGACCAGCACCCGAGTTCTGACATCCCTCATACTTATGGCTATGTATAAACCCCCGACCCAATCACTCTCTATGGTAAGCTTAAGGACCTCCAGATCTCTCATTACAAGGGTGGTCACATATATAGCTTCAGGGCGCTGCCTGTTCTATTTGCATCCCACTGGCAGCCACTCTGGCCAGTGATAATCTACCGTATCCCAGCTCCACCTTCCACAATGGACGCAGTAGAGCAGTGCTCCCCCACTCCTCCAGAAAATACCTCCCGGAGAGCAATTCAATGATAATAGACAACATTGCCAGTCTGGATGCGAAATCGGAGGTCAGCCGCCTAGCTCCAATGTTCATAAGGATCAGAACTGCACTGCAGGCTTCACAGCCTGTCACCTGACAACCTCATTATGGGACAACGTTCATATATGCTTCTTTAAATAAGAATGTCGGTCCTGTTGCAAGTAAAACGAAATACTGGGGCTGTTTCTTAAAAGCTGATTTTGCACAAGTGAACGATGTGTCAGGACATGTGTAGGTGTATCTCATAATTGAGCAAGTTGTGCATGCAAACATGAATCACACAGAACCAGAGCAAGATATGTGCAAAGTAGGAGCAAAGCATGTACATCGACCGCAGCATGAGTTTTGCAAGAGGGCAATGGTCAAACCATATCCACAAAACATGACAATTCATTTGCTTAGACCCCCTGCCTCCCTCGGAAGTTGGTCCAATCACAAACAACCACAGGAAAAGGGAGCAAGTGATTTGCTACAGAAAACTAGTATCACATCTCACTCCAATCAGAGAATATACCCCTGAAAAAAGCCAGCAGAAGACTGCAGGTTTACATCTTCAAAATGACTAACACAGGGCATGATGTTGCTGCATTGACTCATGAGTATTATGAGGGGAATAATCAGTTAAAGAATATACAGGAGGAACGTGTCCCTCTTTGATCTAGCAGGTGATGACGTCTGAACAATGCATATGCTAACACAGTAGGAGGGAGCCTTACTTCACCTACCACGAGGGGACATACCAGACCCCAATATCTAAATTGATACAATATTTCCCTGTCTTCGCAACTGGCTCCTTCCAGAGGACCAGCAACATCGCAGCAATGCCACTGAAGTGCTCAGGATCATGGGCACTACATCAGGTCTTCAACATGATCCTCACATTTGTCAATAATAACACATCGATGCCTCATGATGCCTTTATAAGGGGAGGGATAGTCGGACCTTGTATTATATAGTTGGGTTCTCTGGGGTGTGGGGTACCATTGATTTCAATTATGTTGCTCTCAGAGCCCCCCCAGCAACTGGATACCTATTCAGGAAAAGAGATAATTACATTATGTGAACATCCAGAAGGTCTGAGATGCAAGCATTAACATCCTGAACCAGAATGCCAACTACCCAGGAGTGACATAGCAACATCTACTAGTGTTTTGCAATTGCATGCCAATTTGAAGCAGGATACTTTGGAGATACATGGTTTCACTGTAAGTTAGGGTAGTTTACTACTGCCACTCAACCCTGTTTTGATTGCAGATGCCTTGACATGCGGCCTCTCTCATCCACAAATGACAATGGGCATCCTCTAAGGAGGCATCTTCTCACCCCTTTCAATGACCCAGTAGGCAGAGGGCAACAACTTTATTGTACAGCACATATGTGCACTTGGAACCCCACTTGGAAGGCCATTGGGCATAAGGTTGGGAGATGGAATTTTCATTTCAGATGCTTTGACCAATGATGGGGATTTCTACTATATAACCCTGGATTGGTGTTTAAGGTCATTATTGTCTGTATCACGCTACACTAAACTGCTCTCAGGCATGGCCTGCAAATGGACTTGTACACTGAAATATTCCCTGAGCCCCCCATCCCACATGCTGCAGTTAATGGACTGAGGGGAATGGCATAGGACTGTATTCATATTTTTACCATTAGGGTATTTATTGAGCAAAGACCTTTGAGAGCTTTGCAAGTCATAGGGGGAAGTCGAAGGCAAGGGAAGCAAATTTCACAGGATCCATACAAGAGAGCAGGACGCTAACAACGGGGGAGCATGTGCATGGGCAATTTGGCAGAACGGGATCTACACGCAAGCAGGGGAGGAAACAGGGAAAGCAGATCACCCAGTCTGAGGTTAGGTGGGGAGTGGAAAGGGTGTGGACCTAAGTGTTAAGGAGCAGACATTCCTTGAAGAGGAGAGTTTGGAGTTCCTGCAGGAAATGTAGACGCAAGGGGACATGTCTGGTGTAGGTTGGGAGGAGGTTCCAGAGTTTGAGGGGGGTAAACAGAGAATGTCTATCGTGTGGTTCTTTCCTACCTGCATCCGCGGAGTTCAATCTGTAGATGTCCTTACTTCTGGTGGATTGTAGGGCTCTGGAGATGCTGAACTTCTCCGTAAAGTAGCTCGAGGAATTAAAGGTGACTGCCTTGTATATGATGCACAATGTCATTAAGGATGTCCTGGTTGCAAGGTATTTTGCCTGAATATTTATGTGTGCTTCACATTCCCTATGACAGAGTACATTGTGCATGCATTATGAGTTCAAAATCAGCCATTGCAAAACAGATGTTTCTAAATGCTCTTAATGGTGTATACATTAATAGGTCCAAGTTAAACGTATGGATTTGAGGAACATGTATTTAATAGTATATTATTTATAATAATTGTATGTGCTTCAGAATGTCCAAATGTATATATTGGTGGACTTTTGATTTTCAAGAATGAATTAGGTTGTATATCTATGGTTTTATGATGTAATACTACATTAGCCAGTGTGTGTGGTGACATGAAAGTGTCATGTTGCACAGTGTTGCTGTTATGGCACCACTCTACTTCGGTGAATCTGTTTTCCACAAAATGTGTTAGGCAGTGGAACTACTCCAAAATCTAATCCATGCATAAAGCATATCACTACTTCAGGGGCACCTTTGTGACCCCTCGATGTCCCATCCACATGTCAAATAGTTCGTTATCACAGAATCACCTTGTTGTATACTCGTTCGTTGCTTCACTGCTGCACTTGAGAGCTTTTTTGCCCAGGACATAAACAAGCAAAATACTGTTGGAAAACATCTATTGTGAAGTATATACAGCACCCAAACATCACACGGCAAAAGATAAAATGCACCATAAGTCAACCTGTCCTTACATTCCTTCAAGCAAATGAACTGTGTGCACAATAGCAAGATCAAGAGAGATGATATATGCGACTCTGTTTCAAACAACGAGATGACCTGCAAAAAACACTGCTAATAAACTGTCTAGCTGTTGCAGGTCAGTTTAAAAGGAACGTGATGGAATAACAAACCATCCCAGCACCTCCAAAATCAAAATGGTCCTGGTTATCGAAATCAAAACATGACTCGAGGAATTCATCAAAAGAATAGAGCCAAATCCAGGATCTAAATTATCAACATCAATCACCTTCACCATAGCCAGTCATGCCTTAATACGTTTGCAAGAGACATGGATCATAAACCAGTCAATTTTTCCCGGTTATCAACTGTGTTGGATCCCTGCATTAAAAGGCAATCTAGGGAGACCATCAATGGGAATGATCACAGCAGTGAAACTGTCATAAATTGCATGGTTACAACCTTGCCCCTCCCCAAATCCGGGAATACGATTAATGAAACTAACACTGCCTCTAAATAACCAAAGAAAGAGCTCAGCTATGGCTATCATGAATTTGTATTGGAACCCTCTAGCCATAGCCGATCAAACATTTCTGGATCTTGTTGTTGAGATGTTGGACCTAACTTTGGCAGATTCATCAATCACTGCAACAATCATTGCAGGAGATCTTAATTTGAAATGTATTATTGCCAAAGGTCAGATGTTTTCAACGAGAGCCAAACGATGGCTACAAATGATGTCAATGAGAGGCTTTGTCATGTTGAATGGTGCCATGAATGGAGATACTTCAGCCACCCCAAATTGGCATAGAGACGAATCCTCCTCTATTATAGATTATGTATTCATATGTAAGAACACATTTAGTCAGATACAACATTTTAAAGTAATTGGGGCAAATCTAAGTGAGCATAATATTCTCAAATTTAAGTGGGGAGAATCCACACCAAATTTGAACGCATATTATGCTCAGTCCTGCAGCCTTCTTTTTAAGGGCAATCGTCTTAAAGTCACCCCACATTTCTGAACAAGTTATTGGCCCATTATCAGGATGAAGCCTCTGACGAACCTTGTAAATATGACCATGATGAAGTTCTCCAATTTTTCACAGACTCAAATCCGATTCAGTAACGAGTGATAAAATGCACAAAATATAAATTTGATCACAGTATCCATACTCTAAAAACTACAATGAGATTGAACTTAGAAAGGCCTTGAGGATTAAAAACTCAGATTCCAGAAAAGCCAGTAAAGAGATCCGCAATAGATACAAAAACAGGATCAAGCAATATAAAATCAGAACACTGCAAACATATGCGGAGACAATCATATGTGAAATAAGGAGTAAAAATACCACTCAAATATGGAATCTTATAAAGTCAGCCAATAATGATATGCCAGGATCAAGTATGATAAATGTCATTAATGAAATAGAGTGGACCAAGCATTATACAACAATATTTAATAGTGAAGAACCACCACTCCTAACACCCGCCCCAAAATCAGATCAATTGCAACTACAATGTGACTTATTAGACATTAGGCTAATCATTGCCAAACTCAGCTCATCGCAAGCCCCTGACCCGGATGGGCTAACCAATCTGGTTCTGAAATCTGATCTTCGAGCCCGGTCAACCATATTACTAATAATCTTCTGCAGAATAATAGAACTAAATAAGATTACACGAACATAGAAGAACTCAATAATGATCTCAATTTACAAAAAAGGCAGCAGAGAAGACCCAGAGAATTATAGGCCTATAGCACTACTTGACACTTCGGGAAAAATATTTGCGCGATTAATTTAAAAAAATTCCAATTAGGGTTTGTGGCTGGTTTGGGAACATCTATCAATTTGAAAGTACTAGCCACTATAAAAGAACACGTTATAGAGACCAATCAAGCTGCCTATTTCGCGTTTGTTGATATCAAACAGGTGTTTGATTCGATCTCAAAGAACCTACTTTGGACAAAACTTCAACAAGCAAACTGCCCAAACTATCTGCTGAATTTAATTCAACAACTATTCATGAATACTACTTTCCAAATAAAACTAAACAAGGAGGGCCTACTAACAAAAAAAATCAAGAGGGCTCAAACAAGGATGGATCCCTGGCTTCAACTTTATTTAATTTTTTTATAAGAGACATCAATGGAGCGTTCAACTTGATCAGATCATGTCCTCCTAAAATAGGAGAAACTCATATATCATGGTTATTATACGCTGACGATTTGGTGCTGATAGATATCACACACATCGGCCTACAGGATAAATTAGCAGCCCTCCATATTTACACTGAACAAAATCTCTTGCACATTAATGTACTGAAATCTAACACCCTAAGAGTTACCAAAAAAGGTTAAACAAAGCATGCACACCATAGATGGGCAGTAGGAGGAGCTTTTCTTGTAAATATACACAAATATAGATACCTGGGTCAAAATGTCAACAATGATCCCAGTGACCGCCCATACAAAAGGGAAGCCAGACTAAAGATGCAAAATTTAACATCACTTGCTAGATTAAATCTAAATATGGTAAATTTACCTACACACCAGTAATAATGCTCTATGAACAAAAAGTAGTGCCAACCATCATATATGGAGCACATACAAAGTATCCGATGCAGAAGCCCAACTGGAGCTTATTAGAAGGCTTGTTCTGGAAGTCATTACTGGGACTTCCAAAAGGATTCCCAATTCAATTGATAACACTTGAATTGGGCATCCCCCCCTACAATCTAGAGTAGAATGGCAATCGCTAATGCTCTGCAGAAAGTGCTTGATAACACCTATGGAACATCTATCATTGCTTCAAGCAGTTGCCAAATCTATGAGCAGCAATAAGATCACGCCCATGACTAAACGTAAACAATATTGTGTGAGACTACTAAAGGAAGCAGAGATCGATATTCTAACATTGTTAGAAAGACCAGAACCCGCCCACCTTTTTTTTTTTTACAAATAATGAATGGATAAGACTATGGGAGGCTTGTTCACCTTACAAAGCCTTTCAATCTGGTGCATTGATTATGAAATGAAGAGTCCAAATCCTGATTTACTTACAAACACTTCCAGACAGCAAATATAGGGTGAACACAATGAGGCTACGCTTTAATCGCTGGCCTATGAATTAAGTTTTTACTTTGAGAAGAACAATTCCACAAGCCGAAGCAAAGTGGAGGTTTTGCAAAAACATCCACAAACAAATAAACCCTTGAGCATCTCTTAACCTCCTGCAAAGCACTTGTTGAAAAGAGGACAGAAAGCTTCTTCAAACACCCGGGATATTACAAGTCACTATCAAGTAAAGCCATGTGGAATATGCTATTCAGTGCAAGTTCGATATCCCTTAACTTGGCCACTATCAAGTATGTATTAGCTTTCAGCCTTGAACATATAACAGTGGAATAACACAGGAATTAACATCATCCTCCATGACATAGATTTAAGCAACTACTATCATAACAATTTTAATTGTAAATGTTCACCTTTTAGAAACTTGTGTGGAATTTGTAATGAAAACTTCTAATTCTAATATTAATGTAATATGTTTTAATATCACAAACGTGTGTAAGGCTACATAGTAACCAGATACCCAAGCATAAAAATAAAACAAAGGTCTGATTACATTTCACTGTACATTTCCTTTTTTGCGACAGACCCACTCAATATGGTGTTACATTGCAATAGATGTTTGAAACGCTATGTCCTGTCATATAGTGGAACATGCATAAGGGGAATTTGCTGCATGTTGTCTGATATTGTGTAGACATATGCTCATTTAATTTTGGTGTATTGGATATTCAGAGGCCAATTGCACCAGATTAGCCCCATATCTAATAGACATGAAAGCCTGGCCACTGTAAAGAATGCACACACATGGCCAGTGTCTTGCTGTATACCACACATCTCAAAATAATTATCAGAAAAAGGGTTAATTCCTGGCATCTTCTTCCTCCTCTAAATCTTTCTTTCCCTTTCACCAAAGCTTTAACTTTAATATATAAGCAGCACACATATTCTGGAATTTGGCATTGGCATCTTATGTCTCTAGGCCTTTAAAGAATACAGTTTATTTGAGTCATTGACATGGTCCACCATTCCTTTCGTTATAACTAGGATAGCCGAAGCACCTGAAAAGTGGTAATGTATCCGTATAATAAAACACATGTCATTATTTTTTTATTTTTTATTTGATATAGCTGTAAAAGAACAGCCTTTCAAAAAGTAAATCAAATATATTGATCACATCATACAAAATATAAATCATATAAAATAGCAATAATAAAATGCACAGAACTACAGCGCAACCTATTAAAATAAAGATATCTTAAAGCAAACTATAGCGATTATTGCAACTTTCACTGAATCTTAGCAAACTTCATATTTGAAGCTTAATCAATAAAACTCTTGATCAATGTTTTACACTTTGACATTTCCGGCTGCTCTTAGTTTTCAGCAAGTATCAGGTATTATTTCAGCCATTATGCACTTTCAAAATCACTTGTATCCATAAGCTCTATTAGACTTAGTGATTGAATGTACATTAATATTGCTATGTTCATTTTAGCTGATTGGCTATGATACAGCATATTCCATAAAACATCATAGTCCAAAATACAAAATTCATCAAATATGTGGTTAGAAAATTGACATCTTTTCTCAATCAAGGCAGGACAGTCAACAATCAGATGTTTTAATGTCTCAAGCTGCATAGGCACCGTACAAAATCTTCAGTACCCATTCATAGTAAGTTTGCGCATTGCACGCACTTCATTTGTGAGGCAAATGTTAAATCTTATTCTCATATGGCCGAGCCTATTTTTCGGATCAGGAAATCTCACCAAATACTGTTCAATTTTATGCAGTTCCTTCATTGCAAAGGCCTGATTATTAAATAATCTCAGTTTCAAACAGACGTCTCTGGTGTTAATCCAATCGCACAACCATAATTTCCTTTGGCTCTGGATTATTGATTGGGAGCTCCCCATCAATACCTGCTTCATCCATCATCAGATTTATCCACTTGCGCCATCTGGTGATTTTATAACTATCTGTTCTTAACATAAATTTTCCTATTTTGAACATTACACCATTTTCTTCAGTGGCCATCAGATACTTTCGATATAAGGACATAACTTTCCAGGAATAAATCGCATTCAAAGATACCATGCCCATTTCATGATGTATTGAACATGCTGAAACGGACATTGGTAAGACACAGATCATTTCCAAAAGTGACCTTCCATTTTGATCCATACATTCTCATTTATGATATCTCTTGTTTCAGTACCATATGTTAAAATAGCGATGACTTTCTGTTTAAAGAAAGTAATCGCTGGTAAAAGCGAGTATTTGCCATATTTGGCCTGTATAATATTTGTCTGTGAAATGCCAGTTGACAATTTTTGGTTCATGTCTCTAAAGAATGGTTTATCATGTACATCATTACTTATTAGAAGGCCTAGATATTTGTACTCAAATACTATCTCAATATCAACATTCTGTATGACCCATTGTCTCATTTGTTTGGCCTAATTTTTCTTTAGGCCCAATATCATGATCTTACATTTTGCTTGATTGATTTTCAATAGATTAGCATTTGCATATTTACTCAGACATGCCAAGAGGTCATGCAGCCCACCTGGAGTCTTAGCCAACAGCACAAAGTCGTCGGCATAGAACAACCAGGGGACATCACGACCCCCTAACCGGGGAGCATCAGCTCTAGAGTTTATAAACTCATGACGTACCGCAGCCATAAAGAAATTAAAGACCGTACTGGCCAAAATGCATCCCTGTTTCAGGCCACAGAATGACGGAATGGGGTCGGATAAAGCTCCATGCATAGCCAATCTGATTTGGACAGTTGTTCTAGAGTGCAGTTCCTTTATCCAAAAAACTAAATATTCAGGGCATTTTGCAACAGTCAATTTTTTCATCAACAATTTCCTGCACACAGATCAAACGCAGCCTGGAAATCAATAAAGGCAAGATAGACTTTTTGACTCTTTAAATGTTCTTGCGCTTTAATGATTTCCAGGATGTGTGAATTGATGGCCATTCCCATGCCCGGCATAAAGCCGGTTTGATTTGGGTCCCTCATTTTAGCAGTATTCAGCCACTTATTCAGGTCTCTTAACAGCAGTCTTGCAAAAAGTTTACTCGGTATATCTAAGGCATAAAGCCGGTTTGATTTGGGTCCCTCATTTTAGCAGTATTCAGCCACTTATTCAGGTCTCTTAACAGCAGTCTTGCAAAAAGTTTACTCGGTATATCTAAGAGAAATATGGATCTATAATTAGATGGTTCATTGTTATCTCCCTTTTTATAAATAAGAATGGTGATAGACTTTCTCCATGATGACGGAATACATCAGGTTTTAATTATTTGATTGTATATGCTCAAGAAACTTTTGGGCCACGCCAGAGGATGTTTCTTGATCATAAAGTTAAATAAACCATCGGGACGAGGCGCACGAGATGTTGATAATTTCAAAATGTAAAACAATATGTCATCCATATCAAAGACCATATCCCTTTCTTGTCTACACACAATCAGTTCACTGTCCCTGTCAATATTTGTGTCTGCATATAAAAAGGTATAAAAGGTAGGATTGGATTCATTTGGTGGACCATTTGTACTTTAGACTGCGTATGTTTTAAGAGAGACCAAATTTTGGCCGAGTTCTTAGATTTCAATCTATCTAACATATTTTCAGCATCCTGTTGAAACATATGGGTATGTCTAGATTTTAACCAGTGTTTATAGTTACATTTCAAGGATCTAAGTTTAACAGCCCTTTCAGGAGAGTTCAATTGCATCATCTGTCTCCTATCTTTTCTGTATTGAGATTTACGCAATGTCATCTCATTGTCATACGTATGCAGAGGTATTTTTCCAGTTGTTTTCATTTTATTTTTCCTTACTACAAATATCTGCATTTCTTCAAAATATAAACAGTACTTTGGCTTAATTCCTTTTAGGCGGTCATTCTCGCTCCTTATAAGGTTGCTATTTAGAGTGTGTAAAGAATGAGGTGACCAATAAAATCTATTTTGAGCAGAGTTCAAGGTCATTTTAGATGCAAGTGAATGTTCATACTATTTCTCAAAAAATCTCCATGACCATTGTGTTGTTTGAATGTCGTGGTCACTTGCATTTTGGGGAATCATTTTGAACTCTGTTATAATGGAAAACAAGCAGCCATCCACGAAAGTATAATCAATCATGGCAGTTTGAGTGCCACGATACCAAGTGGGTTTTGGCGGTATGTCCCCTAATTTAGCTCCATTGAGTTTAAATAATTGGCGCTCATCCATTAGAGAGTTCCATCTTAGAGCTGCTCGGGATAAACGTTTACCTGTTTGGACATGACAGGTTATATTTAGATCACCTGTGAAGATTACATGATCACAAGTCGGGTCCAAGAGTGTCATGTTCAAAAGTTCCTCTAAGGCTATAAAGAATTCATCATCTTCCACTGCAGCGTGGTTTCAATATACATTTATCAACCCAATGGTCTTACACTCAATTTTTATCCTCACCATTTGAAGAAAGCTATTGGGTGATGACCAAGGTTCCAGGTGAACATTGGGAGATATTTTTATTGCCACCATAAGTCCTGCCATTTGTCTACCTTATACAGGTACAATTGCCGGAACTAGAGATATAACATGTTTATCCCACACAGGAGCAGTTTCCAACCATATTTCCTGAAAGGCCAATATATCATATTTCCCCAAACTGTCTTTAGAATTGGTCAAATATTTAAAGCCTCTAGTATTCCACGAGCCACGAGGCTAAAGAGAGGGGGACGGGATGATGGACTAGTTAGTTTTCACATGATATTATTTCCTTATCATAATTTCTTCGTCCGTTCCCATTTATAGGGACAATTTGGCTGTTAATATACTGGTTCTTAAGGCTACTATTGGATCTGGACTGATATTGATTTCCCATCATAGGTGCATATTGGTGGTCCACATCCGAATTTTTCAACAATAGAAAACCCAATTCTTACAGATCCATTCTCACCAGCCATAGTGCATTTTTAACAAAACCTGATTTAATCCAAAGCTTCACAACAGATAGATCACTTTGATGTAAAAACTCAATTTGGTCAATATCTGCTGAACATATTCCTTCTAAAGATGGTACATCCGCAAAAATGTTCATGACCGATTGTCTATTCAAATCAAAACTATGAAACGGATGCAAGCAGAACTGAAGAATCAGATGGTGTATTGACATGGGCCTCAGCAGAGTGCGCTGGCCCCCTCTAAATGAAAATTCACTTTCAGCTGTCTTTGAAATTGTGACTGATTTATATTATTAAATGAAGGGGTTTGGCCAATTTCCTTTCTTTCACTATGAACTGCTGATTCCGATTTATTTGCTAGGGAAACAAGTCTCTTTAAGGATTTCTCAATTTCCTCTCTCCAATCATTCATCGTTAATGTCTTTTCACCAGTCAATTCGACAGGATCCACTTGCATTTTAACACTAGGTAACATCAAGTCTTGTTGTCCCGCTACTTTTGACCCTGAAACGCCTGGATCAGTTTGAGCCTTTGGTGATACTAGATCCGATGATGGAATTTTAGGGTCGGCAGCTTTAATCTGGTTACTCAATGGTACAAGGTTGTGTAAAGGTTCATATGCCAAGGACACTGCTTTGGTCTGGCCGCTTCGGCTTGCTTTAAGCAGTATAACATTGTGATACTTATTGGCAATGGCTGTACGTGCCAATGCTGTAGCCGTTTTTTGACTTTGTTAGCGACTGAATAAACTACCGAGTACCAGTAATCTTAGAATTTGCCATAGTTTTAACATTTTTTGACTTCTTTGTTTCCTTCATAGTTGGCATATGTACATTTTTACTTTTCTTGTCAAATATAAGGTAAGTGGAGCCTTTACTATTCCCGAGAAGCTCGTCTGTACCTTCCACATCCTCACTTTGTTGTACAGTTTTAATGGAGGATGTAGTCAGGGCTTCCACATTTTTTAGTTTAGCCTTTTTTTTTAGAGCATTGCTGGTCAGGTACACATTTGTCCTCTTTCTCTGTTAATATAATTACTGAATGATTTATTTCACAATTATTATTAGCATGTTCCCTTTGTAAAGACTTATCAACAGTGTCATTACAACTCCACATTTTTATTCTTGCATCATGTTGCAAGATCATTTGTTGGTTCTGCGAGCAGTCAATCAGTAACACATCGGGCCTCATTCTGAGTTGGGCGGTAAGGGTTAACGGTCACCGGTAAGGAGACCAGTGCCCTTAAACGCTTACCGCCCAATTCGGAGGTCCCTTAGCGGGACCTGCAAAGGACGTGTGGTCTGACCACATGTTCTTCACGGGACCCGTTAAAGGACCTTGGGGGGACCTTGGAGCTAATAACGGGCACGCAATTAGCGGGCACGTTATTAGTGCCGTCCCATTGAGCCCTATGGGGGCTCAAATGGGAATGGGGAATGGCATTTGGAATGGGGACCTACCGGGTCCGCCTAGGTCGGAATGTCCCGGTAAGTCCCCATTCCACCAGACCCGACCCGGACCCGGTTTTGGAGGCAGCCATGGTGCTAATAGCGCCATGGCTACCTCCAAACTCGGAATGAGGCCCATCATTTTTAACTGCTTCCAATTCATCATGGTTTACAGCAAGATTATTTGTAATATTGTTGACAACATTAGTTAGATTCTTGCAACATACACAGGAGGGGTGGTTCTTATTATTACCCTGTAACAGTTGTATTTGCAATGCATGCTGATCATTCATTTTTGTGTCCAATGTGTCATATAGATGAGTGAGCGAGAATAACGCTGCATTCATTGTTTGTAAGGATGTCTCCAGTCCTATTACAAAGCTTCCCTGTATGGCCTGGATTTTTTCACCAGGGGCCGAATGATTTCGGCGTGGAGTAGGTTGAGTGAAGGAGCAAGACAGCACAGAAGACTCATTCGTCGTTGGGGAGAACATTACTGAAGATTGAGACAAATTGTGCATATTCGCGCCACCACCAAGCTCTTGATTATCAAGAGAAACAATAATACGGACTCTAACAGGACTGATGTCACTGTCCTTGTTTGAAATATCTGATGGGCTGATCACATTAGCAACAAAACCAGAGGGTATTGTGATTTCCAGATCGCATTTATCCTGTCTGCTATTTTCTTTGGACGCCAAGGGCTTTTGTAATTGGCCCATGGACTGATTTCCATTCACCCCCCCCATGATTCCCAAATGCTCTTTAATTAAAGCAAGCGCTCCCGCAGCAACAAGAGAGTCCGGAGGGGTATCATTTATATTGTCCACCCCCCGATCCTCATGAATGTCCAGGATCACATTACTTACCCCAACAAACAGGCAACCGGTTAGTGGGATCTCAACTCCCCCCCGCCAATTTTCCCCCTGTAGCACAAAACTTTCGAATGTCCGCCAATGCAGAGCAGACCGTAGGTTAGAGGCAGATTTACATGAACGCGGTAGGTGAATAGAGCGTGAGAATGATTTAGGGGTGTGAATATCCTCCAACACACATGCTTTGATTTTTTCTTGAGCAGGCATTCCTGTTTTTAAAGTTAGCACCATTGAAAGTGCGGTGGCTTTTTTAAAACAAAACAGAAAAACTCCTCCTCCAAACACGTGTACAGCGCGCGTTATCTAAACTGGCTTTTATTATTATTTTTTTTTCAGAATCTACTGCGCCACAAAACCAGAATTAGAAGCGTTATATACGGAAACAATTGTCAAGTCTCAAGTATCAACTCAATACGCTAGACATGTACTGCCTGCAAACATTCAAGGAAACAGTAGGAAAATACATTTAGCTGACAAAGGCTGACCCACCGCCCACACCCCACAGTCAACAGACAGCCGACAGCACTTCCACGAAGCACTTCACCAAATGCGTGCATGCCGAATGCGTGCACCTGGCGATTTTTAAGGGATTCTGGGAAAAGTGGGCGGAACTTGGGTAACTCACATTTGAAGGTAGAAAAATGCTGATAATCTCCTTCCCAGCCTTCTTAGCCGACAGCACTTCCACAAAGCACTTCACCAAATGCACACACGGCAAATGCGCGCACCCGGCGATTTTTAAGGGATTCTGGGAAAAGTGGGCAGAACTTGGGTAACTCACGTTTGAAGGTATAAAAATGCTGATGATCTCCTTCTCAGCCTTCTCAGCCGAAAGCCCTTCCACAAAGCACTTCACCAAATGCGTGTGCCTTTGCATCTTTACTCTCTCGTGCCCTGTTTGTACTTACACTTCTTCTTACTGCATCTAAGCATCATTCTGTTCGACACTTGCTTTATTGTTTTTTATTTTTATTATGAATTCCCAAAGATGATATTGCGAACACATATGATGGTTTGGAAGGGAATGGGCTTGTTTTTCATTTGTATTTCCACGAATTTGTTCACCCCTTCTTTGTATTAATTGAGACTTGATGCAGGTTTTATTGTACTAGCCGATTAGGTTCTCTTCGGTCAGGTTATATTATGTCATGTTTTGTTAGTCATTTCACAGTAATATCAAATGTGAAGCAATTTGAAGCAGCCTTAAATTTGCGGGCAGCACTCCCCCAAACACCAAAATAAATAAACGATGCACATAGGTGGCCCCTCAGTTTACACAAAGGCACTTAATGCCCAAAGAAGACAGGCAAATGTGAACTAGTTAAGAAGACTCTAGACCTATGTTTCGACCTACAATCCGCAGGCTGCCCTCTGTTAACAGGACGTGGTAACTGCAGTCCAAGACAAAAAGATAGACAAGGCTATATTATGCAGCGTGACACCTAGAAGAGCACAGCTTCATCCCAGGAGGGGTCCTGCCTCACACACTTCTATAACTATCCCTATAACGTTTGCAGTAAGCCACAGAAACCTCCTGGAGGGCCAGAATGTTACCAACTGTAATATTCACTGTACATAGTTGATGCGCTTTTCTTTTTGTATAGCTATCATCAAGTTTAGAATGTAATGATATCAGCTCTCATCCAGTGGAATTGTTATGGCTTGAGACTTGATAGTTCCATAAGCAGTTGAGATAAGCCGTGAGGCACAGTCTTAACTTGATGTCTGAATAAACTTATCAGGATATACATCAGAGTCATATGCAATCATGTCGGCCAGCATCTCACTTCACAATACAAAACATGGCCCTGTGTTGCCGTTCAATGCTCCAGACAGTGAAAAGTATAAGAGATTCACTCTCATGTTTTTGTATGTTTGTTTTGAACATGCCTAGGCTCACCAGGAGTCTCTGCTCCTATAGAAGGTTTACAAGTCTGACCACTGCTGAGACAAAAACGTGATCATATCCTTGAAGATTTTGCACAACAGGAGTAGACTTTGCCAAAATGAAAATTGGAAATGTTGCTCATTTGCAGGGAGTTGTGAAAATGGAAACTTCCATTTCTGGCATCCAAGCACTTCCCATTGTTGGTATTAAAAGAGTGTCCAGGTGTTCAAGCTGCACAGATAATGCGTTCTATTGCCTGGAATTACGTTTTTGGAGCGCATTAAGTTCTGTTTCCTGCCCATTCTCTCCACTTTGTCTGACTGTCTGGCCAGCTGATTGAGGGGCATTTTCATACAGATCTTTGGATGCACTGATGTTCATGTTTGTTGGCATGTAACCTAAAAGATTCCCCCCTGCTCCTCGGTCCTTTGAGGGCCCCACTGTAGACCATTGCTCTGTACACGGAACAAGGCATGACATAGGCTTATGGTAACAGTCAAAACTTAGTACCATAACATAACACAACAGAACAGAACAAAACAGAAATGAAGAATGCTAGACTGTCACTGCACACAGGAAGACAGACATCCAACGTTTTTCTCCATAACTACCTGATGTGTCGCACATTCACTCCCTCATCTGATGCAGTCCAATAAAGCCTCCATAAAAAGGTCACTGTAGACAGTTGCATACTTGGATAGGCAATTCCCCCCAAGTAAGGCACCATGCTGTCTCACCATCAACTAACATAAAATCTACAATGACCCGACACAGAACAAACTCTTAATAATGCAATTTATGGCATCAAGGTGCCAGAATTTTCCTATGTTACTGTACTACTGTGATCACTCAGTTCCCTTACCTTCTATTATCAGCATTCATTTCCATACAGTTTGTTCTTGACTGTGCCACTCTTGGCTCATTCTATGAAGTTATATAATGAATATTCTGGAGTTTGAGCTGGGGTTCAATGTCTAGAGATGCCCATGCAAATAATCTATCAAACTTCCAGGATTGCATGAGGGCACTCCTGAGCCTTTCAGGCCTCCGATATTACATGGTGCATTAACTTACAATTCTCAAATTCTGCCCTGGAAATAAAGCATAAATACCACAATATGTTAGGACATAACTGCCTCCTCTTGCACATCCATTTGCAAAACTGTGGTCCATCGTTACTCCTCCAGTGCCTCCCTCCCTTCCTGTGTTTGTACCATCTGTTTCCCCACTCCACATCCTCTTAACTTCCCCTTACTCATTTTCTTTCCTCCAGCAGACTAAGATCTGGAAACCCCTGGCAGGGTCAGAGTATGGCACTCTACAGACAATGCTAGGTGCTCTGAAACTTCTACTGTGGTGATTTGCAATAGTATAAAAGCATTTTAACAAAACATACCGTAACCTACGGAAAACATACAGCAGTCAAGAGAAATCCAAGATTCCCTAACACAAAGAAGAGATGTAAGGCTTTGCAACTTTAAAATCTTTGCTATAAAACACAGAACATGTACAGCATTTGCAGCAGCACTGACTGCTTTCTTCACACACACGGAATGAATACAGCATGCAGACCTAGAAGCGGTACACGCTCCCCACAAAGATATAGGTGCAGCACAAGCATATGCAAAGTTAGCATATTTCAGGCACAAACAACTCTTACTGACAGAACACAGATGCTCAGAAATGGCACCAGAAGTGCGTTCTCACTTCACACAGAGTAGGTGAGATATTGGCAACAGTAGAAGGCCCCTTTGCAAATAAACAACTAGAGCAGAAGCAACAGCCAACCGTTTTGTACCCACAGAACATGTATGATACAGAAAGCAGCAGCACATGCTGACCTAGCATATAGAACTATTGGTCATGTTCTATCAAAAGTATTATCAATTATTCAGAAAAGTACTCTTCTGTCCCATTCTAAGCACTGTAGTGCTGCAGAGGTGTATCATTAACACTCCCATTTAAGAGGGAAAGAGTGTGTGTGTGTGTGTGTGTGTGTGTGTGTGTGTAGGTGGGTTTTTAAATTAATGACTTTGGGCCTCATTAGGACCCTGCCGTTCTGGAAACAAGGGTGCCAGTACGCTCACTGGCACACTTGTTTCCAGACCAGCAAATTACAAGTCTGCATGCCATGGCCGCTGTGCCCGACAGGTCTGACACTGCCGGGCGCAGCAGCCATGGTAGGTAGAGCCGTCACGGATGCACCAGCACTGCTAGCAACGGTGCCAGTAGTTCCGTGAACCCATTCCCATAGAGGGGGACTAACATTTTACTGGTGCCTGACTTCCAGACAACGGACTTGTAATCTCCTGGTAGCACCAGCAAGTCAAGCGCTGGTAAAATTCTACGAGTCCGGCAGCAACCCGCTGGTAGCACCGGCAGGGTTACTGTGGGACTCGTAATGAGGGTGTTTATGTCTGTGTGGAAATGTTGGTGGATGGATGAGGGTGTGATATTCCTAGGCAGTGCCATCATATGACCACATCATAATCCCACCAGAGACCAGGTATCAGAATCATATGGCAGAGTAGTATAATAAAATAGGGTATGGAAAATACTATGATACTGCCCTGGCTAGACAAGTTTTGTAGTGGTAGGCTGCAGAATGCCACCTCTCGCACTCATTCCATTAGTGCTCTGGTATTAAAACTTTTTTCATACCAAGCCCCCCCCCCCCTTGAATATTGATTCTGCCCACACACCTAGGGATTGGACCTCCTAGTGGGCCCAAAGGATGTCTAGGGCAGGGCCAGGCTCTTTAAAATATAAACAGATTTTATATTTTCTTTTTTTTAAACAGTCCTTTGAATCCTTTTTTATAGTATGATAACAGTCATCTTAATCCGTCTTTAAAGAGTTTGAGACCCCGCTGGACATCCTTTTGGCCTACTAGGGGGACCAGACCCCAGTTCGAATACCACTGCCTTAGTGTCAAAATGATAAACATCTGACACAGGAAGTTGACTTCTTGCGCCTAGACATTTTCATTTCTACAAATGGTTTTACTATCAGAATCAGACAATTTATCAATTTTAAAAATTGTTATGTAATGTAAGTCATAAATTGTGTGTGTAGCCAGAAATACATAGGTAGTACCAAAAGACAACTATGGATCAGAATCATGGAACACTTGACTGTGTGTGGATGGTCCTCTGATCATCTTAACCCAAAATAGGCCCACCACTTAAGAAGCGAGTGCACGCTTGTCCATAAAGCATCTTTATTGTACAACTGGCCAGAAGGAGCTAGATGATCCGGTAGAGTCAAACTAACTCGAGTCTCTCCGAACCACACGTTTACATTTTATACATTTGGCAGTAGATAAACACTCCCACTCCCACATATTTTATTACAGGTCATCCCTCCCACATGTTGGTGCATGCATGTTTACAACTACTGCATAGTGGTTTCTTCTTTACAGATCTCCTTTCTTACATGCACATTATGAAGCTCCGCGTTGCCCAGTTTCTAGCCCCTTCGTTGCACACCATACCTAGATTGTATTTATATTTCATCAGCAGTTTTGACATTTATCTGGTGAGCGCGTGCAATCTAAAATGTATCAATTCAAACAGAAACTAGCACTAAATGCAACACATATCCCATTCCCATTGACTAACTTAAATACCTGTTACATCACAACCTCGCATCAACGTTGTCGTTCCCCCAGTCACCAATATGGCACGCGCAATGTGAACCCCTCTTCCTCATTGGGACCTTTACTGACTGCCCCAACACCTGCTATCAAGGACAAAGACAGCAAACAACCTTTGACTGAACATTGGTATACTATACATTTGAAAACAATCGTTGAGGACTTGAATTTGTTTAGAATGGAAACATTCAGTTAGAAGTCTAGAGGAGGAGAGTGTAAAAATAATACAAACTGATTTTCTGCATCATGACAACACATATCTTAATACTTGACATGAGTTAAGTGTGTTTCATTTAAAGATCCGATTATTGGATACTCAATTCATCACTATTTAGATACAATGTAGCAGGAACTTAATGTTTATATGGGATTAGTTCATTTTATACTCGATTCGTCATCATGTATGTTACCTTAAAAAAGGAATTTTTATAAAAGGTTTATGTTTGAAGAAGTTCATGTGTGTAACAAAAACATAAGGATTAAATTGTACACTTCTGAACGATTTATTTAATTCATTTTTATTAACGGTCATTATAAACAAGATATGTAAGAATATACCTGCATTTGTATAGTATTGAATAACATTAACGTAGTTATGAGTTATGGTCAGGCTGTTAGGACTGTATGTCATCATTATGCTCTCACACTCCATCTAAAATGATAGACAGAAACATTCATATTTGAACAAAATTGAGTTGTGCCTTCGAGCGTGTGTGTGTGTGTGTGTCTGTGGGCAAAATATGAATACACAAACAAACTATCAGTAGGTGATGTTAAAAGATGGCTACTGTATGTGTATAAACCTGAATAACAGTAATAGTGTTACGAGTTATGGTCAAGATATTAGGACTATATGGGGCAATTACAGGCAGACGCAATCTAATATGGTGGACATAAGCATCAATATTAAAATTAAATTAAATTGTGCCGTTGAGTATAGTATCTATCTAAACATAGACTACCAATAGGTGAAAGATACACTACAAGATGACCCTCATATTTGTATATAATTTAACTACACAATTGTGGTTACATAGCAATGTCAGGACACTCAGAGATTATTATGTCATCATGCCAACACACTATTTAATATGGCGGAGAAATACAATAACATTAAAATGCCAACGAGCAACTAATATCTGACCCTGATCCAACGAGCAACTGATAGCGATCCTGATCCAAATCCCGCGCGCAGACGTGGGACATGTTCCAAATAGCTAAACCAATAAGTAAGCAATATAGTCCAATTTTATATAACATTTGTTTGGCTCTATATAAAATATCCTATTAACCTTCCGGTTATATATCAAGGTTATTGTCTTATTCATACAGAGGAAACTCTGAAGAGCCTTATAGAAGATCGCCACTAAGCAGACAATACATCCTACACGTTTTTTGAAATAACTATAACAGTAGGCTAATGAATTATATCCTCTAAGTAAGTACACAATTCTCAATAATAACTAGCAAATTAACTGATTGTGTTGAATAAATTAAAATATGTGTTTTTTATTTAAAGGATTACTTAAATGAAATTCAAAGCAGTTTCAAGAATAACAGACCAATCTCATTAAGGAATAAATTACAAAGACACGTCCATTGACCTTATAAAGTAATAAAGGACCAACACATAAGAATAAACACATGAAAACGTAACTTGGTGGGCTGTTGATCAAACACATTATTTACTATACTACTTTGTCACAGTCCTTTCCTTTTCTCCTTTCTTCTCTGCTTTCATGTATTGTACATTGTAACTATTGTGATATTCACATTTGGGTTGTTTTACATACATGTTATTTATGATTTAATGTGTGTCTATTGTTTGTTTCAATATGAACATTATAATTGCTGTTGAACATCATATGTATAGTTATTGTTCTTACTTTAGGCCTTGACGAAGTTCTAATTGGGAGTGAACAAGTGTTAGGGTTATTATTATGGTTATTAACTGACGATCAATAAAACATTTAAATGTATTCTAATTGGACATTGATGAATTATTACTTTTAAATACATCCATTTAGAGATTATTACCTTAGAGGTTTTTGGAGATGTACAAATTATCCAAGACGAGTTGAAATTGGAAGGTATAGGGACAAGCAATCATCTGCCTCTATCAGATAGTATGACAATATAGCATGGCTATTCTGTCATATTCCAGGCACTGTTGTCATATGAACAAGCCATCAAACATATTGGTTTTGCCATCATTTGCACACACACTCATATGACATGATAGGTAGTGCATTGATACAAAAGGTAATCTATACATTATATTATGTTATGTTATTAGTCTTTTACAGAGTGCACGTCACCACCATAGTTGTGTAAAAGCACTAAGTCATGTGTTTGTAGGGGTGAATTGTGACCCTGCACAAAATGGCAGCCCGAACTTGGTTGTTGCTTAAAAAAAAAAAACATGCACAGAGAGAGAGGAAAAGGGGAAAAGTAGGAAAAGTCAGGAAGACAACACATGTTCACCCTTAACTCATAACTGTATGGAAATCAGAACATCATGGTGAGTAAAAGTGATTGTTGGGATGTATGTATACGTTTTGGCAATTTCACTTGAAGAACATTTAATCAAGAGGAGGGATGAGAGCTTCCCGTATTGGCCAGAATTTTAATAGTGACAATTATAAGTGTGGTAGTGTAATTACGGTAAGTCATGTTGTCAATCCATGATGGCATCAGCTGTGTTCAAGAGTACCTAGGAGTTGTGGAGGTGTCCGAGCCAGGAATTGGCTGTGTGCAAAGTGAGTGCTTGTGGACACAAAAGGAGAGTCTGACAATGAATCTCCCCCAGCAGAAGCCATACTGGATCGGCCTTGGGTGGAGAAAGGAGAATGAGTGTCGCATTTGTATGCAGTGAATAGTTAACAAGTCACTGGAATGCAGAATAAGGTAATTAAATTAGATTAGGTTTTGTACATTAGTATCCGGCGAGAGTCAAGCAGAATGCAACACGCGTTCTGATTGGCTATCGCCGGGTCATTACCCAGCCGAGAATCCCTTGATTCTCGGCCGGGATTCCAGCCGCCTTGTCCACGGCAGGGGGTGTGCCAGCCTCTCATCCAATTAGGAGGCTCGAAGCAGGCCTTCCCCGCTCCGAGTCTCATCACGGCTGATAAGCTGCTGCCTTCACCCCCGCCAGGCACTCAGGTAAGGTTTTTTCTGTTTCCAGCGCATCCGCTCCCGATGGCCGCCATGGATAGGGAAAACGGACTCTGGTTTCCCTTTCCCAGCTGGCATTTTCTAGGTTGTTTTTTTTTCTGCCCCGAAAGTCTGCAGCATTTCGGGACAGTAAAAAGTGCTTTTAGTGCCCCAGTCATGCAGATCTTGTGTGCCGGGGTGCTAACAGCAATATGCCCCGAGCGCAATAACTATGGGCCCTGGGGCATTACATGACTCGGTAATGCCCCCGCCGCTAGGGGCATATTGCTAAAATAATGCATGGGAGGCTAGGTAGGTCAAAAGAAACATTCTCCTTACCACCACACTCTAGAACGTCAACTGTCCATTGTAAGACATGTAGCCACTGTGGCCCTGCTCCTGAACTGGAGGGAACTTTGTGGTCAGTCCTCCCAAAAATGGCTGTGGAGTTCCCCTTTGCAGATGTCCGGTTGCATGCAATAATATACTCCATCTTCCCCTGGTGAGTGTTGTGTCCCTTTCCTGCCTTGCTGCCACTCCAAGTAAAGAGTGAAGTCCAGCGGAGCATCACACATCCATACCCCTCCCAAGACCTGATGATTGGGTAGGAAGAAGGATTGTGAAAGGAAGTCAGCTTGGATCAGCAATCGGCCAGGGACATCAGTGGTTGAAAACGAATGACTGCAGAGCCAGAAACAAGCGCAAGACACTTATATTTTCATCTTTATGACGGAAAAGCCCTACTAAGGGAGCATGTACAATGACTATGATGAAGTAATACACCTGAGGAGCGTAGTGACTCGATGGCCCATTTGACAGTCAGACATTCCTTTTTGATCATGACATAGTTGATTTAATTGTGCAACAGCTTCCTAATAATAAAAAAGGATTGGACGTTCATTGTCCCCATTACCTCGGAACAGTACTACCCTCAATCCTGTGCACAATGCATTTGACTGTAAGTAGAAATGTGCTTTGAAGTTATTATAGTGCAAGACTTCATCGACATCCAATGCTCCCTTTACTTCTGTGAAGGCATGTTTGCACTTTTCCCACCGGAGAGAAGTAAGAGCAGAGGACTTCTTCCTTAGAAATTCCATAAGGGTGGCCACTAGACAGGCAAAGTGTGCAATAAATTGAGGGTAATAACCAGCGAATCCCAGGAACGCATGTATCTCCTTTAGGGCAGCAGGATAGAAATGTGATGATACGTCTCTACTTTGTCCTATTGGGGCCATATCACCCTGTTTCCCATATAGTATCTTAAGTACTTGGTATGGAACACAGCAACTATGGTTTTCTTGGGATTGATCTGAGTCAGTGTATCTAAAACACAGTGCAGATATATAAAGTGGGTTTTCCAGTCAGAGCTGTAAGCATTGATGTCAACCTGGCATGCTGTGGCATATTGTTGATGGTCTTGTAGGGTTTTCTTCATAAGGCTTTGGAATGTGGCTGGTGCCCTGTGTAACCCAAAGGGTAGGACTTTGAAGTGGCACAGCCCGTATGGTGTAGAGAAGGCTATTTTCCCTTTATCCTCCTGGCTTAGAGGTATTTACCAAAAGGCCTTGGTTAAATCAATGGTTGTAATATACTGGGCCATCCCTAAAGGTCTTCTTTTCTGGGAGTGGGTCATGCTTCGAAGGTAGATAAGACATTGGAAGTGAATACAAAATCAGATGCTACCATTCGGTTTTGTCACCAGGACTATCAGTGATCACCATTGACTAGTGGATGGTTCATCAGCCCTAGGGCTAACATATTCTCGATTTCTCACTCTACAGAGAGCTCAAGACTTGTTGAGGATTTCAAAGTATTCCAGATGGTCTTCAATATCAAAGCTATCATGTGATCTTAGTTATGGTTGCCTGGCTCCTCCATGGATTTCCATAACATTTGTTTGATAGTCTGGTTGTTCCTTTCTTCAACACCATCCTTTTGAGGATGTTACATGGCTATTCGCTGGTGGTCGACACATAGTACTTGGCAGACTTGTTTCAGCATGTTAGATGTACTAAAACAATTGTGATCTGTGACTGCTTCTGTAAGGATCCCGACTCTAGCAATGCAAGGAAGGAGTACATCGCAGACTTTTAGGGCCAATCCCCCGCAGGGCAAAAGCATTTGGGTAGCGAGTGGCAAAGTCCACTATCACCAATAGGTATTCATGCCTCTACTCATGGAGTCTAGTGAACCAACAATATCCATTCTGATGCATTGGAATGGTTCTTTGATCAAAGACAATGGCTGTAAAGGTGCCTTGGGAATATTTGCCCAGTATTTTAGCTGACAATCTGGGGGCATTGTTGACAAAAGCAGGATATTTCTCCATAACCCCTGACAAGTAAAATTGTAGGAACACCTTGCATAGGTTCTTCTCAGTAACTTGATGTCCCTCTCCCACCTTATTAAGGACGGCTTTAAGGATCATCCTCCAAAACCTAATAGGGTTCACTCTCTTTCTCTGGGTATACGTAACAGTACAGATCATTTTGAAAGTAGGGACCTCCAACTAGGGGATCATTGCCTGGTGTGACGGCCTCTCTAGCATTTTGCAGTGTGGGATTTATTTCTTGTGCCATCTCCTTATGCATGAATTTCAAGTTTATGATAAGGGGTAACATGAGTCGACTATTCCATGTCTGTTTCCTTCACTGTTTCTCCTCGTGACTCTGCTCTTTCTTCAGAGGATCATTGAGGATCTTGTCTTGGCCAAAAGCGGCATGGGCCAGTCATGCTTCTTTTATTTTGAGTATAATGTTGGTAAAAACTGACGCAGCGATATGGAATTCCTGGCAATCCACTCAAAATTGACCAAGAAATGGGAGAGGCTTTCTCCATGAATATATTTTTGAAGCACAGTGACTCTTTCCTGCCATGCCGCTAGTCCTGGTATTGAGTGAAGTCCAACAAGGTGTCACAATAGCCCAGGCAGTGACACACACATACTGCTGACAGGGGACACCACTCTGCAGCTAGTCTACACCATCAAGTGTAATAGAGAGAGTGGTGTGCTGCACATAAAATATGTATCAGTGAATAGGATAGTGGTAGGGAAGACACAAAGTGGTGCGCAGTGCATTGCTTGGAAGGTGAATGCTGGTGTGCATTGTAGGGTGTGAAATGCCGGAAGGTAAAATACAGAGGCAGAGTGCGGTGTATAGAAGTGCAATGTAATGAACTGTGGGGGTTGGAAGATGAAGGGAACTAGAGTGCACAGGGTCACTACCTACTCCATAAGGTTAGTGCCATTGTACAACTTGTGGTGTAGGATGATCCAGGTGGTCCGGCTTCATGACCACCTTGCTATAACACTAGGACTCATTGATGTCTATCGCCGAAGTTACTCTGTTATCTGGGCCCCCAAAACCTCTGAAATGGCAAAAGCTGCAGATCTCCACCCCATGAGTGTTAATGTGGTGTTTTCTTACATTGGGCCTGATGCAATTATTTACACAGGAGAAAGGCAAAAACCGTTTATACCAGCTTAGGACTGTCAGCAAAATTACATTGGACATACGAGACGAGCTTTAGAAACGTACACTTTTACCATGCTCATTCATAGTCTTTAGACGTTAATGGTCCATGTGTTATATTAACGAACCCATCAAACCTTGGTTTCCATTGAATATTCCAGAGACATCAACAACAGAAACTGACATCTGGCCGCTAATCACCGCATAACAACGTGTATCATAATCATAGAAAAATGCGTCAGCCCTGAAGAATGTCATTGAAGTAGATGCTTTATGTAATAGCTTTTCAAAAATGCCAAGTCCTTCCAATTTATTATTTGGCAAACAACTGAAAACGCAAAATACGGATCTGTTAAATACCTCTGCACTCATAACTCACACCGAAGAAAGGGAGCATAGGATAAGGTAATGTGTTGCTGACAGAAAATGATTTTCGCGATGCGAAATGTGTAATTGTCTGGATGAAAAATCACCTGTGCAGGAGAAATGTTCATCACGAGCAGGAGATGCGATTGCAGCGCAAATTGAAACAACAGAAATCAATGGAGCCCAATAAGCTGGAGAGAAACAGAAATCGGTTTAATTGAACGATTCACTGAAGAGATTCCTGATTCTGTAAATAACGTCGATGGTTGTAAGCTTAAGCCAGCAAAAGAGAACATGGTTCTGTTCAAAGGGACAACATTACAATATCAGCGCAGCATGCATGATTAAGTTCATTTACGTAAATGTCTTTATCACATACCGTGACCTCCATTACCCCTAGTCATGCTCTTCTTCCTCTGTATAGCTCTAATAATTTGAGGCGCTCCAACATCACGCAGGAATTATTCTAAACGTGATCTTTCTCCCCTTAGGGGGAGACCCCTCCCTTTCCGTTAAGCATGCATAAGGAGTACTCACTCTCCATTCGTCCCCTTTTTTTTCCAACTCCATAGTTTCGTTGAAGCCCCCAGATTTATGGGAGAAAGGGTGGGGCAAGGACTGTGCTGAGGAAGAGAATGTCTAGGGGTAATGAAGATTACCATATGTAATCGGGGGACTACCCTATGTCCCTTTTCCTTGTCTCAGACCTAATTGTGCGAACAAACCCTACAATGTCTGTGCTTATTCCAGGAGAAAATGTGTTTGTTTGTTCACGGAATCGGGCTCACTCTCACTGAACATGGAGTCAGAGCTAGTTATAGCAGACGGTAGTGGGCAACGAATATGTGGTGCACAGCCCAGGTTGCTGCTCAACAAATGTTGGACAGCGGGAACGCCTGAAACTCTGACTAGCAGGTAGCCATTGCCCGTGTAGATTGACACTGTTAGAGTATGCCTTGGACCGTTTACTTCTTATTAGTCTGCTGAGAGGGGCTAAGGCAGCTTATCTCCCACTGCCTGACCTGATGGGCCAAAGTTCAGGAAATGTCTAATGCTAAACCTTTAGATTAAATGCAGAGACAAGCCTGAGAATGAATCCTTCAGTCTGACTAACAGAAATAGCTCTCTCCTCAGTAGAATATCGGAGGACCTAGCCATGGGCAAGTTAGAACTGTAGTTTATTACAAAAACTGACAGGGATCATGCAAGAAAATAAGATTCTCCCGTACATCTCAATTTTCTAAGGTGCATTTCCAAGTTTGTATGCCTTATGTCGTCCTTTTCGGACCCTTCCCCCAAAAACCTATCCCCATTTCTAATAGGGTGCTGAGAGTAGTAACATATATAGCTAACCCCTATTGCGAACTTTTTACTGGCCCTTGCATGTCATGTGGCTGACTTCCCCAAGAAACTATATATTACATTATGTTTGGTTTCCAGCCCTCTGTGCACCTCTTCAGGATGAAGTGAAATGACATTGTGTCCGAATTGTATTTGGTAGTAGACCACCGTTGCCTATGAGAGTTTGCTCCCCGTTGCAACATTTGTTTCACTTGCCATCTGGCATTGCTGAGAACGGCTCGTCTTCCCACCATGGGTGAATGACCATTGTCTAGTTTCAGCTGCATTACATGGTTGCGGACCACAAAAAAAAGCTCTTTGTGTCTGCATGTATGAGGATTTATTCAGTTTTTTTACAGCAGGTTTCTTTTCATCTGGAGCTTGGAATGTGACCGTTTATCTCTACCCTTGGCTGTGAGCTCAGTCTGCACTTTGTGAATCCTGAGCTTGCTTCCCTTGTCTGCAGTGGTCGAAGTGAGCGGGAGCGGTCGGGAGCGTTGCTCCTATACTTTTTTAAATTACCTCGTACAGCTCCTATACTTTTATTTTAAAAAGAAACCGTTCCAAGATGGTTTTGTTTTAAAATAAAAGTGTAGGAAGACGTTGAAACCTTCCCTTTCAGTGCACTGCACTGAATGTTCCCTTAAACAGCAGGTGCAAGTGTTTGGGGGGTTGTATTGTGTGTGGGAGGGGTTGTGGCAATGGGGTTTGTTGGGAGCAGGGGCAAGCCAGCAGGGAACATAGTTCCACTACTTTTTTTCGTACACTTCGACCACTGCTTGTCTGGTGTTCCGTGGCCTGAGGCCTTCTGCAATTTTCCATATAATTATAATGTGATTTCTACATGCTCATATTGTGCTATGTTTCCGATAGATTGGTCATACTTGGTCCTACCAGGCTCCATATATACTCCATTAGTCCCATAGGTTTAATTGCCATAAGTATCTGCAAGCTTGCTCAAATCTTGTTGCCTTGCATTTCTGCATTACTGCATTTGGCTAATAAGAAAAATAATAAAAGCTTTAACAGTATGTATGTGTATCCGTCCTCTATCTACAGAACTGTGTAAGCATGTTCTTCGTGTATGCAAGTGTGTGCTCATGTAATGCTGTGTAGGGCTGCAAGTATGCTTTGTGACTAACGCTGCTACGTCGCGGCATCACTAGTGACATCAGCACAGTGGCTTCTTGGTAGTTAATCGATGCAGTCCAATGTAGTGTTCGGGTCCGCGATCTTCATCGGGTTCCCTGGATCTGGAAGGATATTCACTGGACATGATTGGAATGGCTGTCTGAAGGATACCTCTATGCGTACGTGTCAGTCAGTGTTGCACATGGGGTTTGTCTGAAAAATTATGAGTGACTTCGAGTGAACTTGACTCTTCCCCCTGTCATGTTCATGGGGGTGAGGGGCATTACTGGGGCCCTCTCACTCCTCAGAGGTGTCCGTAGTAGTTTGCAGGATCATCAAAACTTCAGCTCATGTAACTGCATTCTCCTTCTGGGTTGCACCATACCCACTTTCCCCCATACATCTTGTTGTCGAATAGGTTGACGAACATTACCATCTCAGTTGGGAACAGTGGATATTCCCTTATTCTTGTACTCAGGTTATCTCTTTTTTCCATTATCTTGTCCTTTCCTGCTACCATTTTCACATCCATTATCACCTTCATCCCAATTGATTTATCTGTAGTCTTGCGCCATTGACTAATTTATATCTTTATCACAATTATATCTGGTAATGGTTGATATCAATTTCCCTGTTAATCCTACCTCCCCCTGTCTGATTAGAAACCTTACAGACTGAGGGAAAGCAGTGTTCCCAGGGAAACCCTCTGGGGAACAAAACCCTGGGATGACGAAGGATCTGGTGGACTTCGGAACCTGGATGATGTGAAATGCCAATTCTGTTCTTCGTGATCTGGATGATGAGCTGCGTTGTCACCGGGATCATTCCAGCGAATGAGCTTCACTGAAAAGACAAGGCAACAGGTAATTGAGTGATAGGTAGCAGGTTGGAGGAAGAATAAGATTTTACCGGAAGTCAAACCTACCAAGAGCGAATATAGGTAAGCTCTATGAAAAGATGATAAGAATGGGGAGGCTCCTATCAAACAAAGGAATTAGTTATTATAGAGTGAGAGAGAAAAAATGGGAATGTGGAAAACTGCTCTAGATACCTACAAGCCCCACTTGGAAACGGGAGATGTATCATTCAGCAGGTCCAAGGCCATAGAAGGGATTAGGTTTAGCGGATTGGAAACCAAAGGAAAGGTGTTGGAAGATGGCGGGGAAGCCTGTCTGTACGAGAGGAAGGAGGATGTCTGATGCGGGTCCGTCGTGAGGGAAGCAGGATAGAGACCGAAGACGGCTAAATGCTGCAGACAGGGTTGCACAAATCTAGTTGACCAAAAGCGAGAGAGAGGGTTAGAAAGAGAAATATAGGGAGAAAGTTATATTGAACACCTAGGATCAGTAACTTACGAATCGTCTTTCCTAAGAGTAGCGATGCACTGACAGGCGGAAAAGTGGTCATTATATGCGGTCACATGATCCTCACAAAACGTCAGAAACGTAGGTGCAGAATCTGCACAATTCGTCCAAGAGAGCCTGGGCAAATCTTCGGCCATCTTGGGAGGAGACACCAACAATGAATGACAAAATCGGCCGCGATGCCACAGGGACCAGCGCCGATAAGAAGATGTAACAATCACACATAGTCCCACTACTACTAATATTAGTGCCCCTATCAATACTTTCAGTCCATTTGCCATCCATGACAGCCTCCATGACCAAAGCTATGCTATCCAGCTTTGATCTTTTCTGGTCCCTTTGGCTTCTTTCTCCATTTTGGCATGCATCTTCAACAGTTGCGTCACTGCTTCCATCAGTGTGCCATTCGCTCCATCATTGGGAGGTGCGAATGTACAAAAGGAACTCCCAATTTTTGTGCAAACTCCTCCTTCCATTGCTGTGAGGAGATCCAGAACATATCTGTTCTGGAGTGCCATCACCCTTACGACTCAGAGCTCTTCTTTTATTGTGCTGAAACCATTAACTGTAGAGCTTATTGTCAGCATTAGCTCCCACCCGGTTATTTTCAGTTATTTTGCGTTTGTATATGTCTCGACTGCTGGAAGTGCTGACACAAAAAAACATTTCTGTCCTGATGAATAACCTATGTTCAGGTAGTACATCATCTAGGAATGCTTCTGACTCTGATGAGAAATAGTTGCTCCTCTTCACTCTACTCACTTCCACTGACCATTTCTTTCTTCCCTTATCTTCTACTCCCACTGACCTTTTCTTTCTTGTGTTAGTGTCCATTTTTGGGAAATCAGCTATCTTTATGTCCTTCGGGGCACTACCAGTGATGGCATATTGAAGTGTTCCAACGAGCAAACTCCTTTCCAGTTTGGTGGCAGCTTCTCCTATGCCTTGGACCCACACACCCACTAATGATCTATCAGGACTGTGGTGCCGACCTTCATTGCTGGATGCTTTTCTGTGTACCAACATTCTTTTTTATCTCCAACTCATACTGCTCCTTCATTCTTTTAGCACAATGCTGGTTTCTTCAGAGGTATTATGAGCATCGGTCCAGCTTCATTGTCTACCAAGGTGAGCAATTTGGTGCTCTCATCCCTTTCTTTCAGGCACTTGTCTTTTTTTCCTTTTTACTGTGTTAAATGTGTTCACTGGTGATTATACTAGGGTGTGTGCTTTGCTTCCAACTCCTCCATATGTCCATCATTCCTCTATGTATACTTGGCCATACAAGAGCATCTGCAGTCTTTCCCACATCCTGATTCTCCTCCTATTTCTTTCACCCCCCTCTTTGTGCACAGTAGTTTCTACAGTGTTATTGTTTTCGTGTGACCATTCTGCAGGCCATCAGTTAGGTACTCTATAGCTTGGTCTAACTGCCAATAATTGTTCATCATGTCATCATTATGTAACTGTCTTCATAGAGGAATGTTGTTTGAGACATCCATCTCAGTGTTGCTGTTTTCACTTGGAATCTTCCTCGAGTTGTAACCATGGATGGTACATGAGGAATTGGGCTATTTTTGCTGGTATTTCAGTTGCTTTTAATGTTCTGGAGGTTTCTCATGGCATAGGGGATTAGTGAGCAGACATTGCAGCTCTCCCCAGTGGTTTCCTTTCCTACTTTGGTCATGTGTTTATACCACATGGTATTAGACACTCAAGCAGTGTCAGTAAGATATAGGTCCACCCCCTAAGGTCTGTGTCATCACTGTGCTTACCTCTCCTTACCGTGATTTCAGTGCTCTGATGTCCATCTGACATGGTCATTCCACCTGCCGGGGTTGAGGTGATGTTGGTAGAGGATACAGCAGTTTCACTAGACACAAGCGATATTTGCCATAAAATGAATGCAAGGACCCCACTTGGGAATTAAAGACACGACAACATAAGAATATTTTTTAATATTTCTCCCATTTACCTGTGCTGCTCGATCCTAGTGCAACTTGAAGATATCAGTTGCCTGCCTGAAATGCGCAAAAACTGTGCATTAATAGATTAGTGTTGAATTAGTTTTAAGCCTGTGAATCATATAGTCAGACATCGTGAATAGGAAAAGCTGTTCCCACACAGTTCAAAGTCTAGGGTCTCTAAGTACTGCGAGGACAGATGGGTTTCCCTGTTCAAGTTGTGGGTAAACTTGGACCAAAATGCTATGAAAATGTAGTAGTACACACTAGGAGGACATGCTCGAAATCTGTTGGATCTTCTATTGAAGTGGATAAATTGGCCCGAAAAAGTATCAGGTTGTGAATCATTGGGCAACATGAACAAATGATACAATAAACCAGTCATACTTTCTCGACGAATGTGTGCAGAGAGAAAAATAACAAACAGAGATTGTACCCTCACTCTGGATGTGTAGGATGTCCTTGCCCTAATTCTTCTGCACGTGAGCCAGTAACCATTGTGTGTCCTCCACTCAGCAGTGCTGATACCAAATTGTCTCCTTGTTCCTCTTGCTGATGAGCATTGGCCCTGTCGATCTCATTACCAGGTGAGGCCACAGCTTTGTAGGGCTTGACGTTGTTTGTGTGATTCCAGACAGTTTTCCTTTCCAACTCTATAACTCTTTCAGTTACTGCTTCAATAATGTGGGGACCTGTAAATCTGGGTGCATCCCAGCGCCAAACAAAGTTCCGGAGGAGGACACTGTCACCGGAAGGACTGGAGGTTATTTAAGTAAGTCCTCAGTGTTGTTGATAATGTCCCTTCCACCTGACCGCTTCAGCCCCTCCTTGGTGTCCTTGTATCTTTTGAGAGATAAATGCAAACAGGGCTAGAGGCAAACAATCTAGCCAATTTGTATTGGTACTCTGTTTAGTCTTGGTTAACAATTCCTTCAAGAGGCCATTGAGGCATTCACATACCCCATTTACGTGTGGGTGATAAGCACAAGAGAATTTGTGTTGGATGCCCAACAATGTTGTGATATGCTTGAACATCTTGTTGGCGAAGTGACGGCCATCATCAGACTGCAGGACCTCACAAACGCCCCATCATGGAAACACTTCCCAGACCAGAAATGTCCCTGCTATGAGGGTGTCAGTATGAGAACAGGGACCAGCCACAATCCACCAAGAGAATATGGATACAATCACTATCATGTAGCAGTATCCTTGGTAGACTTGGACATAGTCAACATGGAGGTGTTGAAATGGATCAATTGGGTGAGGTGTAGCTCCTCTCATAACTCTCAATGTATGACCTGCAGTAAAGTGCTTGCAGATTCAGCAATTACTCAACGTGTTCCACCAAGTTAGGAGAGAACAATGTTTCTCCAATATGGGCAGCAAGCACCTCCTTCCCTGTACGTGTTGGATAATGTAACTATGTAAGTGCCGTGTGCAACAATGTGAGTGGCATAACCACATTTCATGTGTTATTCTGACACCTTAGGGAATCTGTTGGAGATACTGAACATCCCCTCCTAATCCACAGGTCCTTCTCCTCCCTTGGTGCAGCTCCATTATTTGTGTTGCTGGTAATACATTGTACCCCTCCTTGAGTATCATTGTCCTTGCATAGTTACAGGCATGTGATGAGGCCTCCATTTCCAGGAGTTCTCCAAAATATGCGGTGCACTTCGCTTCTGTGTCTGCTGCTTTATTTCCCTTTGAGACAGGGTTCTCTCCTTGTTTGTGTGCTTGACCTTTCACTATTGCTAGTTGCTCAGAATAATGTATGACGTCCACTACTCTGCCTGATAGAAGTGCATGATGCACTGTTGATCCGTTAGCCTGCCTGAAACCCCTCCTCATCGATTGTGACATTCCAGAGTGTACTGTGGATATCACGTAGGCTAAATCTGAGTAAATCATCACCTCCCTTTATCTTCTGTTCTCCAATGCCAATATTATGGCAACTAGTTCTGCTGCCTGTGCTGAATAATGTGATGGCAATTGTGCACTGCCCACTACCTTGCTGGTTCCATCCTCCCTTAGTCTCACCACTGCTGTCCCCGTATGTCTGACCCCATCGGCCTGGTCAATTGTGGACGATCCATCAATGTAAAACATATCTCCCCACTCAAGTGCATCCTACTGCACCTTGCGAGTGTCACTGAATTCTGGTAAATTTGATGTACAGTCAGGTGCATAGTCATCCTCTTGTAAGACGCCGACAAGAAAGATTGCTGAATTGCCAAATCTGCACCTCACTACCTTGAAAGCTGGATTTGATAGCAACACCTCATACCCTGATGCTCTTTGTGTTGTCAGTGTGCTCTTTGGTCTCTCCAGTATTGCAAAGAGGGCATGCTCCACATTAAGAGTGCCGCTGCACCCCACGGTTACATACTGACTTGACTACTGTGAATGCAGCTGCAGACAAAGCTTGTTCACATGGGTAATGTCCTCCCATTAATGGGTCTAGTTTCCCACTGTAGCATCCTAGTGACTTGTCCCAAGTGTGTCTTCTGGGTCAGTACTACTGTCGTCACTACCCCATCAAAGTGTGAGAACAAACATAATTCCTTTTTATAGTCTGGAGCTGTGCATATTGCTTCCTTCAGCTCATTGAATGCCTCAGTAATTTCTATTGTCAATCGTGTGATCGTGCCCCCTTTTTGTGCTTCTTTCAGTGCACTTAGTAGAGACCTGGTGTATGTGCTGTAGTCAAACACCCATGCCCTGCAGTGATTGCATAACCCCAAGAATTGCTGCATTTCTCTAACTGTCGTAGGTTTTGCTGTCCTGTGTATTGCCTACGCCATCTCTGGTATCACTTGTCAGCCATTTTGCGAGATCATCTTTCCAATGTATAGCAGTTCCTTCTGACAGTACTGTAGTTTGACCTTGTCCACCTTGTATCCCTTGCCAGCTAACACTGTCAGCACATGCACTAAGTCATTTCTATACTGCTATTCAGTCGTGCTACAGATCAATTTGTAATCTATGTATGGTATGATCATGCTCTCCACCTTTATGTTGCCTAGGTCTATCTGGAGGACCCTATTGAATATGGAGGGTGACTTACCTTATCCTTGAGGAAGTCTTCTAGGTTTCCACCTTTTATTTCTATACAGAAAGGAGGTCTGGTCTTGTGAGTCTGGACGTAGTGGTATAGAGAAGAAAGCATTCTTCAAGTCTATGACCGTGAAACAGGCAGCTTCTGCTGGAATGCTGCACGAAATTGTTGCTGGATTCTGAACCAAAGGATACTCTTCTTCTACAATATGATTAAGAGGGCGCAAGTCATGTATAAAACTCCATGACCCCCCTTTTGCTTTCTTGACAGGGTACATAGCCGTGTTGCATGGCGAATCTGATGACACCAGGATGCCTTGCTTCACTAATGCTGCAATTGTCTCATAAATGTCATTGTCTACTTCCCTTGAGAGTGGGTATTGTTTGACTCGGGGTAGGATTGCTCCTGGCTTCAGCTTGATCTTCACTCCTCCCACCCCCTTCAAAAGCCCCGCATCATAGGCACTGGTGGTCCATAGGATGCTGGGTACCTTGGCCAGATCCTACTTGAAAAAGGTTGGTGTTGCCTTCAGCTCTGTAATATATCTTTATCCAATATGTGATGCTCATTTCAAGCACCATCTCATGGTCGGATCGGTTGTCCCTGAAGAGTTCTTCATCTGTCACTGTGGTCAACCTGTATCCTTCAGCTACGGCGATCACTGCTTGCCATGGCCGTCCTGTGTCATCCATCTCATGTACTGCTATCCACTCATATCCCACAATTACTGCCTCCAATTCTAGTGGCACTATTGTCCCTTCTACGTCATCCAATGGTATCTCTGGCCTGAACAAATACTCATTCGGAATGCATCTCATCTTCCCTTTGATCCCTTGGAGCCATATTATTGCAATGTCAGTCCCATATTGCAACACCTCCCCATTCACTGGCACCCCCCTCTGTACTCTTCATCCACAGAAGGCCTGAATAATTTCCCTTCACATTGAGAAAATGTATCCCTTGTGTGGAACACACTGTTCCCTTGTCCGTGAATGAAATTGTCATGTTAAGTCTGCTCATAATGTCTCTCCCCAGGAAAAGGAACCACTTCCATAGCCACAGAAAACCCTTGAGTTTCATGGCATCGCCTGTGTTAGGCAGAAACCTGTGCAGTTTCCTCTGGGACCACTGCAAAAGATGTAAGACTACAGATGTTTGGCAGTAAACCCACTTGGTAGCAGTCTGTACCACACAGATTCACTTGGTAGCTGTGGCTGAGCAGTCAGACTTCCCTCAAGAAGAGTTAGGCAGTATACAGAGTATTCACAATAGGTCAGAAGAACACAGTAGAACAAGCAAACACTGACCAGAGCTTGGTGTAAAAGAGATATAATTATTTATTTAAAACCACATCTAATAAAACACACAGGCACTAATATTAAGCAGTTCAAAAACACGGTCACTAAAAGATATACACTCCCTTAAAAGAATATTAGACAAGTCTTAAGTAAAGCCCCACTTATTTTCAGACAGCGGTGAGCGCTTAACGCAGATGGCACTCTAATAATTCGTTTTAAAAGGGAGAGAAAGGCAGAGTATAAATTGAAACAGATCCCAACACTTTCACAAGAACACAGCAAGAGAGGAAGGCAGAATCAAACCGTGAAGTTAGAGTTCGGAAAGCCGGATCCACTTTAAGAGGATCAGAACGAAATGTGTCCACGGTCACACGGTTGAAAAGTACACAAAAGTCTCGAAAAGGTTCAGAAAGAAATTGGACCAAAAGAAAGGGACCAGTTAGATGGTCAAGGCGGCCAGCCCAGTCCAGAAGGTTAAGGGATTATTATTACCTTGTAGCAATCTTTAAAAAGGGAGGCCTGGTGGACACGGTACCTTAAAGTGGTGAGAATACTCCAGCGGGGGCAGTTGTTCCTGGTAGAGGATGCAAGTCGGTGCTTCGTCCGGGGGAAGAGAGGATCTCGTCAGGGAGGAAGACAGGAGTCCGTTGTACTGCCAGGGAAGAAACCAGCCGCGGAGTTCTCAGTTAAATGGAGCAGTCCTTTTATTCGCAGTCCAGTGGTAAGTGGCTATCCGGTTGCCGGGGTGCTTGGCACGGGCAATTTGACCACAAGACGTCCTGGGATGCGAGAAAATGAAGGTAAACTGGTTGTGCCCACCAGTCAGGGGAAGAAGACTCTCCAGCCGGGAGATCTTCTCTGTCGTCGGGAAGTGGTGAGTTGGTTCTGCAGGGCTCCACCGGTGGTGTCGTCGTAGCAGGTCGGCTCAGCTTCTCCCTCGTCGGATTCTCAGGTCCTGTGGCGACTTCTAAAGTTCCAGTCCCAAAAGCCCTGCTTTTATGCAGCACACCCCCATTCACTCAGCCTAGCTGTCAATCAAACATGCTAAGTGGTGAGCCGGCCGGCTCACCACTTGGACCAATCACACAAGAGTGCGACTTGAGTTACCAAGGTAACTCAGTCCAGGGTGCCTAAACCCCCTCTCACACCCCTTGTGGTACCCAGACAGAGCGGCACCACTTTTGGAGGCTTCTATGGAGAAGCCCGCCAAAAAGTGGAACAAAGGGCTCGACTTGGGTTGGAGTCACAGAAGAGAAAACAAGCGCCATTTTAGAATCAAGCTCTGGCAAAAAATATCAACCGGTGAATTAATATTAAATAAATAAACCGGCGGTATGTTCGAGGCTATGAGAATTAAATAATTAAAGTTGGTAGCCTCGAACAATGGGAAAATCCCATAGAGATATATTCACGGTCGAATATAAAAAGTAGTATCCACTGCCACCAGCCAAAACTCGATCAGGGAGGACGGAGACGTGCCCCCTCGACTAACAGACCCCGGGGCAATCGAATTGCCCCGACCAGTACGTCCACAATATGATGGTTTGTACTGGTTTCTGTTCATAATTTGGGACTAGTAAAGCCAATGATGACTTTACATGCCCTGGGAGACAGTAGTCAGTCTCAGGATGTGGAGTCTATGGTGGGGTGTCACTATGTCACCCCTGTGTCACTGCACGAAGGGTGCTGTGTTACACACATAGTAAAAACACATGAGAGCCTATGGAGTAAAGGACCCCATAGCCCATAAAACACATTAACAGTCAAAGGAACACCACAAATCGTGTCCAAGAGTGGGAGAAAAAGAGTCTAACTCTTGGCAGGAGAAAAAAACAAACTCCAGAAATCCAGCAAAGCTGCTGGGGGACTCACTAGGTTAGGAAATTCAACCTAAACAGAGAATTCTCCCTAACAACCTGACAACCTATATCTTCCCTCCTGAATGCAGGGTTTAGTTACCCCTGTGTCTACAAGAAAGTAAAATGTTTTGTCACCTATCGTCACCCCAATGCCTACTTATGTTTATGTTTATGTTTGTTTATTGAATTTATTTAGCGCTTTACGCCAAAGCGCTTTACAGATAAACAACAAGATACAACATTTTGAGGGGAGAGGGGGGTAAGGAGAGGGTCAGGGAGGGGAGTGGAGAAGAAGGGATTTCAGGGAGGAGCGGAAGGATGAGTAGGTGGAGGAGGAGCGGATGGAGAGAGGTAGAGAATTCCAGTGGAGGGGGGCCAGGAGTTGGAAGGAGCGGAAGCGCGAGAGGGCGAACGGGCAGGGGATACTGTGAGAAGGTAGAGATCAGCGGACCGGAGAGAACGGGAGGGATGGTAAAATGAGGGGAGGGAAGAGAGATAGGGAGGGGCAAGGTCATGGAGTTTTGTAATCAAGACAGAGGAATTGAAATTTCAGTTGTGAGAGGAAGGGAAGCCAGCTGAGTTGAGCGAGAGAGGCAGAGATAGAGTCACGAGGACCAAAAAGACATAGAGTACGGATGGAGGAGTGGTAGATGGATTTTAGGGGAGTCAGGTGAGAGGCGGGGAGACCAAAAAGAACAGAGGATCAGTAGAAGAGTCGGGAGAAAATAAGGGAGGAAATTATGAGTTTAGAAGCGTGGAAGGTGAGGGAAGAGTGGATCTTGCGGATGTTGAACAGGTGGTGCCGACAGGCGCGAGAGGTTAGGGAGATATGGTTAGAAAAGGAAAGAGAGGAGTCCAGGTGGAGGCCAAGATTGCAGGCGTGGGACGAGATGGGGAGATTGGAAGGGGGAAAGTAGATGAAAGGGGGGGATGGTGAGGTAGTGTTAGGAGGGAAGAAAAGTCCTTCCGTCTTGTCAGTGTTGAGGGAAAGAAAGTGGGAAGAAATCCAGTTTTTTATGGCCGTGAGGCAGGAAGAAAGAGTGTGGTGGAGGTCAGCAGTGAAGGAAGAGAAGGAGATTTTTGAGTGTCATCGGCGTAGGAGTGGTGAGAGATTCTGAAGGAAGAGATGACAGGGGCGAGAAGGGAGGTATAGAGAGAGAAGAGAAAGGGTCCAAGTACGGAACCCTGAGGGACTCTGTAGCTCAGGGGGAGGCAATTTGAGGTACGGCCACCCCAGGAGACAGTGAAAGACCGGTTGGAGAGGTAAGAGGAGAGCCAGGAGAGGACAGTGCCTTTGAAGCCAAAGGAGGACAGAGTGCTGAGAAGTAAGGGGTGGTCGACAGTGTCGAAAGCAGCAGAGAGGTCAAGGAGGATTAGAATTGAGGATTGTTTGGCGTAGCGAGCAGAGAGGAGGGAATTAAGTACATGAGTGAGGGCAGTCTCAGTGGAGTTTTTAGGGCGGAATCCAGACTGAGAGGGGGGAGGAGGGAGTGGGAGGAGGTGAAAGATGAGAGTTGCAGGGTTGGGTGTAATTGACAGGATGGAACACATCAAGTCCATTCCCTACCATGGTGACCCCTCCCGGATTCCTAATGATCGGCAGCTAATATTGAGTCTGTGCGCGCCACTGTGATGTCACTGCGTTGCATGCTGTTCTGTATCTGCGGTACCGGTTTGCCGTGTATGCATGCTGTGGGTTACCTTGAGTCTGGGGCATCTGTGGTGACTGCAAATACTGCACTATATGCATTTGCATCTGTGGTACCTGTGTCATAGGCTGGTGTGGGTGCAGGTATGTCCCTTTGGTATGCTGGCTGGTATTGCATACCCTCATTCTGTTATACCCCCCTGTTTCTTCACACTCTCAAAATGTGCCCCATCTGCCCAATCACCCAGCACTGTGGTGGCTGCCTCCTCTGCCCATTGAAAACCCCCAAAAGGCTCCCCTGGGCGCTGCTGCACCTGCTGCCCGTATCCTCGAACCCCCCCGGAAATCCGCCTTGGTTGTGATGTATCTGTGGCTCATACCCGTGTCCCCTGGGTGGCCCTCCTCTTCATCAAAACCCATGCTGCATGTTCCTCCACCCCGTGAATGCTCCCACGTGGGTGGCTGTGCATACTGTTGCTGCGGTGTCCCCTGTCCTCCTGTGCTTGTCAGTACCACCCCTTCCATTGCATATTTGCATAACTTCCGCTGCACTAACTTTGCTTCTTCTTGCTTTCTTTCCTCACGGTTTTTCCTCGCATTTTCTTGCAATAGCCTACAATGGTGTACTATGCTCTTGTTTTGTCCCACGGTTCTCACATTTCAAGGCACCAAAGCTCTTGAATCACCTGAATATAGTGTAAAGGGTCTTTGTCTTCTCCCATTTTGCATGCCATAATCACACTTATGTCTGACATGTCTAGGTATTGTGTCCTTAGAGCTTGCCATACAGCTGCTCAGCAGTTTGCAAATGGTGAATCATCATGTGTTGGTTACTGCTGGGTACTGATACTGTAGTGGTCCTGCTCGGCATGGTTGTGCTGTCTGGCTCAGTTCGTCTACCTCCTGCCCCAATGCCGTCTCCCATGCTCATTGCGCATCGCATCCTTATGTCTCTGATCACACGCTCTTGCTCTTCCTTTCGTGCCTGCTCTCTTGCTATTCTTTCTATCTGCCACTTCCTCAGTTCCCTGTCTACTAGCACTTGCTTTGCCTTTTTATCTGCTTCCCTTCATTTCTCAATCTCTTCTTGTTCCTTCCTCCTCCTCTCTCATTCCTCCTGCTCTTTCTCATCTTCCTTTTGCCTGTTTCTGCACACTCTCTCTTGTCTCTCTTCTGCTTCCCTCTCTCTTCTGTCCACTTCTTTCGTTATTCCTCCCCAGTCCTCTGCTTCACTGCTTCCCTTAAGGCCTTCCATTTCCTTGGTTTCCCTGCTGCCTCGCCCGTTGTCTTCCCATCTATCTTTAGGAGAATCTGTCCCCCTAACTACTTGTTTGTGGCTATGCCCTCTAGCACCTCTTTCATGCCCTTCTGCACCTCACTTCTTGCTCCTTTTCATGGATCGTTTGCCCCATTCCTTTCTGCCCAATCCTACTTGGTATACAGCGGTGGTTTAAATATTGCGTTTGAATATCCCTTTGCTGCTTTAACTCCCATAGTAGGTAAAACCCTTGTTCATCATCTGTGTCCTCAGAGTTTTCGCTTGCAGGAGAGGGTGAGGGAGCGGAGGATGAGGGCAATGGCCCCGGTTCCTCCTTTGATTCAGCATCCATTGTCATCTCACTGCTTCCCCCTTACCCTCCTGAAACATCCACCACAGCTCAAATATTGCCGTGCAGTTTGCTAAATTCTTCCCCTTAAAAGTGCCCTGCAAGGGTGTCAGTAGTGATGGCTGCACATCCTTAGAGAAACTCCCACATTGTGGTCATAATTTAGTCAATTTACCCTCAGTGTTTTTTGTCCATTTCCCGCTATATTTACAAATCTTTAGGACGGAAGGGTCTTACATAAATGTTGTAGGAGTGTGTCACCACCGCACTTCCTTTGATACATTGCATTTATTCTTACTTGACCTCAAGATGAGGTTTTCAACAATCTGCTGTTGGGGGAGAAGCACAGTGCAATGGTAAATCTTTCAACTTTCTTTGAGCCTCTCTGGCTCCACAGCAACCTGTCAAGTGTGCTCCATACACAGCCCTTCTACAAATCTCCACCGCCTCAGGCACACCCACAAAGCTTACGCATGCGCCTTCCACACACTGCCACTGGACAATCTCCTTTGTCAATTTCAAGTCTCTCAATATCGTTTCCACAACACCTCGTGCTCTCCAAGTCCTATGCACAAACCTACCGGGTGACATAACCAACTCACTAAGCAAGGTGGTTATAAAAAAATCACTTACTGTGTGCACAATGCTACACTTCAATTGTCCAAAATTACACATAACCCCAACATAAACCCCAAAACTGTCTTCCTGCTTCCTAGCAGAGAATACCAATGTTCTCTTGTGTTCGATCTGTACCCATAGAGCGTCGCCTTGTAGATAACTGCCTCCACAATACTTAACCAGGCGAATCACCTTCCGCAATCTAGGCCAGCTCCCTTTGCTAGACCTTATGGGGACACCATTATCTATGACCCAAACTAAAATGCCCAACCCACATATTTACAAAACTTCTGTCATCCGTGCATTCGAGTCAATAGTCTAGATTGTTCACCAGAATTTTTTTACCTCGAACCCGAATGCCCCCTCACCACAAAAACGACATCAACCTCCACTCCTGTCCCTACTAAACTTGACAATACTAAACAATACTCGACAATACTCCAACAATACTCAGCAATAATCAATACTACCCTTGCGCCCCCTGTTACATTTCCCCTCCCCCTCAATTGCCCGTCATGTTCATGAGGTTGAGAAGGGGCATTCCTGGGACCCTCTCTTCAAGTAGTTTAAAGGTGGAAAGGCTAATGCCTTTAGGACCATGGGGAGATCCCATTGCAACACTGGAGACCTAGAAGGGGGACGTGAAAGGTTGCACATTCTCAGTAGCCTGGAGTCCAGGACTGCGGCTCCATTCACCACACTCAAGGGGTCCATGAATGCCTTAATTGGTGCCTATTGGCTTTGAAGAGTAGAAACTGAAAGGCCCAGAGTGAAACCATTCTGTAAGAATTACAAAGATGTTACAGGGCCTTCGGTAGCGGGCCTGTAGTTATGGTTAATTTGCTCAACCAATAGGAAGAGCACCTGTTTGGGTAGCTTATAACTTGGCCCCCGCTGGACGAATCCTCACAAATCCGAAACCTTGCAAATAAACAATATGGCCCTGTCAGATCGATCCTGCAAAGTTTAGTGTGGTATCGTCAAGGAGGGGCAAAGTTATAGGGGGATCCCAAATTGTTGTTTTTCCTATTGACGCACTGGAAAGAAAATTGTACTCATGTCTACTGCCCAAACCGCTGGACGGATTTTCACCAAATGTGCAACAGGAGCAGCGGCTTGGTCCTGAATGCGGGCTTTTGTAAATTTGGTGTTAATCCGTCGAGTCGTTTTTAAAATGCCCAGAAAGTATGCCAAAAAATTTGTGATATCTGGGTCCGGACCACATACTTACTTCCCTGTTTAGTATGTGAACGGGCCTCCAACCCACCCAGGGGCTGACTTGATGTCCGCTGACATCGGACACACTTGTTGATAGGATGGTGAAGAGCGTGAGGTGCGTCAGATTTTTGGGAAACGCCTGCCATGTTGGTTCCGTGGAAAGTCTCAGCGGACCCCGGTAGCTCGGTGGGGGGGTCTGGAAAACATATGTTGGGTCTTTTGGTGGTGGAAAGAGAGGCTGGAAAGGGTTGGGAAATGGAAATAAGATGATGTGGGGCTGTTTTTGTAGGTTGAAAAAGTCTGGGCAGGTGCAGTAGTTGTCCGAGGACACTGCAGTAGTTTGCGGGTGGCGCAGTGAACGGACAGCTTGGGAAAGACATTTGTTTTTTTGATGGTTAGAAGAGGGCATAGAAATGGTAGGGAAGCAGAATAAAGGCAATATAGAGCTGTTTTTGTAGGTGAAAAGGGGTTTGGAAATGCTGCAGGGCCCGCGGTAAATTTTGATGTGCGCGGACATAATTTTGATTGCAGGGGGATGGGGTGAGTTTTATGGGTTGACCATGTCGGATATGTACTTGTAATACAGTTAATTGGGTTGTGGTCAGTGGCCAGATTCTGTGGGTCATGGGCTCCGGCCATGCCCCCAGAATATATGCACTGGGTAAACTCACCACAGTAGTTACATGTGTATTGTAATTATAGATAATGTAATAGGAGTATGGCCAGAATAACCATAGTAGGAATATGTGTAGAGTAATTGGATGTAATCTAGTGGGAGTACCAAGTGTTTGTAATACGGAGGAATTAGGTACTTGGATTGTATACAGTACTTATAATTGTAGTACAATTGAGGATAGTGCTCACAGAATATGCAGTGTATTAAGATTGATGTGGCTACTTAGTACTGTAGTGTCATGCAGCTGCCTTCAGTGGTCTGTTTATGTGGAATAAAAGTGCAATTGGTTAAGCATGATAGTTCAAAAGCTGCAGTGGTATGCAGTTTTTAATATACATTTTCTTTTTCAGACCCTCATAAACAGTACATTTTAAGTACTATGTTTGCTACAACATTAGTGTATGACTGCTGTTGTTTGTACTTTATATAATCATTGGGAAAAAAATCTGTAGTGGATAAAAAAAAAAACCTGATCACAGTTACGTGAGTGCAAGGTGATAGTATGTATGTTCTAATTGAGGCAAAGCATGACATAGTTAGATACCTGGCGTATTCTAACTACATTAGAGGTTAGAAGATGTTTTGTCATATAGCAATTCAGATAGCCTATTTGAAGTGCGTTGCCATGAAGGGTGTTTTTGAAGTAGTTAGATACCTGCTTGTGTATTCTAACTTTTAATTGTCCTTTAGTTTAGTGACAAAATTTTGGTTGAAGGAATATTAAGTAGGTATTTATTAAATGTGTTGGTAACACACATGTTAGGGTAATAGAGGTATTGTTACATTCAAAGCAACAACATTTTTTATCACATGTGCAGTGTGGTGCCCTGAAGTAGTTGTGGCACCAGTGTGGTGTATTATACCTACTGTTGTGAAAGTTTTCTTTCCAAGAGATGCATGGCCGTGAGTGAAGCCTGTAAGCTTACAGTTATTTTTGCTGCCATCTGCATTGCACCTTAGAAGCATTCGTATGACATATTGGCTATGTGAGTTTATTTGTATTTTGGAACGATTGTCTGCATTGCATAAAGGGCATAATATGCCATGATTTGCATTCTGAAGAAGCTGGTGAAATGGAATGGAATAACAATTTGGTATAGATACATATAGAAATCGTTCATTAGGGATGTGGTCTTGTGAAACATAGTTGCAGAGGGTGCATGTATGTTTCCATATGTATGAAATCTAGAAGATTTAATTTATTGGGATGTTTTTGACTTCCAATAAATGTAGCAAGTACATTAGGAATATTTGTGGATCCTTTTGCGTGTTTATGGTAAATGTTACCATTCCTGCACAGTAGTCCAATTCTTGCCTTATAACTGAGACACTGTAAGTGTTGTCAGAATTATTTGCTGCGTTTCTGTGAAGGACGAGCATTTGCAAACACCACTGGTCAGAGCCGAAAAATTGGTGGCAATTGAAAGAGAGATTCCTATTCACATTAGCACAACAATTTACTCCAGTTGTGTTTGTGAATTTAAATGGACCACAGAGTTCTGTTTGTGGATCGTTAGACATGCCTGTATATCTTTGTGTAGGAGAAACATTTGTTTCTTTCTTTTCTGATGGATGTGCCCTTGACTTTTTCCTAGATAGTTTTGTGGTTGTATTGTTTGATGCAGGAGTTGGTTGTTGTTTTTATAGTAGTATTGTTGGGAAATCTGCTATAGCTTCTGTTTCTATTATTTATCTTTTAAAAGCTTTCATTTTTTTGAAGTACATGGTACATATTTTTATGGGGGTGCATAATGCCCATAGTTTGTTGTATTCCAAGATGCAAGGAATGTCAGCATTAACTTTGTTTGCATCAAAGTTAACTTGGAATCAACCATTGAGTTTACGCAGCTGTGAACGTGCTACATTACTCATAACTTCTTTAAATACAGTGCTGCCACTGTCAATCAATGCTTGATCTAGGGTTAGACCTTGGGATTTGTGAATAGTGACAGCATATAAAAGTGACAGAGAAAAGTTCTCTCTGCATACATGCTTGTCTTTTGAAAAGAAGGAAATGTCATATTGTTCAGCCAATTTGTTTAACCTCTGCAAGTTTGTCAAAGTGAATATTGATAAACTGAATGTTGTTGTCATGCAGATATGTCTAGAAGCCAACGACTGTACCAATTGCTCCATTGACTAAGCCTTGTTCTGTGTCAAGTTTACATTTTAGAATTACTCTGCAGTTTACACACAAAGTTAATATTTTCTGGAATCCAGCTGTGTTGCATATACATTTTGCTAAACTATCTAGACATGCTGTTGCATATTGACACATGGCAAGTGTCATGCCGTGCACTTCTAGTTTGTCTGTGGAGCTGATGTACAGTATAGGTTGCATTTCTTTTATCAACATTGTTTTGCTGAATTGACTACAGCTTGCAAGCATTGGCATTAAGGACATACATTTTATATTTTGTCGCATTCATTTTTCCATGACATCAGGAGCAGATGTGTTTTGCCCATACAGTTCATGGGTTAGTCTGCTATTTAAGATGGATTTTGCATCTTAAGTAACCAGCCCAGATCTAATGCATTTTAAAATGTTAGTTCCCAGTGGCTGCAAGGATTAAATTCAAGACCCTTTGCATTGCCCACAATGCATTCTGGGGCCTGGGTCCAAAATACCTTCAGCTGCCTCTACGTAAATACCTTCCCTCCCGAGCTCTTCGCTCCTCCAGCTCTAACTCCCTCAGGGTCAGTCATTTTTCAAAGAAAAGTTAGAGCCTGTTTTTAATTGATGTGCAACTCCATAAAATAGAGTTGTTAGTTCACTTTCGAAGAGAGGTGGAAAATGTATTTGACATTTTGCCTGAATCTGGGGTCTTCAGAATACATTCATAGAGAGCGATATTCTGATGCACTAAGTTGTGTGAACCTTTCATTATATCTTCCTCCTAGTCCTGTAGGAAAGAGTGGAGGAAAAGAATGTGTTTGTACACTTTCTTCCCATATGCTCATTGGGGATCCTTTGGCTCAATGCATTTCATATGTTTCCAATGTGCCATCAATTGTGTCTTTGAAGTACAGTGGGTGAATGGTATACTGGTCTAAAATGTTGGCTGTTGTAACAGGATCTAGATGTTCAAATTGGCCAGGTTCTGGCGACTCTTGAATAATGTGTGTGATTTATTTTAAGTTTTCCTCTATGTGTATATATTTGTAGTATTCATTGTATTCTTTTAGATATTGTAGGGCATGTCTAACTTTATTGAAGTTGGCTACTTGTTGCCAAATGTTGTCTTTTGTTGGCACACATTAACTAGTATAATCATAGATTGATCTATTGGCTGTTGTAGTCGCGAAATTTAGAACATTTATTTTAGGTCCAATTGGTAAATGTTCTACTTGGCCACGCCTGCCCTTTAGCAGCTCGGATGAAGGTAATTTGGCCATTTTTGATTGAAGCCGTAATATAGCTTGAAATGCGTACACTGTTTGTATTATAATGCTCTCGTACAAGTTAAGCTGTTGGAGAGCTTTTGGAAGTGGGAATATTTTTAAGTTATTAGTGATAGCATGAGATGGAATTTGGTTATTGTCAAGCTTTGTGTTGCAGTACGTCCACACTTTTGAGCGGTTAGTTATTTTGTATTTACCTTCTGCTGTTAGCTATAAAGCTAATTGGAACCATTGGGATTGTTCATTGTCTTCTATTTTGTAAGCTAGATCTACTATTTTTGTGCTCTTTTTATAACACGTTCTACGGCAACAGACACGTATTTGGTCTGGTATTTCAGCAGATGTGTATTGAAACTTAGCAATTTCTTATTTGTATGTGTTTAATAGGATGTTGGTGTTTATCTGCAAGTCACCTTCAGTTCCAAAGTATTTACATTGGATGTGTGCTATTTCTTAGCTGTTCCATGTAAGAGAATGGTTTTTACATTTTGCAGTTCCAGAGCAGGACTATTTGCATAGTATAGTCAATGCACAAGATTCCGTATAGTGGAATGGTGTGTCGCTAACATTTTTATGTTGTGGAAAGTGCTTTGCAGGCAGTTCCTACAGTGCAGGCGAATGAACGTCCTCGCAAACCAGTGTTGCTGTGCACTGGACAGGGGTCTATGGTTTGTAAAGTTTTCATTTTACTTTTGTCTTTTAATTTTACATAGTGATTGAGGATTGTTGGCATACATTACACATTGAGCTTCATGTATATGTGTACACTGAACGGTTTGTTTGGGTGAAAGGAGCATTTGGTTCAAAGTTTGTTGGTGATTATTTCCTATAAGGGTTTCTTTTGCCATAATGGTTTGAGCCATCATTTCATACCCTCGACCACTATTGTCTATGAGAATTGTTTTTTTCTTGTTCTTGTTTATAAGTATGGTTCTGTGCTGCTTGTGAGCACCTATTTACCATCACAGAAGTTTGAAAGGGTCTCTATATTGACACAGCGCATGTTTAGAAGTACTTGTAATGTATTGATTAATTTAGTTAGTGGTTTCATTCTGTTTAAAATCAATATAAACAATGTTCTCTTTAGTAGAAAAGCACTGTCGATTAGAGCTTGCAGGATTACTCTCCTGCCTTAGTTTTTAAGGGAAGATCATGACTGTTCAGAAGTGTTTACTCTAAAGTGGAACATTTTTTGTAACATTATTTTTTAGCATTGCTTTACTGTCACTACATTAACACCGGTAGATAGATGATTGGGTTTGTTAGTAGGTGCACTTTTCTTTGTGCATCATTTTTAACTTTTTGTTTCTGCAAGAGGGGCCTTGCCTTCTTTAGTTGTGGTTAGTTTAGTTTTGTTAGGTGAGGTAACTAGCTCTTTTGTTTTAAGGTTTTCTATACATTCGGCCTCATTATGACCCAGGCGCTAAGTGTTTTACGGCGCCGTAAAAGGCTGTGGTGCCGTTAAACACCTAGCGCCTAATTACGAGGTCCCTTTGCGGGACCCGACATTAACAGCTGGTTTTACCAGCCGTTAAAGTAGGGACCCGCAAAGGGACCTTGGTGCTAATTACGGTACCGCAACTTGCGGTACCGTAATTAGCGCCTTCCCCATTCCCATTGAGCCCTATGGGGCAAAAATGGGAATGGGGAAGGGCCATGGCGGCATGGGGAATTACCGCCCCACCAACCTCGGAATGGGGTGGTAATTCCCCATTCCGCCATGGCGGACTCCGGCATGGACCATGGTGCTAATAGCACCATGGTTTAGCGCCAGAGTCCTAATGAGGCCCAGGGGCGTTGCTAGGGGGGGGCTAAGGGGGCTATAGCCCCTGATCTTTTGGTTGTAGCCCCGGATAGAATCTCAGGAGCTACAGCCAAAAGACTAGCTAGCCCCCAGTCCCAACAGTTCCGACATCAGCTTAGCCCCGGGTCTTTTCCAGACCTAGCAACTCCCCTGATGAGGCCCATTGTTTTAGAGGTGGATGACTATGTGGTGTACTTTTAGTCTTATCTGCTCTAGTTTTTCTTTCTTTTCTGCAGAGTTGCTGTTTAGTAGGCATTTTGTTGTGTCTGTTGGGAAAAGACCAAAGGTTGTATTGGAAAGTTGTGCAATGTATATGCATGTATGGCGCATGGGTTTGTGGGTGAGATTGTAGAGATGAATAAAGGTGTGATTATGTTGAGTTAGTGAGAAAGGCAGTGGTAGTGCAATGAAATCTGTATAGTGATTGTGTTGTATTGAGGTACAGAATGGGTGTTAAAATGGTGGTGTGTAGATGGGAATAGTAGGAGTGTGCATGGTGGAATATAATGTGCTAGAGTCTAAGAAATATTGGTTTAAAAAAGTACAATGGGGTAATACATATAGTGGCAACACATACATATACCTGGTCCATTAATGTACTTACTTTGTAGGATGTGAAGGCTATTCATTTTTTCGGTTCTTAATTGTGCTTCTTCCTGTAATTGTAAAAGAAAGTTAGTGGGCGTATGTGGTAATGGTGAAGTACTGTTAGGTAGGATCGGTTACATTTGTAATGGACGGAGAAGTGGTGGGGAAAAGTTACTGAAATAGGTGGACAGTTAAACATTGTTGCTTTTAGAAACATTTTCTTGAAATGTATGAAATGTGTATGTGCATTTGCAGAACCTCTGTAACAATGTGTAAAACTGAAGAAAGGTTGATGGAAAAGATTTGTAGTACACTTTAAATGGCAGTTGGTGTGTATACGTTTAATGTGTTAGGATTATATGAATACTTGCCAACATGATGCATTATAATCTGCAGGTGTTAATGTTAATTTAATGTTTGCATTATGGGACTTGTAGTTACACATTTACTATTGCAAACGTTGGAGTACGTTGAAGTACAAGTCACAGAATGTAGAGAAAAAGGCAGCACTGCATAAGCAGCTGAAGATTGGAATGGGTTTCTGTTAGGAAGTATGCATGTACTTCAAATATATTAAACTGGTACACACTGAGCGCTAATTAGAAATTGTGTACACATCAATTTTCATATTCCCACGGGTATCCTCTTTTCGGAAATACATGGGGTTCTCTGATTTCATTGGTGGCTGTGACACCCCAGGACCAAATCTGTAGGTTGTCCAAAAGAGCAAAATTCCCCAAGATCTGCTCTGCCGAAAGTCTTGGGGTTACCAGTGGTTTAGCCTTTTCCCTTTGCACCCAGGTAGGTGCACCCACACAAGTTAGGTACCGTTTTCATCGGGACACCTGTGGGAACAGGGGAAGGTAGGACATGTGGTGTTGGCGGTGTGTTTCGGTGGGTGGACAGAGTGAAATGTCTGAATTTTTTTTGCCAAATTTCAGACTTTGCAGGGGATTGTGGGTAATACATTCTGGGGCGAATCGCACAAGTCAGACCTCTGTGGATTCCCACAGGTGTCTTTTTTTCAGAAATGCAAAGGAAAAAAGAAAGTCTCAAGTAGCACCTATACATTGGAATGGGCAATGTTGGGATGTATCCATCTGCTGCCAAGATATTAACAGGCCGATTCATGGAATTAATGTGAGCTGAAATTTTCAGCGCAAGCGTGCGAAAGCGTGCGAATCGCAGTGCCAGTGCGTAAATCGCAGCGAAAGCCGCGCACAGCGATTCATGGAAGTCTGTGTGCGTGTAAATCCCAGGATGTTCGCCAAAATTCTCCGTAGGGCACGCTGGCGCACACATCTCCAAACAGCGTGCGCTACGCGCACAGCGAAATCGCACATAGCGCGACGCACACAACAAAAGTAGGAGGAACAGAGGGCGTGACACGCGGAATGGGGAACAACGCATGAAAATGTGGGCGTCACAGGGGAAGTACAGGAGGCAAATGCGCGGAACGCCCACACGCACATTCAAAACATGTATTCATGGATTCGAACGGGGCTAACGCGTGCGCCAAAAAAAAAATGCTAATCCGGAAACATGTACGCCAGCAGGAAGCAGGCGTACATGGACCCGCGCAGCATAAAAGTGCGCGCAAAGAACAAACAAGCTCAGTTTGAATATACCGTTCCTAGCAGCAGTGGTCGTGGGATACCGCAGGAGGAGGAGGAGGATAGTGAGACCCAGAATTTTCACACCCAGAACCAGCCTTTTTGGGATGCCTGATGACCAGGTGTATGGGAGGTACAGGTTTCCACCTCACATAATACTCGACCTGGTGAGTGAGTGGGAGGATGACCTCACATCACCCACCCTGTGCTCCCAAGCACTCAGCCCCCTGGAGAAGGTCCTCAATGTACTGCACTTCTTGGCCACTGTATCATTTCAGGGGACAAGTGCTATAGTGGGGGGGGGTGTCATAGGCCACGCAGTCACGCTGCCTACACCAGGTCTTGGCCATCATGACTGCATGCCCATCAGTCCGCAGGCACATATACCTGCCCAGAACACCTGCAGAAAGGCAGGCTGCCAACCAGGATTTCTACGGGGTGGCACAATTCCCCAAAGTCCTAGGTGCCATTGATTGCACCCATGTGGCTCTACGTCCCCCCAGGGCATCAGAGCACATCTATAGAAACCACAAGCACTGGCATTCCATCAACGTCCAGGTAGCATGTGATGCCGAAGGAATCATCACCTCAGTATATGCCATCTATCCAGGGTCCACCCACGACAGTTTTATTTACAGAATGTCAACCCTAAACCGGGACCTAGAAGCTGGGCGGAAAGGCGATACATGGCTGCTCGGTGTGTATAAATGCCACAGCACATGCATGCATGTCAGATACTGAGTAATGTCACAACCCCACTAATGATACCCATCACCACCTCCCCAGGGGACAGTGCCTACCCTCTGAGCACCCACATGATGACGCCAATTAGGAACCCCACCACATCACCCAAGGTAAGATACAACACAGCCCACATTGTAACCCGGGGCATAGTGGAGCGCACATTCGGAGTGCTCAAGTCACGCTTTCGCTCCCTTGACCGTTCTGGCTGGCAGCTGTTATACGCTCCCCCAGTAGTGTGCAGCATCATAGTTGCAGCATGTGTCCTGCACAACGTTGCAACACGCCGGGGCCTGCCAGTGGACATTGTGGTGCCCCCACATCCCCAACCACATGCACGGCCGTTGCGCATGGGGGGAAAGGGCACGGGGTGAGGCAGCCCGTACGCAGCTGGTGGCTAATTACTTCACTTAAAATCACACCCCTGTGGAGTGCACACAGCCCTGGCACATACCATCTGACAATCAATGATGATGACATAAGGGACAGACAACTGTCACAACCATACCAGCCTGAGATTGTTCACCTGGAAGTGTTACATTGTGTGCATCCCTACCTACACAAACACCACCAATGCTGTATCATCAAAAGACACACTTCTACGCTGCTAAATTCATTACCCCTTGAAAAATAAAACATGACAACAGTGCCATGTCACCCAGCACCGCCACCCAACACACCATGGCATGTCATGCTATGTGAGAGCAAACAAAGTACAGTGTCCCTAATGGAAACTGGCCACACACAATATGCTCCCAGTAATGTAGAACTAACAACACACATTACCAAATACTTACAAACAATGCAATGCAGCTACACAACCTCAAACATAGCATAAACTAAGTATTGGTAGTCTTACAACCTGATTATGCCAGCACATCGACCACTTCCAACTGTACAGTGTTGCTGCCACGCAAATGTGTAAGTGCACTGCTTACAACATGAACTACATCTCCAAAGTAGACGGCCTTGTGAAGACATGAGGAATGAACCTGTAAATTAGGAGGAAGACATGGATGCACAAGCACATATCAATACACCATGCAGTGTACAATACAACAACAATATCCACTAGGAATGTATACACAGTACTGACTATAGACTGCCCACACAGCTCATGGGAGTCCAACGTCACTGTGTAAGTCACTGTCACTTGGGCACACCCTTTGCAAGCCCATGGAAACGGGAAGCAGGAAGGGTGTGTGTCTCACGAACCCAAGCATCTAACCCAAACTCAGGACAAGCCTGCATGTGCCCAGCCGGAATACGGTGGATGGCCACGGGAGCCACACAAGGCAACACACTGTAAAAAAAAAATAAATAAATAAAAAATAAAAAATACAAAATAAAAAATGGCCATGTGGGGGCTGGTGAGGGGGGGAGGCCACCCAGGAGGTCCGAGGACACGGTGCGCACCAACAGCCACCTGTGTGGATGTTGGGAAAAAAAACACCTCCATGGGCTCATGGCCTGCACGGCTATGCCAATGTGAGAGAACTGCTGCTGTCGCTCTCATCACCCACTGCTGCTTCCACAGGAGGTGGTGGTGCTATGGGAGGCATCCCACACAAAGCCCTGGTATGGTCCTCCATGGCAGCAAGCATGCGGGTGTGGAAGGTCTCGTTCTGGAGGATTATAGTGCAGAGATCCCCATGCACCACCTGCCGTGATGCCCGGATCTCCTCCCGAGTTGCCTGCATCTCAGCTGAGAGCGAACGTGTGAGCCGCTCCAGCTGCTGTTCTGTCCTCAAGTTAGTGGAAGCCTCAAGGTCAACAAGAGTCTCCCTGAGGTGATGGAGTTCTACCCTCAGGGCTTCCCTGTGGCCCTGGGACTCTATTGATATCGATTGGCGTAGAGTCTCCAGTGCCGCCTGTCTGTCCCTGTTGGACGCCAACATGTCCTCCCTGTGTGATTGGCAAATGGAGTCTGTTGCCTGCTGTAGTTGCTCCATCTGCCTTTCAGGGGGGACAATGGAAGTGGCCACCCTCTCCATTGCTTGAGCCATCATCTCAACTGATGCTGCCTGTTGGGTTGCCATACCGTACATGGATTGGTCCCATGCGGTATTGCCTGGTGGCGTACGGCCACCGTGTCGGCGGGCACCACACCTATTTGGGGCAAGGCGATCTGCGCCTTGCTGTGCCGGCAATGCCTGAGGCTGCAGGACTGCATTCCCCCTCTGATCTGCTGGCCCAGGCACAGGATCAGATGTTGTGGAGTGTGACCCTGCATCTGTAACCGCCAAAGGCGGACTTACCAACACTGAAATCCCCATAGAGGGTTCTACCCATGGTGCAGGTGGGTTGGACAGAACAGAATCCCTGCCAGAAACACTTACAGGCGACGGCACATAGGTCTCATCATCCGAATCAGCAACTGAATAGAGGTCTGGGGAGGTGCACCCAGAGACACCCCGGGACAGAATGGTCTGCAGCAAGATTGGGTTCTCACCCACCACCACACCACGTCCCCGACTGGTGCCCGGTCGTGCCTGAGATCCCTCCTGGGTCTGCACAATCTCCTCAACCGCAACAGCATCAAGTGCGTCATCCCCTGCAAAAACATGAAAGACAAAAAATTGAAACAGGCATTAGCACCATAGCACACAAATAGGCCTGACAAGCTACAGAACCAGTACATGATTTACACATATCCCACATGACTATAACCCTCCCATGCATGCACTGTCAATGAGTTGGAAGGGGAGGAAAAAGGCAGACACTGATGACACCAAGATGGAAGAGCAACAAATTTGCTGCATGCTGGGTAGCACTGCCATCACACATTGGCCTGTGATTGGCATGTCCAATACACATACATGACACATGCCATCACACAGATGGCATGTACCATAGCCATGGTACATTCCACAAGTACATCCATATGTCAGTGAATGACTACTGTCAGCCATCCATGTGAGATGGACATGATGAGATGAAAAATGCTACATAGTGTGACAAAATAGGCATGTGCCACACACTGAAACACATCCAGTGTACACAAATACAGTGATTGCAGGCCGATGTATACATCAATGGTTGTGCACTTCAACATGACAGGAAACAACTATCATGTTTCACATTCAAACAGGCCCCAAAAATGTATGTGATCAGGCCAATACTCAATCAGCCTGAATGGTCAAATCATTCACCTAACAAGGTAACACATGTGGGCCAATGTGGGGTTCATCAATGACAGAAGCATGTCACAAATGTGAAAATATGGCTGAGGAATGCGTAGCAAAAGTGGGAGAATTGAAACAATCAGCCTGAACGAACACTGAAAAATACAAACAATGTTTTTGCAAGATGCCACTTCAAGGGCAACTGCCGTAATGTTGCGCTAAATTACTACTGTGGGCAGAAGGTATACTGTCACACCAAAATCCACTGCTGAATGTTTTGGATGAAGCACATTCGTGACCCATACCACTCAGGCACACACACCCTCACCTGGCACTCAATCAGAACCCGTCACCCAAACAACATACACATGCATTACACACACATGCATGGGCACTCACCGGACAATGCATTATAATCAGGTAGTTCTCCAACACCTTGGATCTGTTCCTCTTTGACGAAGGCCCCAGCAACAGACTCATGTTCAGTGAGTTTGTTGTCCTCTTGTGGAGACCCACCGCCAGTCACCAGAGTAGCGGCATGATTTGAGGCCAGCTTGTTCTTTGCTCTGCGTTTCAAGTCATTCCTCTGTGGGCTGTCCTAATCTGCGTACCTTTCTTGTCCTGGCACTGAGAAGACATTATCTCCAACTACTGTTACGCCACGGAATGGTGCAGGTGCACCGTTTGCAGCTGTTGCGAAACTGTTATTGCTGGCGTTCCCTACAGTGTTTTGTCTTGCCATGGGCTGTGATGCACTGTGATGTGGTTGTGGGGGTGGCTGTCTTTGTTGCATTTGGGGTTCGTTATAGCACTGGTCCTGTGGTCTTCCCCCTCCCATTGGTAATCCATAGGGGCTACCTGGGTGTGGGCATCCCCATACCTGTTCATTGTGCATCAGTAGTTGCCCCTGAAAATACCCTGAAGGCCACATTCTGCAATTCCTTGAATAATGTCCCCATCTCCCACAAATCCAACATGACCCTTGCTGTCCCCCTCTCATCCCATGCCCACCAAATCCTCTATTCCCCATACCTCCGAACCCCCCTCTCTGGCCACTGTACCCACCTCTTCCTCTCGCCGGTCTTTCTTGCCACTGTGGTCCTCTGTGTGGCTCTTCTCCGTTCCACGGTCCTTGTTCTCCTGCTGCCCACAGCGCTGCTATCCCAACTGGTCTGTTTCCCGTACTTTCATCCCCCTTGTTCTCTCTATCAGGGGTTAGGCTGGCGTTTATGGCGGCGACCTTCACTAATTTGTTCTGCACCAGTTTCGCTTCGTCTGACAACCTTTTTTGTGCTATCTCCTTTTCTCTTTCTTTGATCCTCCTACAGTGGTGCACAATTATACTCTGAATTTCAGGCCAACCCTTGGCTTCTATCCCAGCTATTTTGTCCAAGGCCTTCTGTACCTCCTTCGGGAGCCCTTTCTTGATAAAATAGAACAAGGCGGTGGATTGGTTCCACGCCGTACCAGTTTTGCTTCTCCACAAGTCTTGCACCCGCAGTATGAATTGCGTAGGATCCCCGTTCTCCTCCATCGTACATTGCATTACTAAATGTAAATCTGGAATGTCTGGAAATGTGCGCCGCAATGCGTCCCATACTTGTGCTCGAACATTGTTAAAGGGCGATCTATCATGGCGGTCACAGCTCATTGTCACTCCTGCGAACCCCCACCTTTTCCCACACTGCGTCTGCCTGATCGCCAACAGCGGACAATAGCAAGCTTTTCACATCACCTATCGCTAGTGGTACTCCTGCCGTGTTCTTCTCGAACGTATGTATCCATTTCCCCGCCCCTCCCGGAAGTGGGGGGAGGAGTTTCAACAAGTTGTTTTTATCCATCTGGGCCCACGGGATATAGTGTGGCCTGCCTGCTCCTTTATGTATTAACGGCATCTGCAACTTATGCTTCTTCCCTGTTTTACTTACTGTCCCTCTCTTCGTCTTACTTACCAGCATATTCCCTACTCGCTCCCTTAATCTACCTTGCCATCGTGGGGGTGATCGTGGATCCATGTCATCAAAATGATGTGGCAGTGGGGATCCTACAGCTGCCACCCCTTCCTCGTATTCGTCTAGATCGCTCCACACCTCCTCTACTTCTCGCCATTCTCCTCTTCTCCTTCTCCACGCTGGCTTTCTGGGGTGGCTGGGCGTATAATTCTCACTGGTTTATCATTCAGATGGAACAGGAACTCTCCTGATCGCCATTCTTTTTCTCGCCCTTGTGATGTAGGTGTTCCCTGAGAAAGTACGGACTGTGCTGGCTCTGGCATCACTGGGGCTAATTCCCCTGTTGCACTTAGTGGGGGTGTGAGATCTGCTATGGACAACGGTACTTCCCCTCCCCCCGGTAGCATTTGGCCTCAGTCGCACAGTGCCCTTAGCCATGTTATTTCCATTTGTGCATGCGCTAGCTGGCGGTCTAAATCTCCGGTTAATCGCGCTAAGTTCACAGGGGGTGCACTTGTCGGGCCATACAGGCCTCCTTTGTCATATGGCAGTGGTGCTGTGGCTATTGCTCCGTTTCAGGGAGTGGGGGTGGTGCATGCCGGTATATACAGAGGCTTGCTGTGTCTTACTGCTGGTCTTGTCATTAGGGGGTATATTTTGGTTGTGTCATTCTCAGATGTGGTCGTTGTGCACTCACCCTTTGGCGTTCCGCTTACCTCTTCCTGCATTTTCTGTTTTTCGATAGTTTTTTCTGTACTTACCTCTCCTGTGGGGTCCACTTCCTCGAACATTCGCCACAGGTCCAATACTTCCCTTCTGTTCTGCAACTGTTTCCCCTTATATCTCGCCAATAAGTGCGTGGATACTAAATCTAACACCCTTTTGTCGAACGACCCTCCATCTGGCCAAATTGGTGTCACGCTGTCCCATTTTATCTCCGTCACCCATTGATCGTGGTATTTTTGTATCCTATCACTATATAGTGGGAGGTTCTGGCAAATATGAGCTAACGGTGTTATTCCCCCCATGACGATGTTTCTCCCCTCACTTGTATGTGCGCTTGCACCTGAGCCTCCCTCTTATCACACCCTTCAACCACCTGTCCCCTTGTATAGATCAATAATATGTCAAGCGTTTCTCAATTATTGACAGATATCGTGTATCAATATTCAATGTTACTTTCTAATTACAGCATTTCCAATATCAACAGTTCACTTTCGCATGTATACCCCTTACCAACAAATTACTTACAATATTTTGACACATTGGACAAAGAATGGACAAAAAGCGAAAAACATATAACACATAACATGCACATGCACTACCTGCGCACATTTATTTCCCCTTTGTTCCTGTTACCAAATCCTTTTACCCTTCCCCGTTTTACCCACTCTTCTCATTCACTCCCCACCTCTTACACCCTCTTACTCTTTCCCAAGAATTCTTCCTTACACGGAAAAAGAATAATCTACTCCGAGTCTACTCAATATATGAGACTCCTACTATTTTCTCTTTATCTTCACTTATTTTTCTGCACTGGACGAGACAATGCTACGTGGCACCGCCTTTTACCCCATTCGGGCTAGAATACCTCTTCTCTTCTTCTTCTCACTTGTCACAAAACCTAATTGCCATGTAAAGGACAGATCAGAAAAAGCCTCAGCATCACTCACACAGCCCCTACTCTTGGCTATAACCCACTATCACCTGTTCTCTTGTTCCCTTATTTTCCCCCTTACCTTTCCTTGGAAACCTTTGCAACCGGCACTCACGTGTTCAGTCAGATAATCCGAGGGTCACCGCTCACGGTCTGACCCCAGTCAGGTCCGCACCCCAACCAAGCCGTGGCCCGCCTCGGCGAGCAGCTTTTCAGTCGGGTATTCATCAACCGGGAACCCTTGACCCTTTCTTGCAGTGCACACAGGCTGGTCAGCCGCGGAGGCGATGGTTTCGCTGGGGGGCGTCCCCGATCTTGCCGCATGGTGCGGGCCTTGAGGCACCTCCCCAAATCACTTCGCAGGGGTCACCAAATGTTTGTGCCCTCCCCGTTTTACGCGTGCAAAAGAATAAAACAGACACACCCCGGACAGGGAATAAGGCAAAGAGAGCAGGCTGTGAAAGTTCAAGGCAAGGTTTATCTAATGAATGGCATTGAAAAGATCTCTGAGAGCGCTCTGCCCAAATTAACGTTACAATACATTTTTATAAGCAAAGTGACGCAACTAACATAGGATACTACGTTGGTCCCGGATTGTTCAGTTCGTGTGGTGCCTTAGGTGTGGGTGGCATCTCTGCCTCCGGGTTGGTTGCTTGGTTGGCGGGAGGATGGACGTCAGACATCTGTGCTCCGAATGGGTGAAGGTCAGGTCGCTGTGAAGCAGGGTGGTCACTATCTAAGCTAACATAATATATTCTCAAAAATGCATGCATTAAATAACAATTGTTCAAAGTCTTTCAGTAGTTTATCATGTCTCTATAAAAGTCACACATATATCTATACTATCAATAACATTGGATTATACAGGCCTTAGGTTAAGGGTCTTGACCACTATAATACACTGGTTGAAGTGTGGGTCTGTGCTCACCAGAATCTCTGGTATGTGGCATTTGTTAGTGGTAGGCAACAATATACTGCAGCAGGGGTCTAATGTTAGTTGTGGATCTGCTGGGTGGGCATCATGGCATGGTCAGTGGTCTGGCACATGAAAGGAATATCTTGCAGGGACACAGGGTCACAATGACAGTTTCCACTGTTGAGGGTGCGGGGAAAAGGACACATTTATGGAGATGAACAAGCTATGTGCTTAGTTCATGCTGGTTCACATGCAGGACAGTGATCTCAGAGGAAGAGTGATGTGTTACATTTATTAGTTGTTGCAAATGCCTCCGGCTTCAGCATGAGAATGGAACCGCAGAGTTTTCCAGTCAGAGTGAGAACGAGGGTGGGGGCCATGTGCCCTGCACGCACAGCCGCTGCGAGAAAGGGAGGAGAAGCGTTTTTGTACTATCGCAGTGAGGCCTAGTCACCAATATGGCTCGAAAGGGGGTACAAAAATGGATGCCCCATATCCTGGTCAGTGGTCCCATCTACGCAAAAGTCAACCAAAGTTAACATTGCATAAGGGCAAGGGGCGAACCCACTAATGGAGGCACTTGGTCCGAGTTTTGTACTGAGAAGTAGAGGATGCGAGGGGCCTGATGGCCCCTTGCTCCCACACACCCTCTTGTGGAGAAAGGCACTGCACTTGCCAAATTCTCTTTCAATGGCAGAATTAAGGCATGAACTAGGTTCGATAACTGCTGGCTGTCTGGTTGATGGAAAATACTACAAACATATGCATAAATCTTAGCTCCTCCATACGCATCTCTAATTACAACATTGGGTCAAGAACTTAAACCACTAGTGGCAACAAGGGCCAATTGTGAACTGATACTAACAAGGATTGCGATGTTCGCGGAAACCGGTGGATGTCCGCAAATCCAACATGGAGGGCGTTTTCCAAAAATCTGACGTACCTATTGCTTTTCATCATCCAATCAGATGCGCATCTGAACAGGGAAATGGGTCCATTGAGCGGAGCCAGATATCACTATTTTTATACCTTCATTTTGTCTGTTTTCAAAAGAAATACTGGACAGTATTTTCACCAGATTTACAAAAGCACGCTTATGGGACCAAGCTGCCGCTCCTGCCACAAATTTGGTGAAAATCCATCCAGCGACTTGGGCTGTATGCGTGAGCAAAGTTTATTTCCATTCACTCTATGGAAAAATAAAAAGGTTTTGGGACTCCCCCTATAACTCCCCCCCTTCAGACAAAACTCACCAAAAAATTCAGAGCGGGCATTACTTTTTTTCCAAGTTTGGTGAGGATTCGTCCAAGGGCAGCAAAGTTATAAGCTGCCCAAAAAGGGTTCTTCCTATGGGTTTAGCAACTTAACCATAATTACACGCCCACTACCGCAGGCCGTGTAATATATGATATATTATAGGGTGGCGATAGCCGCCCTGTAGTTAAGGTGAGTCAGACTCCCATAGGAACTCCTCACAATTCTATTGTTAATCATATTTGATTCGAGTATAGATTTGACCGAAAGTGTTTAAGGACTCGTGGCACCCCCCAGACTGTAAAGTTTCGTAAAGATTTGTTAAAAAATAAAAATGTTATTAAGTGTCAAAAGTGCTGTCTACTTCCCATTCATATTCCCTCAGACAAACAACGTCAATTTTTGCCAAAGCGCACAACCCATACCGCTGGACGGATTTGGACCAGGTCTGAAACAACTCGGGCATGAAGAGTTGACCCATGATCCATATATGGTTTGGGGTTATTCCATACAGAAGTTCTCAGAAATAGATAGCTAAATCTAAGGGATTTATCCAAAACTGGGGTTTTAAAAAAATCAAACGACCGCCATCTTGTTTTTCTCTCGATGCGAGAGATAGCCACAAATATAGCTGAGGATATGGGGAAATGAAACGCAGGAAAAAAGATATTTGCAGGTCAATAACATGCAAATGCCATCAGGCTGTAGGTGGGGGAGGGGTGGCTACAGGGCACCAACTGAAATTTGGGAGTCGAAGGGGGTCTAAGGATTGAGTTTGCAACACAATGGGCCTCATTACATGGTAGGCGGTAAGGGTTTACCGGTACCGGTATTTTACTGGTACCGGTAAATCCTTACCGCCTTACTACGAGGTCCCTTTGCGGGTTGGGGTATTTAACGCCTGCTTTTTGTAGGCGTTAAAAACCAACCCGCAAAGAGACCCAGGGAGCTAATTACGGTACCGCAATTTGCGGTACCGTAATTAGCACCTTCCCCATTCCCATTATGCCCTATGGGGCAAAAATGGGAATGGGGAAGGGCAATGGTGGAAGGGGGAATTACCGCCCCGCCAACCTTGGAATGGGGCGGTAATTCCCCTTTCCACCAAGGCGGTGCCGGTATTTTATCGGCATGAACCATGGCGCAAATAGCGCCATGGTTCTCCGCCTACCGTGTAATGAGGCCCAATTTTTGTGTAGCTTCAGCTATAGCCTCGAATAGCGAACATCTAAAAGCAAACTGCATCACAGAAACAGCATGTATTGTGGGGTGAAAGGGAGAGAGGAGGGGAGGTGAGGAAGTCATCTCGAGTATGGGGGGAGCTGGCACACATGAGTGGGCTGCTTGGTGAGAGGTTGGGGGCAGGAAAGCATTTTTCTTTTTTCCGGCCATTTTGCCAATATTCACAACTATATTCGAGGCTAGAAAGGACTACCGATAACCATGGGTAAGAGAAGTTCCGTGCCCACGGCTATACATTTTGGTGTGTCACCATTTTATTTTTTTTTTAAATTGTATTTTAAAGGTATAGTGAGGTCGGGTGTGAAAAATCATTGTGACACAGTAGGTATTCGGGAGTCTTATCTATTTTGGCTGTGCATCTTCAGACTTTTGTACATTTGAGACTGTGGAGAAAAACAGAAGAAAATATAAAAATGTATACAAAAAAGATCCACCCACCTCTAGTTTTAGATGCCCCATAGTCATTGGGCCTCATTACACGGTAGGCGGTGGACCAAGGTGCTATTAGCACCTTGGTCCATGCCGGTAAATTACCGGCACCGCCTTGGAGGAAAGGGGAATTACCGCCCTATTCCAAGGTTGGCGGGGCGGTAATTCCCCCTTCCTAGATTTCCCTTCCCCATTCCCATTTTTGCCCAATAGGGCATAATGGGAATGGGGAAGGTGCTAATTACGGTACCGCAAATTGCAGTACCGTAATTAGCACCCTGGTCCCTTTGCGGGTCCCTACTTTAACGGCTGGTCTACACCAGCCGTTAATGTCAGGTCCCGCAAAGGGACCTCGTAGTAAGGCGGTAAGGGTTAACGGTCACTGGTACCATTACCGGTGACCCTTAACCCTATCCGCCTTCCGTGTAATGGGGCCCATTGTATTGTCACTCATGCTATTATATTTTGTGCCTACTAAACGTTTTCCTTCTTAGTTTACAGTCATGTATTATTCTCTACTTTCTTTATCTTCAGCTACCTTACACAACGACATGAGCACTATTGTGCGGTATTGATCTTTTAAGTTCTTTTGTATTATAAAACCGAAAGTGAGTCCTCCTTTAACTAACAATGTGTAGCCGCAGTTATAATAAAAGTCATAATAAAAGTCAATCAACTGTTGCTATGAGTGTAATAAAAAATGTTTTTGGTTATTATTTTATTGTATTTGTGTATTTATATGTGATTTTTGGGGTACAATGAGTAGTATTATAGCACATTTGGAGTACTGTTTTGATGTTATGAAAGAGCACTGCATTTCCTCATCGGTCAGGTGTACTCCATCATGTCTATAGAAATTGGCCATGTAGAACTGTATGCTGTTGTTTAAAATCCATAATTGGTTGTGGTCTCTCATGAATGCTGAAACTACTTTATTAACATTTCTCTGTGATTTCTCAATTTTACCATTACATCTGGTGGTCAACCTTCATTTTTGCCTCTGAATCAAATTGGAAAAGATAAAGATGGTGTGAGGAAACAGTTCCATTAGTTTTCCCATGTCTTGTTTGATCATTAAAGTAAGGGACACACTTTATACATTCCCCAAATCATTGCCTCCACAGTGAATTAGTATGATGTCTGGCTGCCCTTTACTTCTCAGACTTAACAATTAGGAAAAACGTGGAACCAACACATTCCCCGCAATCCAAACCATTTAATTGTAAAATCTCTCAAACCTAGGTCCATGTTAATATTTCGTTTCTCACAAAAATCCAGTAACCAAAACAGCAAACTGTCTCTTATCAGCCACACAGTTTTCAAACCAGCCATGATATATGTAGTCTTTATATATTTCCAGGACAATTATTCCTACTCTAAATTTCTAGTAGTTTGTATGAGCAGGATATGTATAATGTGTGTGTGTTCGAGTGTGTAATTGGTTAATGGTACTGTTGTAATTATCTGGGGCTATCCAGCAGCCACTCAGTGCATGGCATTGCTACCCACAGGTACATATGGTACCCTGTGCACCCGCAGCTATATCGTGACAAATGGCATGTCATGTGTTTGTGGATGTGTGGTAGCCGCGGCTTTCTGACATTTTGGGTGGAGTAGCATAATGGATACATTGGGCCTCATTACACGGATGGCGGTAGGGATTTACCGGTATCGGTAAAATACCGGTACCGGTAAATCCTTACCGCCTTACTACGAGGTCCCTTTGCGGGTTGGGGGATTTAACGCCTGCTTTTTGCAGGCGTTAAAATCCAACCCGCTAAGGGACCTCGGAGCTAATTACGGCACTGCAAAATTGCGGTGCCGTAATTAGCGCCTTCCCCATTCCCATAGAGCCCTATGGGGCAGAAATGGGAATGGGGAAGGGCAATGGTGGAAGGGGGATTTACCGCCCCTCCAACCTTGGAATAGGCCGGTAAATCCCCTTTCCGCCAAGGCGGTGCCAGTATTTTACCGGCATAAGCCATGGCGCTAATAGCGCCATGGCTCACCGCCTACCGTGTAATGAGGCCCATTGAGTGTTTTGGGGTATTGGTATAGCACAGGTGAGTGGAGGAGGACCATGGGGAGTGGACGGGGGCGGTAGGCATATCAGGGACACTTGTTTTGAGTTTGTGGGAGTGGAAATACATATTTTTGTTAGTAGTTTTGTTAGCTTTTCTATAAATGCATCTATGGAAAAGCTTGTGCATAGGCACATCAATGCTTTTTGTCATTTTATTGGTTGTACGCATAGGTGTGGTTATATTTAAAGCCGCGTCTATGAACTATAAATTGTCTGTGCAATAATCATATTTTTATGTAGATGATACAGTACTGAATTTTATTTGTTTGTGTTATTTCATCTGCTTAGGCGTTCTGTTATATCATTTCAAGGTTAAAATGCCAATTTTGTTTGATTTTGGTCTTGCAGAAAAATGCACGTGTACCCACGGATACAAAGCAAGATCAGCAGCTGTGTCGAATAGCCGCGGCTATGAAAAAGGGTTGTTGGGGAAAACAGATTTCTGTGCGTTTCATTGTTCATTAATGGTTGTTGTTACTTTTATATTTTTGTAGCTCTCTGTGATTGGTTGTCGTGAAATTGTCATCCATTTTAGTCGTTTTATTCGTATATGGTCCTCTTTTTTTCGTATTCATTTTGGAAAGTATAAAAGCCACAATTTTCTGCAGTTTTATCCTTTTCATTCCAGACCTCTCACTGTGCACATGGCAGGAGTGTGACTGATGTGAAAGTAAGTGTTAATAAATATTTTGTATATTAGAAGATTTATTTGCATTGTTGTGTGTGTTAGTTATAGAAGCCACTGCTATCAGCTGGTGTTCATTATCATTTTTTTCATCTGTTCTGATTGTGTGGCAAGTCTTCTTTAATGTATTTTTTAGGTTTCTCTAACATGGACCTACAAAATTAGATTTGTCAATCAGTGGCATCTATGTGCAGCAATTTAGTTCTTGTATTCATGTTAGTGATGTTGAAGGTTTATTTGATTGTATTTGTTGTCATTGTAATGCACTTTCAGCTATGAAGTATTTTTAGTTGTTTTCAGTTTTCTGTGAGGTAGTACAATTGATGGTGTTTTCCAAGTTTATTTTAGTAATTTTTTACTTTTTTATTTTGTTGTGCTGCATTTTTCTCATCATCCCAGTGAACTTGCACCAGTCAGTTAATGAAAAGCCTCCTTTGTGAACCTTTTTAGCATTTCTGATGATTCTTCAAATGGAGTGCTCCAGTGCTGCAGGTGTTTTAAGGCTCTGGCTGTTGGTGGCAGCACCTGTAATGTGTGTACAGTGATTGTGCACAACCACCACTCACAGGTCCAGTGATGAGGGAAGACCACATGTAAGTCAAAAAAGGCTGCAGCCTGCAGCCTAGTTTGGAGCAGACGAGCTACAAAAATGTGAAGGTCCATGTACCAGTGTTTTTTGCACAAGGTGCATCGAACTTACTCCATTTCTTTTTTTTGCCACAAAATATGAAAACTGATTTTAAAAGTACTTGTGTTTCTACCTGTTTGATTGTTTTCTTTCCCATGTTCTCCAAGTTTACTTATCCCACCCTGCTCTCTCTTGTTCTCCAAGTTTACTTATCCTTCACCACCCTCTGTCCTGCAACCATCCTGTACATTTTTCTTTGTTTATTCTTCCCCAGTTAATGTATCTCTGTTTGTTTATTGTAGTTGTATCTTCTTATACTTTGTTATATTATTGTATGTTGTTTTTTAATCCAAGCTGGATTTCCCCCCAATTATTAGTATGTACAAAGAGAACAACAGCATTGCATGCACAAATGTTGTAGCTTAGATAGTGTATGTGATGTACTGCATACAAGATATGAGGATCATACAAGTATTACATTGTGTTTCTAAATCTGTGTTATTTGACTGATCATGTTTCTTTTTTCAGATAGAAGGATATTATTATGTTTTTAAAACATAGATGAATAACTGTGGCTACGGTGTAGCCCAATGGGATGTTGAGTATTGGAGGCACGGTTAACCGCAGCAACGATTGTGAGGGTCGTAGCAGTGGGTTTGTTGGACCATACCAGCGGCTATAGGCCTCAATGTACAAAAACGTATGCTGTCTGTACCTGAAAGAGTCCTTTCTAAGAATGATCTATTATGTATATATTTATAAATAATCTATGTGACTTACTGGCAAAAGTTTCATATTGTAACCGCAGCTAGAAAAAAAGTCAATGAACTCTATCCGTGGCTATGAGTGATGAGTTATTATGTACTTTACATAACTCTTTTTATGTACTCTTTTCACTGTCTCTTTTGTTATTCATATTCTATACTCAGTTTCTAAAAAAAAAACACACAATCCTATTACTGTGGCTAATATAAATGGGGTGCCATTTGGATAGTCATGATCGTGGCTAGGAGTATCAATGACTGGTGGTGTTTACCCATGGCTATCCAAAATCCAAACCATGTGCTGGGTTGGTAGCTGCGGTTATGGAATATAAAAAAAATATGTGTGGTCATTATTGAATGTAGTGTTTGTAAACAAGTATTGTAACATTTGAAATACTTTTAATTCATTGGTAATAGATATAAGTGAGCATACTTTAAAAAAGTAAATAAATATGCAAAAAATGTTTGCTGAAAACAGTTGTACTTGGGGGATGTTGTTGTGGGTTTTTTGTGGGAATGCATGATACATCTTCTACTTTATTCCAATATCTGTAAATTTGCAATGTCCTTTTTCATTGATTGTTCTTCTTTTTGTATATTAATTGTTATTTTAATTCTGCTAATGAATCCATTATTAGTTTTGTGTGTATTTATTGTGGTGTTTCTTGTTTGATTCTTCTTCTTGAAATATTTGCATCTTGAAATATTTTTAAACAATTGAAGATTTAATACACTTTTAAAATATTTGTGTTGATTGAATAGACATTATACAGTAGGTAGATAAAGTATATCTGTTTGGTGGGTGATATTGTTTCCTTAAAATATTATTGTAGGTCTCATTTTACATAAATAAAAAGAATGATCACAAAATCCTGAATGTGGTGCATTTTCTTCAGGTTCATTTTCTTCAGCATCTTCTTTTTTAATTTCTTCCATTGTAGGGTAATTGTCCTCCAACCATTGCATGTAGTTTTCTATTTCAGTGTGGTAGAAAGTAATACTGCTTTTCACTTCAGATATTAGAATTACCAATGGAGGAAGAGTACATAAGGAGAGAAGGTTGGAATTTGTGTATTTAGATTCTGATTGGTTGTTCATTGTCTGTGTGGTGTGTGACTGCCAATAAGACGTCGAGTACCTCAGATGCTGTTGAATTATAGAACCTATCAAAGAATGTATTTTTTGTGATATTTATTTATGCCAATACAACTGTAGATTATATTGTATCATTATATTAAGCGTTTTCTGCACAGTGCATTTTTACTGCTTGAGAGTGAGGTGTCGTTTTAAGAGATTGTGCTTTTTTGGGGGTATATTTATTGTTAGATTAGATATTTGAAACATGCAGCCAATTTCAGAAGAGGATTTTCATTGTTGAGAAGACTGTGGAGAATTTGAGAATTTTGAGAATGGGGTTCATGGTGATGTTGAGGACGTAGGTGATGTGTTGTCAAAGCATTGACTTGCAATGTGTTTTTAGGTTTAAAATATTATTTTAGATGGAGTGTTTGAAATGAGAGGTTTATGCTGCAATTGTGGAGATATATTGTTGACAGGTAGCACAGATCTTTGGGAACAGAAAATGAATTAATCATCGAAAGAAAGAGCACAGAGAAATGTTCCAAGTTTTTTGATTCGTAATATAGGTGAAGAGTATTTCTCTGATTGAAAATATATTTGTGGTTATATATTGGTAAACAAACACATAGGGCTTCATTACGGGTTTGGCGGTAGCCATGCCGCTATTGGCGGCAGCTGGGTTCCCTGATTGGGGAATTACCGGCCCATTCCGAGTTTGGATGGCACGGTAATTCCTCCCTCAGGGAACCTGGGCCCGGTCCTTCCCCATTCCCATTCGAGCCCCCATAGGGCTCAATGGTAATGAGAGAGGGAGCTAACAACGGGCCGATTACGCCCGGCCCATTGTTAGCTCCCTGGTCCCCTCGCAGGACCCAGTAACGATGCGTAGTTTTACCAGGCGTCCTTACCGGGACCCGCGAGGGGACCTCGTAATCAGGCGGAATGGGAATAACGGGTCCGCATCCATTAGCGGACCCCGTTAACACATTCCACCTGACTCGTAATGAGGCCCATAGTCTCTTTTAAGAGCCACCCAGATAACTTTTGTATCTTCCAGTATATTGGAAAAGGAAAATAGCTTTGGTGATTTTTTTTTAAATAGCCACAGTTATGACAGCAACCAATGAAACGTTGTCTCCTGTCAGATAGATCATAGCCGCAGGTACCACTAAGCTAATGGGACATCATGTATTTTTGGTGGGTGTAGCCGCATCTATTACTATCGCCTTGTTGGTAGTAATTTAGCAATAATTATCAGCAACCATATTTGGCAGTTTCACAATTTGCTTGGAAATGGTGTGTTTTGGACGGGCAGAAACCTATTTCATGCTATGTAATCGCATATGTTGTTAAACAATGCACTGACATTGGGAGATGTAAAATTAATAGTGGTGCATAGTAATTTGTATCATTAAACAAGAAGCATACCTCTACCCTTGAAAAATACTGCTGCTTTGTTCTGTGCTTTGATATGATATGATATGATATGATATGATATGATATGATATTTTATTTATAGTGTGCCCATACACAAGTGTTTCAAAGCATGACGAGGCAGGGTGGGGGAACAAAGGGGAACAATACAACAATCTTACTAGGCCCAGTGATATTGAGATTGCACATGTGCTGGGGAGAGGAAAAGGGGAGAAGTGCAGAGGGAAGGGGAGGAGGAGCAAGTGCAGGAAATAGGGTCAAAGCATTGAAAACAAGAAGTGCGGCAAGCAAGTGGCAGTGCAAGGTTAAGTGCAGAACAGCAATTGGTGGCTAGTGCAGGTAGGGGTACTGTAGTGTTACAGAGACAGCCCCAAGTGTAGGGTTGCCTGGAGGCAGTGCAGGTGCTCAACTGGTTGGTGGGGACCTGGGCCCATGATTCAGAGGGTAGCCAGGTAACCAGTGCATTATCAGGCAGGATATCAGCATGGAAGGAAAAGGGATAAGGCAGAAGCAAAGAGGAAAGCCTTGAGCTGCTTCCAGAACTGTAGGTGTTTCTTCTCAAGTTTCTGAGAGGCAGGGAGGCATCTGCCGAGAAGACACCTCTGCCTACAACTCGTTGCTTGGAAAAGCGACTGACCCTCAGAGAGTTGGAGGTAGAGGAGAGAAGAGCTTAAGTAGGGAAATACTTTAGGAGAAAATGCTGGAGATATTCTGGTTCCAGGCCCCAGAAGGCCTTGTGGACAATTCAAAGCGTCTTGAACTTGATCCTTGCAGCCACTGGGAGTCAATGGAGAGATTTCAGTGTTGGTGTGATACGATCCCTGGGATTGAGGCCAAGGACAAGTCTCACAGTCCTGTTCTGGATGAGATGCAGAGGATGGAGAGAATAGATGGGCAGATTTAAAAAGAGTCTGTTACAGTAGTATATCCTGGAGAGAACCAGAGCTCAAGAAACAGTGAGCTTCTGGGGGAAGGAGAGGAAAGTGAGAATACCTCTGAGAAGCTACAATTGCTAGTTTGACTTCTTAGAGACATCAGAGATGTGCAGAGATTAGGACAGCATGGAGTCGATAAAACCCCTGATGTTCTTACCCTCGCAGGAGGGAGCAGGAGGAGGGCCAAGGTAGGCCAGCCAGAGAGTGAGGAGAAAGACAGGTGCAGGGGTGCTGATGAGGAGGATCTCCATTTTTCTAGCATTCAGGCAGAGATTGTTGGTGGCACACCAAACTTGTATTGCAGAGAGACAATCTGGGATGAGAGAAGGAGAAGAGGCGGCAGTGAGGAGCCTCAAAGTGAGCTGGGTGTCATCCGCATAGCAATGTAAATTGGAGCAGAAAGCAGAAATTCAGTGGGTGAGAAGTGCCAGGTATTGGTTGAACAACCAGGGAGAAAGGTTATTCCCTACTGGGGAACACCACTGGTAGAGAAAGAGATAGAGGTGAGGAAGGACCCAAGCTGGAACTGGGAGGGTCATCCGATAGAAAAGAAGTTAACCAGGCCAGGGCCTAATCAGTGATACCCAGGTTATCACGGAGCCGGTTGAGCAGCTTGGCATGGTTAACAATGTCGAAGGCAGAGGAGAGATCAAGCAGGATGAGGACAGAGGTGCGATTAGAATCAAGGTTAGAGAGCAGGTCTTCACAGATGTTCGGGAGAGCAGTTTCTGTACTGCTGACTGCTCTGAAGCCAGACTGATGGTCATGGTGACAGCCAACAGATTGAGTGTTAAGATTGAGCTGGGAGATGGACAGCTTTTCCAGGAGTTTCCCCAGTCAAGGAGTGGTAGCTGTTGAAGTTGGATAGCAAGCTCTTCACTATGATCCCATATTTGTAATTACTTTTGTGTTAGATTTCAGGACGATGTTGAATGTGGTCTTAAATATGACAAATGCTGAAGAAATGTTCAGTGGGAAGGTGGCTAGGGTATTATTGATAAGGTTCACTAGTGTAGCTTTATGGGGCTGCCCATGGCACTTGATCATTCAAACCCTAGTGAGAATGGGGTTGATCAGTGGAGGGAGGACATACATGGTGATATTATTTGTTGAGTAGAAGTAGTAGTGATTAGTTTGTACGTGAAATGCAGGATAGCGGATTGGGTCAGTGGCCCTATGATGTTTGAATAGGTGCAAACAGGTGAGGTGCTTGACTTTGCATGTTCTTTGATGAGGAGGACTGATTACATGTGTGTTAGAAGGAGCAGTATACTGAAAGCTGTCTGGCTGGATTTGGCCTACCGTTGTTAAGTAGAGGCTTGTAAATTGTGAAAGCTGGAGTTGGGTGGACTATGTGACAGTGTATTATCTTGCAGCTCTCTTCTCTTATCACGCTCCTAATGCACTGAGAAGACACCAGAGATGTATGAATGGTAGGTTGGTACATCAAAGCAAAGATGTCTAACAGATTATCTTGCACCACCTTTATGAATGTTGTAAGGCAGGAAGGGTCATTTGGGCCCCCCTACATTCCGGGTGAGGTGTACGTAATGTTCAAAAATGGTTGGTGACGTTTCCTTGTCTAAGCCCTGGTAGCGGGTGCGAGGAAGCCATTGAATGACACCTATCCAATGCATCTTGCATGACCCCAGGGACTCCATTTTGTATTAACCACAACTCCATCTTTTGACTAGGCCGCACAAGAAACTCCCAGAAGCAAGCATTCATCTCTCCCCTGTCCGTCACCGAGCACAGCCAGCCCGACAACCCCCTCGACCTCCCCACTGTTGGCGCTGTAGCTGTCCTGTTCTCACGGAAACTTGGGTGCGAATTGTTGCAAGATTGCACTGTATCTCTCTTCTTCCTCGGAGATCACTGCCCTGTGTGTGACTGGGACAGAGCCTGGCTCATGGAAACCATCCATCTCCACAAACCTGCCCCTGCTCCAACAACCCCCACCGTCAAGAGTTACTGTCCGCATGAACCTTTAACCCCTCATTTCTTTGATGTAGCAGGGGTAAGACCCCTGCCCATAGGCCACCCTCGATTGCCCCATGTAACTAATTCTGTGTGAACATATATTTGCCATGTACTAACAAATCCCGACACACTTGTTTGATTCTTGAGCCACCTGATAAATTTGCCCCAAGAGTACACGCCAAGATAAGGCATCTGGACCACTGCACCTCTGACCCCCTCTGCTGAAGTTCAAGAATGTATATCTATTGCTACAATTTATAGACGGCAATGTGTTATGAGAAGTCTTGTGTGTCATATTAAATCTTGTATAACCATGATTACTGTGAAGTTTAGCTTAGTTAGAATTATAACTGTGTGGTCTGCCACCCCTCCCTGATGAGCCCAGCTGCCCCACATGCCTCAGAAGTAACAAGTTCAACCCCAGCCAATCCAGAAGCAGCACTACTACACATTGTATAATATCTTGTTCAACTAAACCAATGAAATGTATTTGTGTAACCCGTATAGCACACTTGAAATGTGAAGTTTCTGTATTATGGGCAGAGCGCTCTCAGAATAGCAGAGTCCTCTGCATGCCCCATTTTATCTTTATATAAAGAATACCTTTACTCACTCGCAATCTCTCCTGGTCTCATTCCCTACTGGGGTGTGTCTATTTCTTTGAGATATTTTAATTGTAATTGTTGGGAATGACCACTTTCATTTGGTGACCCCGACGTGATAGCGTTCTTTTGTTCTTTGATATGAGAAGTCCCCCGGCCACAGCAGCGAGATCTGGGGTGCCCCATCAAGGTAGCCCACCTACGGCAATTGGTACCCTTTAGAAATGCGTACGCTACTGAGAAGGTTCCACAGGTCCTGGCTTGCAAATACCCAACCCTACCGCTCGCTGGAGCCGGGATGGCCCTTGATTGTGGGGCGGCACCCTGATTGTGGATAGACCATGCACAGAGGCTCTCGGATCAATACGGACACATGAGTATCGATTGCAAGAGATGAGACTATTTAGGGAGGGAAAAGGGAACGCAGTCAGAATGAGGTATTTAAGGTATACTTGGTGGGTGTGAGGCTTGGTGGGTTCTTCCTTGACTGTTCTTTTCTGTATATATTGTTAGGATATTATAAGAGGTGATGAAGTAAAAGGAGATACAGGAACTTAGCTCCGAAAGGGGGTGGAAGGTGGCGCCACATAGTACTCGACTAGTACAGGGGTTTAAATAGTGAAAAAAAATATAATTGCGAGTCTTGTATAAGGAGGAGGCTCAGAAAACGTTAGTTGTTCTCTTTTCTTTTTCTGATCTGTCCTTGAGAAGAAGTCTCCAGAGGTTGGTCCAAAAGGGGCTAGGGAAGGGTGAAAGAGTGAAATAGAAGTAATGGGGAAACTCGGGTTCAGAATAGGGATAGTAGGGGATTAGTAAGGTAGGGTTTATGTTTTATGTCATTTGGTGTAAGTTATGTTGATCAATGTGTCATGTTTAGTGTTCTATGGTGGATGTTTACGTGCAGTATTGCAAATTGTCTGGTATATTAAGAAAAAGTGTGATCAAGATGTGTTGTTGAAAGGTTGCTAAAACGCTTTGTTGTGGTGAACACGTTTGTATAAGGTAGTATAAGAAGAAATATTTTAGATTGAGCACACCTCCACGCCCGCACCCAACAGTGAAGAGAAAACACATGATGGGGGCAGACACACCATTCATGCATGTATGCCAACACCTCCCCATGTATAGCGAGAAAATAAACAAATATCATGAGCAATGGCTAACAGAAATAAAAGGGAGCGAGACATCCCAAATATCAATTAAATATAAAGGTAAGCAGCTTCAAAATAGGAGAGAAGTGCTAGCTTTGTGGAGACTGTTTGAGGTAATGCCACCGGTTAAAAATAACGACAAAGAACAGCCAACCCCAAGTAAGAAGGACCAGGGCGAAGGGAGGAGAAGAGAAAGAGAAGGGGAAAGAACCCAAAAAACTGTACCCATTAATAACCAAACCCGCCTATGGATACAGTGAACCCATGTATGTGCCCAAGCCAAGTGCTCCTCCAACAACGGCAGCAGCACCTCCTCCCCCTTATGATCCTAAGGGTTCATATGGGCCAACGTGTGCACCCCCAGTGAATTTACGGCATTTAACACAAGACTTGGAAAGTCAGATAACTATGACCCAGGCTGAACTAAGACTGCTAAGAGATATATGCAAAAGAAGTCAACTCTTGCCCGGGGCGAACAAGCTCCACCACCCCCAATACCAGACACTCCCACAGACACAGCGGAACACAAATGAAAGCCGGGGGACTTCCTATTCCACATAGATAACACCCCTGTTAAGGTAATAAGGGTAGTGAGGGGAGAAGAGCAGGTGAGTACGGGACCAGGAAGTGTGACGTCAGAGAGGGAAGAAGAATGCTGGAGTGATCTGGATGAGTATGAGGACGGAGCCAGGGCAGGAGGGGTGTCCTTACCCAGGAGGACAATACCAAGTGATGAGGCTCAAGAGGAAGGATGGAACACTGTGAGACTAAGAAGTAGAATTGGGAGAATGGCCCTAGTAAAGAAAAAAGGGACGAAGGTGAGTAAAGGAAAAGCGAAGTTGAATTTACAGATACCACTTATACACAAGGGGTGGGGAGGCCCCACTATGTTCCATGGGCACATATGAACAAGGCAAATTTACTGAAGACATTGCCCCCACTTTCATGGGGAGTGAGCAAATGGATATATGCTTTTGAGAAAAATATAGCAGGTGTTCCATTAGCAATTGGTGACGTTAAAAGTTTATTGTTATCAGCGGTGGGTGATCAGGCTAACAGAGTGTGGGTGAAGGCCAGTTTCCCAGGGGTGACATTGGATTGTGACTGCCATGATGGGGCGTCATTTAACAATGTATAAGCAAAGGTATGGCATGCACTGAGGAGCACATTCCCAGACATGTCTGACTTACAATCAGTGATGCAATGCACTATTGGGGAGGACGATGATACTCCGACTTACATTCTTCGGGTGCAGGATACGTGGACGGCAGAGACGGGCACAGCTTGGGACCAATCCACCTCCCTCTTTTACTTCATTTAAAAAAAAATGTATTGGCATTTATAGAATATACATTTCAGGATGTTCCACAGCATGTGCATTGTAATATCATTCCTAGCATTTTGGTTAACCTAACAACAATTAAATAACAACCAAACATTAACTGTCTTCAGTTATTCTAGCAGATTCTCAGCTGGTTTTATTGGCATAGGAGTGAGGGTCATGGCCTGCTTTATCTTTCTCAGGGGTGGTGAATTGAGGAGGTTCTTGCATCACTCGCTTATCTGGTATACTAAACATATCACACATTGTTCTCACAGTTTCAGGGGGCATGTCGTCAGATGGGAGAAAGATATCTCTTATTAATGCTTTCCATGACTCGAATGTGACACTGACCTCGCCTTCAGACCCAGTAATTCCTGCACCACAAGCCGCTGTTTCCACTGCAGCCCAGAGTTCCATTTCCCTACTCCACCTTGCGTATTGCGGACCCGCTTTTCATTTCCATGCCATTGCAATTGCTCTTTTCGCTAGTATGCACACCATGTCCATAAATTTCACAATGTGTTTAAGTTTACTCAGCCTCAGGTATGTGCCTAAAAGGCACTCCTTTGGGGACTAGTCATACCTGTTGACTCCAGCCTTTTTACATGCCCACTCTATTTTCGCCCAGAAACACTGCTCTTTCCTGCACCCCCAAAACATAAGCATCAAGCCCGCTCCTTTGCCGTCGCACCAAGGGCATGCTGACCTGGTTCATTTGTTGAAGCCTGTCACTCTAAGTGGAGGTCATATATGTTCTATATCGAATGTTCATCGGTATCAATCGGAACCTGGCGTTCCTGGACACTTCTTTCGGGTGGATCAATGCCCTTTCCCATTCTTTCCCAGTAATAATTTCTCCCAAGTCATTTTCCCATCTAGCCTTCAGGGTTGTGCTGCGGGGGTTGGGCCTATCCGTTAACTGATCATACAGCCTGGTCACAGGCTTCCATCCGTCACTCAGGCTATATAGTTCAGACAGCAGGAGATTTGCTGTTGGTTCTTCCGGCCACTTGTCCCATTTCCCTTTGGCCACATGCTTGAGTCTCTTATACCACAGAAATTGCCCTTAGGAAACCCTTCCTTTTCATGCAGCGACTCCAACTCTCTAAAAATCCCCTCCTCGTACATGTCCCCCGAGGTATATAAATCCAACCTTTCCCAGTGTCTCAAGGTGGGGAGGTCAGTGTCCACCTTACCTACATCAGCCATGATCGGGATGTCAGGCGAGTAGGGATGTCCCAGGTGTAGCACTAGCTTGGATCTGTTCCATATCTGCCTGCCCAGCACTACAAGCATAGGGGTGCACCTAAAGTAAGTTAGTGGGATCCGCAAGATTTCTTTTAGTTGTGCCGGGGCAAATAAGCATTGTAGGAGTCCTGTCTCAGCGGTGATCTGATCTGATAAACATCGGGGTACATGGCTTAGGTGCGTCGCCAAGTAATACTTTTCCAGATCAGGGAGTTGTATAACCCCTTCTTAGCACGGTAGTGTCAGTGTGACCAGTGATAGTTTGTGGCAGGTCGCCCCCCATAGGAACTCTCTCATCAGGGCCTCTAGTGTTCGGAAGAATTCTGATTTGACGTAGTAGCAGATGTTCGGAAAGTAATATAAAAACCTCGGTAGAATAATCATTTTAGCAATTGATGCCCTGCCCATCATTGATAGCGGTAGTTTGGACCAAAACTTATTTGAATTAAGCATGCCCTTTATCACAGCCACTAAGTTGCTCTCATGTATTAGCTCTGCCGTATGTTTAATTTGTACCTCTAAGTACCTAAATGTGTCTAGTTGCCACTGAATTCCCACCTCCGGTAGATCTCCAACTTCTGCTTCCCTTAGGCCCGCTATTGGAAATATACAGGACTTCTGCCTACTGAAGTGTATCCCAGAATAGCGTGCATAATTATCTAGTACTTCTAACACTGTTGGGGCATGTTACAAGGGTCTCCCAAGTAGAGCAGGACATCATCGGCGTAGAGGGAAATTACGTGGTATCTCCCGCCTACCCATATCCCTGCGTTGCAAAACTGTTTCCTGATATATATTACGATTGGTTCCAGCCCCAAGATGTAGAACATGGGCGATAATGGGCAGCCCTGCCTGGTACCTCTCTTCATATCCCAAGCCACCAACACCGTTCTGCCCGTTTTTACTCTTGCTGTTGGATCTTTGTACAGAACTTTTATCCATCTCACAAAACCTTCCTCAAACCCAAATTCCCTCAGTGCCTCAATCAACCATTTCCAGCATATGGAGTCAAACGCTTTAATGGTGTCAAGTGACATTACTGCCAAGTGTTCTTTTCCCTACATTGTTTGCGTCATAATGTGCTGCAGCCTTTGTAAATTGGCCGTAGTGTTACGACCTGGTACAAAACCGTTCTGATGCTCATGTATAAGGCTCCCTATCACTCTAGACAACTGCTTGGTCAATATTTTAATATCATAGTTTAGCATTGCCAATGGGCGATATGAGTCGCAGTTTTCTTGTTGTTTGGTTTGAGTATTGGAACTATCAGTGTTTCTCTCATGCTATTCGGGGGAGTCCCTAACTCACGGGTGACTACCTAGCAGACACCAACACCCTCACCTCTATCTACTGTACCATCCAATCCTGGATGGTGGAGAATTGGCTTTGCCTCAATAGCGAAGAGACCGAACTCCTCCTCATTGGGTCACCTCCACTCTCGGTAACCTCGGGGAGCAGTACGCCTCCTTCAAAATTGATAACATTCCAATCAAGGTCTTGAACCATGTTAAAACACTCGGAGTCTACCTTGACTACGACCTGTCGATGGATAGACAGGTCAATGCTATCACTGCATCCTGAGCCTACTATTCCAAAGCCATCAACGCAGCCAGGCCCTTCTTGGCCCCCCAAAGCTGCCTCATGATTGCCAGGGTCAAGATTAGACTATTGTAATGCCCTTCTTGTGGGGACATCTAACAAAAAACCTGGCCAAACTCCAGCCAGCCCAAAACAATGCACTTAGGGCAGCCACCGGCACCGCAAGAAGAAACCACATCACTGAAATCAGAAGGCAAGCACACTGGCTCCCTGTCAAAGAGAGAACTGTCTTTAAAACTCTGGCTCTCACCCACAAATGCCTTCACAAACTTGCCCCCCTTACCTGACTAACAGAATTACCAGGCACACCGCCACAAGACCTCTCAGATCCCTCTACACCAACTTAATTGTTACACCTACCACACGCAAAGTGCGCTCTGGGGGCTCCAGCTTCCCCACCCAAGCAGCCATGCATTGGAACGCCCTGCCACCTCAAATAAGACTCATTGAGTCCCAGTTAGCCTTTCGTAAAGCTATCAAAACCAGACTTTTTGTCTAAACCTGATTCTGCATCATCCATCGCATATATGCCTGACAATCTGTAACTAAGATCCCTCCTGGCACATGTCTGTAATCTTAAACCTGCGTATTCTCTGTAACAGCGCCTCAATGCCTTATGGGCTGCAAGTGTGCTTAACAAATGCAAATAAATAAATAAATATATGAATATGCTTTGCTGAACACTTCATGGAGTAGTGGGGCTAGGTTCGACTTGTACGCTTTGTAGAACTCCAGGGGGAATGCATCACTTCCCGGGGACTTGCAAGTGTCCAAATATCTAATGGCCTGCATTACATCCTCCAGAGTGACTGCCTCGTCTAGCGCCTCCCGCTGCGCTTTGACCAATTTGGGAAATTATATCTCTTCTATTGTGTCGTGTATGTCCGCCAGCGGCACTTTGGTATTGTGGGCGTAAACTGCCACAAAAGTTTCATTGATTGCTCTTTGTGTCCTATGCAATACCCCATTCTCATCCTTGAGTGTGGTTGTTAAGTGTCTCGGGTGCTCTCTCTTGCACAACCATGATAAAAGTTTGCTGGGTTTATCCCCTTCTTTATGCGCCCTGGTGGTGCACGTTATGTAGTCAAACTTAAATAGTCGCACCCACGCAATCCATCCTAGCTTCCACTAACTTCGCCTCCCCCACCCTGGACCCCAGATTGTTGGTTTCCATCCATTTTATTTCCTCCTCCCGCTTCTCTAGCTCTCCTTTAAGCATTTTCTTATATTCTTGCCTCACATTACTAACTTCAAGGTTTCCCATATTGTGCTCCAATAGTCTATGCTACCTCGATTAGTTGCTATGTACTCTTCTAGTTTGTCCCCTAGTTCACCTCTGAAAGTCTAGTCAGTAAGTGCTTCTGTAGGCATTTGCCACAATGGTATGGGTGGTCTGGGACCTATCATTGCCCAGTGCATGAGTAAAGGTGAATGATCCGAGATCGACCTGTCCAAGTACTCTATTGACTCCACTTGTGCCAAATGTGCTTTATCTACGAAGATATAGTCAATTCTTGTATAAAGATCATGCAGAGATGAGTAGTATGAATAAGCTCTGTCTGTGGGGTGTTGTTCGATCCAGACGTTCACCAGGCCTAGTTGAACCAGCGTGAATTTAGCGCTAGGGGGGCCACCTCTGCCCGATTTTGTGGTGGTTCAGATCTGTCTAAGACCAGATCTTTTTCACAATTAAAATCTTCTCCCCAGATGAAGAAGCCTTCTCGGTGATGGGTTATTTTGAAACAAAGTGCGTTGAGGTGTGTTGGTATGCCGTGGTTGGGAAAGTAGGAATTCACTACACAAATCTTAATCTGCTTGATGGTGCCCCATAGTACCAAGTACCTTCATTCTTTATCTGCTTTGACCCCCAGTAGCTTAAAGGGCACCCCAGGGTTAACCCAATTGAACACTCCCCTTGCGTACTTGGAATAAGCGGCTCTGTGTCCCTGTACCCCCAAGCATTCCTTTAGTTTGGACATGGCCTCTGCCGTGAGATGGGTTTCTTGAAGCAGAGCTATGTCCACCTTTTTCGTGTGTAAGTAGGATTTAATTTGATTTCTGCATAAATAGGTTCCCATCCCTCTTACGTTAAACGTCTGTACTTTAAGTTGTGGTGACTAAAAACCCTCCCCTAGCCAGCATCCCGTACCTCTCCTTGTACTCTGGATGGTCACATTGTGGGACCCTCCCCTGCAGACCCCAACCCTCTATTTCCCAGTTGTGGCCATTACTTATAGTCCTCCACCCCTTATTAGCTTGAAGACTTTAAAACAATAAGAAAAGTAAAAACAGTAAACAAAAACCAAACAACTGCGCCCAGCAACTGCATTGTTTATGCAGTGCTCAGGTGCCCACGTGCTGTTTTGTCCCATGTGGGGCATCAAGCGCGAGTGTTGACTTGCTGGCAACTGGCCCGCACTGGTCATTTCATGGGTTAGGACTTAGTGCCCGAGCAAGGAGGCTATGCGTGTCTCTCAGCTGTTCAATCTGAATGTAGTGCCTGTTTCCTTTCCATCAGCTAGGTTATATTCTAGCCACATGTTGGCTGCAGCTGGCGTTTCCAGGAATATGGCTCGCCCCTTGTAGATCACCTTCAATCTGGACGGGTATAGTAGCATGTATTTGAGGTTAAGTGGTGTAAGCCTGGCTTTAATTGGAACAAAGGAGTTCCTTGCTCTTTGAACAGCTGGCGCATAGTCAGGGTAAATGGTTATCTTTGAGTTATCTTGCTCTATCACCTTGCCCTCTCTCGGAATGTTTAAGTATGTCTCCCTATCTTGAAAGTTAAGGATCTATGCGATCATCGGGCAAGGATGGGAACCCGGTGGCAGCCTTTTTTGGAGGGATCTATGGGCCCATTCTACCGCAAAGCCCTGGAAGAGTTTGCTTGTACCAATTTCTTGTTGTAACAAGGTCTCAACACAACCAGTCGGTTCGGACCCTCTATTCATTCAGGAATCCCTAGCAGCCGTCTGGCCCGCCCTTCTGCTTCTTCAGATCTCGCTTTGAATGTTGCTACTTTCCCTTCTAACTCAATTACTCTGGCTTCCAAGTCCACAGTGGACTCTGTTGTGTCTTGGGGGCCGGCTTCAGCAGCAGATACCCTCTCCGTCATGTTACGTGCATCCTGTCACATTAGTTGCATGTCCGACTTGACCTCATCAATTTTTGTATCTATGAATGACCTCAGAGCTGCCATTGCCTCTAGCACCTGCCCATCCTGAGTGACTGCTTTTGTTACCTTCGGGTGCAGTTGCACCTTCTTTTGGCGAAGAATGCGTTTTTGTCATAACAAAGGAGTTCATTATTGTTGTCTTCGCTTTATCTTTATTGGGTGGCATTCTTGTTCGGGTGTTGCACAGAATGGCGTTCGATTGTATGGAGTGGCCTTAGGTGTCCTATCCCAGTCTCAGTTCACCAGGTAGCAGGATTATGGGTGCGTACTGTTTGTGGTTATGCACCCTCTATCTGTGTTGAGCCCGATGTAGTGCAGCCTCGCCTTGAACTCTTATCGCATGCCCATTCTGCTTGTCCAGCTACTGGATTCCCTTGTGATCCCCCTTGTACTGCTAGACCCTAGCGTCTGGCCCCTTCTCCTGTGTCACCAAAGCCTAGCTTTCAGGGCACTTGGTTGCCTTTGTTACCTGCTTATTCTATGTCATGAAGTTGCTTCCCTGCATGGTGCGTTAATCAGTAGTGCATTAATTCTTGCTCTGTAGGGTGCCAAGTGGGGCGCCTCCTGCAGATCCCCACACTGTTCTTACTGGTGCATTTGCATGCTCCTTCATTGCCCTATTTCTGTTTATTGTCTGGGCTCAGTTCTTATGGAGACTTGCCACGTTCCATTGCAGTGTTATGCTGGCTTGCGGCAGTCGAGTATACTGGTGTATATTCCCTTGAGCTTGACTGCTAGTCCTAGCCCCAGGCTGCCCGGTTCAGGGAACCACCACTCTAGTCACTCGTTCCCTTTATCTGCCGCCTCCTATCTAGAACTTCTACTGGCATAATATGCTGCTGCGCAGTGTCGGATAACCTTCAAACTTTGCAGGCTTTATGCGTTATCTTAGCTAGGTCCCAGGTCGCTTGTCAGGGGTGTTCATGTGTGTCATCCCTTTTGTGCGGCCTTCCACCCACTTGGCATCTGTATTGGAGCTTAGGGAGTGCAGGAGACTATGGCCCTTGCCGGACCCGCTTCGCGCCACAGCACATTGCCTCCACCCTATTTGCTGTGCTCCTCACTTTGCCTTTAACCTTGGGGATCATCCGCTTCCCTCTTGCAGTGTTGTGGGCCAGACTCTCCCTCTTCACTCCTCTGGTCAATCTCCAAGTGCTGTTCTGGGAACACATTTGGCTGGGGTGTGCGATCAGACTCGGATATCTCAGTCTTTCCGTGTTCCCCGTCAGCCTGTTTGATTCCGCTCACCTGCCAACTTCGCTCTCGCTCGCAATCCGTAGCTCGCTGTGCCACCCTCAGACGACTAGGCGCCCAGAATGGGACAGCCGACAGAGAGCACACCACAGAGAGCACTTGCATGTCCAATCCTATCGACAACCCTAAGTCCCGACGAGTAACCACTGGTGGGGGCAGAGATAGGAAATAAGCAGTTCATCTTCATGGTGAATTTGGGGGCGGAAACATTTTGCCTAAAGGAAATTGGTTTCTGCTCTCAGACAGGAAGTTGGAAATGCAAGGATTGTCTAGGGCGGTTGTCACGGTTCCTTACACTAAAGATTTGGACGTAACAGTGGGGGGAAAGACGGTGCGAGCACCCCTATTTTACCACGAAGACTCGCCAATAGATTTACTAGGGAAGGACCTCCTCAATAAGCTTAACATGACCATCTCCTTCACAGAGAGGTGAATAGTGTGCTCTACACCAGGAATATGTGCCATGAGAGCAATGTTACTAATTTACACAATTGCCAATGAAATAACTGGCCGAGGAGTGCCAATTGACACAGATATGTTTGTACAAGGGATACAAGTGTTGGCAAAAGCAGTGCCTGAAATAACATGACAAAAGTGGCAAGTACCTTCCGACTTTGTGTTTCGCCCCGTGGCTGCCCCTGAGATGGTACCAGGGTCGATACTGTCCCTAGATTTGCATGGTGTGCAAGTATCTACACAAGGAATAGTGGTGATAGGGTTAGACACGCACGGGTGTGAGTGGAGAACAGTGCTATGCATAGATCCCAATATAGCGCTGCGTGACCTATCAGATGAGGAACTATTCACTGACAGTGACACTGATGGGGAAATCATAATGGAGATTTGTATTCCTTGTGACATAATAATTCAAAATAGACAAGTGACCAACCCCCTCATGGCTATTGTCAGTGCACCCCCAAAAATGTTTGACGAAGACATGCAACAGGTGCCAGCCACATTATGGACAACCAGTCCCTATGACGTAGGGCTCTTGCAAGAATTAATGCCTGTTAAAATAAAACTCAAACCTGGTGCAGTGTTGCCCCCAGTAAAACAGTACCCCTTGTCAAGAGAAGCAGAGGAGGGAATAAAAGAGACCATACACACCCTACTAGAACAGGGGATAATGTTGCCATCAAATTCACCTTGCAATACGGTGAATGAACCCAATTAAAAAAGAAAAGGGCGTGGAAACAGAACCTACGCCCATTTAATGATGTCATACAAAAAAGAATTTCAAGGTGTCCCAAACCCTGCATCAATTTTGTGCAGCATCCCAAAATTGGCAACTTGTTTCACAGTGGTAGATTGGAAAAATGCATTTTTCTCAGTACCACTGGACCCAGAATCACAGTACTTAACTACATATACCCTAGGCGGAGAAAGATATGAACATTGCAGATTTCTCCAGGGATATTGTGAGAGCCCAAGCATTTTCAATAGAATATTACATGAAGACATTGGCAATATTGACACAAAGAGCACGATAATACATTATGTAGATGACCCTTTAATATGCGGGAAAATGAGGAACAGTGCAGGACAGACTCAATCACATTGTTAAATTTACTGGCCTACAAGGGGTACAAAGTGGACAAAGAAAAATGACAGTACTGCCTAAAAGAAGTGCTGTATTTTTGACAGCTGATATGAAAAGATGGCAGACAAATACTCCCAGAAAGACCAGCAGCAGTACGTGCAACTATCAGGCCCCACACAGTGAAAGACATGCAAAAGTGTATTCAGCATATTTAATTATTGCGGGGCATGGATACTAGAGCATGCAGCATATCCAAGACCCTTGCTACAAGCACTAAAGGTAACACAGAAAGGGAGTTCAGGGACCGTATGGACCCCAGAAATGAACACTGCGTTTACACAATGAAAGAACTCATCTCCATGGCACCAGTCCTAGCAACACCTGCTTATGACCGGGAGTTCTTCCTATTTTCACACTGTGACAGAACACTCATGACAGCAGTATTGATACAGAAAACGTCTCTAGGACACAAGCACCTAGCCTACTACAGTGGCACACTCGACGCTGTAATGCAAGGACATTTTGCGTGTGAACAGGCTCTCGCGGCCGCCGCATTCGCCATTGAAAAGAGTGCCACCATGGTAATGGGATGTTCAGTAACCTTATTTGTTGAGCACTGCTTATTTGCCATTTTTGAAAAATTCAAATCTACACTGACAATACAGAGGGCCACAGCATATGAGATCATATTGTCTATCTCCAACATACACATAGTGCAGTGCAAAACAGTGAATCCAGCAACATTCCTCACAGAAGCATGCACAGTGGAGGACATGCAAAACCATGATTGTACCACATACGAAGGTGAAGTTGACATACCCAAAGCAAATAAAAATGTCCTAGAGGAAGGGGAAGTGTATTTTGTAGACGGGTCAGCATCGATTTGTCCAGAGGCATGTAAGAGCAGCGGTAGTACGGTTGGGAGACAGGGAATATGAAACAAATGTACAAAAAAGGTTACGAATGCATTTTGCAGCTCAGGCAGCAGAGTTAGTGGCATTGATTGAAGCACTTCACACAGCAAAAGGGTGCGCGGTGACAATCTACTCGGATTCGGCATACATGAATAAAACTGCTCAAATACTACTAAGAGATAGAAAAGATAGCCGCAAATTATCCGAACAGCCAGGACATTTAAACAAACCATTTACATGACATATACTACCCAAGTATTCCTATGGAAAACATGTGCCTGTACAACATATCCCGAAACTACTCCTACAAAAACAATGTCACAGCAGATGAGACTACTTGCAAATATTCAGTCTCATCTTGTGAAGGAAGCCTAGTAAAACCTACCATACCCAGGCTAATGAATTATATAAAGTTATCATTTAAATCTCTGCAACATAGAGATTTTTTTAGGAGGTATACAGTTTGGCCATGGCACAATTGTTCGCAGCCAAATTGACTGTGGTCAATTCAGCCCCGAAGCCAATCTTGCCGTGGACAAATCCGCCCAAATTGAAAACTGCCACCCACCCCCATAGACTCCCCCACCGACCCCTACTTACATTTTCAACATCCGCTCATCTTCTAACCCTGTGGCATCAGATCCATCCCTACAACGCAAGTCAGATCTGACGCAACAGGGTTTGCTTTTCTTTTAACTTTTTCTTTTTCAAAGGCTCCAACCACCAACCCTTTGGAAGCGGGGGACACCTCTGCTACACCCAAAAGCCATCACTATCAAACATGGGGAGCGGGGGACACCCCCGCAATCCCACTCCCCATGTTTGGTAGTGATTAGCCAAATTGATAATTTACAAATGAGTGCATGGTACTGGCCGAATTCTGCCAATTTACCATATGATCGTTTGTAAATGATCAATTTGGAAAATACCCTTTTTTACTTGGCCCTACTACAATATTTTAAGCCTTGGAGAAAAGAAGAAGAATTATTTGGTTGACCATGGGCCTCATTACGAATTTGGAGCAGCCATGGAGCTACTAGCTCCATCGCTGCCTCCAAACCGGGCTCCATTACTGGATTCCTGCAATGAGGAATAACTGGGTCATTCCGACATAGGAGGACCCGGTAATTCCTCCTTGCAAGAACCATTCCCCATTCCCATTTGAGCCCCCATAGGGCTCAATGGGGATGGAGGTAACAACGGGCACATTACAGTTGTCCCGTTGTTACCTCCCTCTTCCCCTCGCGGGACCTAGAAAAGACGTCTGGTTTTACCAGACGTCTGATCCGGGTCCTGCAAAGGGAACCTTGTAATCAGCCCTGACGGAATGAAGGGGGCCGGTTCCGTACCGGCCCCCTTCATTATGTCAGCGCCAGGGTCGTATTTAGGCCCCATGACTCATTTGAAGCTGAATTCAATGTAAATGAAAGCAGTATAACAAATGTCAATTTTAAAACATACAAACAAATGTTGTACAATGAACGCCAAGAAGAAGAAGATATTGAAGCTCTTCTAGATAAAGACACTCCTGAAGGCAGTCAACCTTCTCTTACAGGAAGCCAAGAACCACTTGGAGAACCACCCATTCTAAATGAAACAGAAATAGCCATGACCAAGCTAGAAAATACCATGTATCAATCTAAACAATCCGAACAAGACTTATCAGTGCTCAAATCACAGCTAAATGATTAACAACTCACCATGTATCTAATAGCTACTGATAAAATTGAACACAGTTTTAAACATGAAACTAAAATGTCTAGCTGTAAAAACCTCTGGACCTGGATGTAAGTGAGGAAGCTGGTTCTGGCAAAATGTTCTTAATTAAAATAATCAGCACATTTCTGCAAGACTTAACAAACAACCACCTTTTGGCTGTTGTAACAGCCCCCACAGGTTTAGCCGACTACAACATAGGAGGTGTAATTTTACACCAACTACTGCTCCTTCCACTAGAACACCAAAACAAATTAGAATACTAAAAATAATCAGCAGAAGCTGCTACTGAAGTACGCAGAATTGTGAAACAAATGAAAGTGCTCCTGATAGATGAGGTAAGCATGGGTTTCAACCTAATGTTGGGTTTAATTCATCTGACAATGCTAAAAGTCCTAAAAACCGACTATGAACCACTGTTTGGAGGAAAACACATTATTGATTTTGGAGACCTCCTACAGTTAACACCAGCAAGAGGTCAACCTATTTTTCAAAACATAGGACGCAAACAGTGCTGTAACACACTCATAAGCATTGGAAATGTAAATCTATGGCAACATTTTCGCTGGAGAGAACTAACTCAAAACATGCCTCAGTCTGAAGATCTCACATTTGATAACATTTTAAAAAGCATTAAAACTGGTCTGCTTACTAAAGATGGAAAATCCATCTTAAAAACTAGACTAATCTGCCCCTGAAGTCATGGAACAATTAACTCAACAAAATATAAAATGCATGTCCTTAATGCCAAACCTTGCAAGATGTAGTCAATTCAATGATACAATGTTGAAAAAAGAAATTCAACCCATTCTGCATATCAGCTCCACCGACAAACTAGAAGTGCATGGCATGATACTCCCTATGTGTCAACAAACAACAGCATAACTAAATAGCTTTGAAAAATATATCTCCAACATTGCTGGATTAGAACAAGTCTTAACTCTGTGTCTAAGCTGCAGAGTTATTCTAAAACTTAAAATTGACATAGAACAGGGTTTAGTCAATGGAGCAATTGGTACAGTTGTTGGCTTCCAAACCTATCCACATGATAACAACATTCGGTTTGTCAACATACACTTTGGCCACTTTGCAGAAATAGGCTGCACAATAGCACGTTCCCTTCTTTTCAAAGACATGCACATATCTATTGCATATCCTGACACCATTCACAAATCGCAAGGTCCAACCCTAGATCACACATTGATTGACATTTGCAGCACAGACCCTCAAAGAAGGTATGAGCTATGTAGCACTGTCAAATCTCTGTACATCCAATGGTCTATTCCCAGGTAACTTTGATGCAAACAAAGTCAACGCTGACATTCCTTGCATACTAGAATACAAGAGGCTACATGCACTGTACACCTCATCTAAATATGAACCCTGTACCTCAAAAATTAAAACCTTTAAAAAGAAAAGGAATACAACCATAACCTATAGCATATGTTCCAGCAATACTGCTGAAAAACCAAAGAAGAACTGCTGCCCCATCAAATAATATAACCACAAAACTCTCTAGTCTAAAAACAACTGCACGTCCATCAGAAGACAAATGTCTTTACTCAAAAACAACTGCAGGCCCATCAAAGGATACAGAGGGGCAACTCTGGTCCATTTAAATTCAGCAACATGACTGGAGTAAATTGTTAAGCAAATGTAGCAATCAGTCTTCTCTTCCAATTACCACCAATTGTTCACAACATTTAATAAATGTCTCAGACCAGTTGTGTTTGCAAATCCTCATCCTTCATAGAAATGCCACACATATTCCTGACAGAATTTACAGTGCCTCAGGTATATGACAAGAACTGGACTACTGTACAGGAATGATAGAATTCACCATAAACACACAAGAATTCCTAATGTACTTTCTAGAAGTATTAGAAACCAAAGCATTCCTATAAATGAAATTTTGCAGATTTCATACTCATGGAAACATACATGCGCTCTCTGCACCATGTTTCACAAGAGAACATCTCTAATGAATGATTTGTGTATGTATCCATACCAAATTGGGAAGCATTCCATTTCACCAGCTTCTGCAGAATGTAAATCATAGCATATTATGCCCTTTTTGCAAATCAGGCAGTCATTCCAGTATACAAATAAACTCACATGGCCAATATGCCATACTAATGCTTCTAAGGTACAATGCACATGGTAAGACAAATAACTGTAAACTTACTAGCTTCACACATGGCAAAGTATCTCTTGGCAAGAAAACATTCACAACAGTAAGTATAATCTACCACACTGGTGCCACAACCACTTGAGGCCACTATACTGCATAGCTCAAAAATGGGCTGGTGTGAATGTAACAACACTTCCATTACTCCAAAGAAAAGGTTACCAGCAAATCTAATAAATGCCTATTTAATATTCCATCAACCTAAATGTACTCACTAAAGCATGGTACAATACACAGTTAGAATATGCCAACATGTAACTAACTACATCCATAATACCACAATAGTAATTTAAAAATCCCAAAAAGTTAGAATGCACCACCAGGTATCTAACTATAGCCATAATACAACAAAAGTAATTTTAAAATCCAATATGGTTACAATACGCCAATGGGTAAGTAGTTACTTAAAAATGATTTTCATTGTAATCCACATAAAATTTGCCATCACAGTTATTGAAACTGCAAAACGTCTTGTGAACTCCAATTGTGTTAGAGTATGCTAACGGGTATCTAACTACTCTAAATATACTCTTAATTACAATGCACTTCAAATAAACATCCTATCACACTTATTGGATGATCAGGGGTTTATCTTGGACACCTCGCAATTCGTTTGATATTTAAAAAAGTGGATTTGCCACCTTTTTCTAAGATCAGTTTTAAGTGCAATTTGTATACGTTTATCAATTGTTTCATGTGGACTCATAGCCTCAATTGTGGTCAGCCGACACTCGTTTCGACCGCGTAGGCCTTTATCAAGGCTGATACATATTAAAAAGAAGTTACACAAATGTGAACGTGGTTTGTATGTGTGACAAATGTGACATGGTGTGTGTGTGCAAATTCCAGGTGAGTGGTGCCATGAAAATTGTGACAGAATTTGATCCAGCACAAAATAGTAAGATGATTAGTGCATACAGCATATTGAGGATACATACACAAAGAAATATGGACAGTTTAATAATAGATAGTGGGGAAGAAAAGAGGGGAGAGAACGGGGAAGAGAGCAAGGAGGTTAGGGGGTTGTTGCTGCAGTAACCAGATTAGTTATTATTATAGTGAGATATTACTGTCTGAATTCTTACGAGACAGTTTGAGGTAGATGCCCCAGTTGAGGTTGGATGGTGAGAAGCGGTCAGTCCAGTGGATGATGGCTGGGTTTGAATTGTGCCCTTTAACGGATGTCAAATTGTGGTTAGGTTTCTACCTGTCCCTTAGATTCTAATTTGTGCGTGAGGTCTGGTGATGATAATAGATTGAGTGACCGAGTGGGGAGTGTGGTAGTGACACAGGGAGCTAAGGCTGTGTGTGCAAGGTGGATAGTTTGTGGCAGTACCTGTGGCTGTACCTATCGGTGAGGCAGTGGCAGCAGAATATAGTGAAAGGTGTTGGATTAATAGTGCCCCTGGCTAGGCCGTTGCAGCTGTAATAAGCAATGCTAATATTAACAGTTAAATTTGCGAGGCTGAGCTCCAGGTAGGACCAGAAGTAGACCGCTCAGCGTGCAAGTTAGAGATTTAAGTTTGAATTACAACATGCTCTAAAATACAAGGCACGTTACTTAGAACCCGGGGTTAAGGGCACTGTACCGCAACAGGTACCAGTGCAAAAGGGCATGTGGAATTGCTTGTGATATTTATTAAAATAAAGTAAGCTAAGCTCCAAGTGGGACTAGGAATTGTTCAGTGTGCACTTGGAAAATTAATTTGAGTAAAGCTGCTCTGACGTGTAAGGCGTGTTAATCTTAGCCCGGGGTTGTCGGCAGCAGGTTTCTGTTAAGGGGGCATGTGGAGGTGCTCCTAATGTGAACCAGTCCAAGTAAGGTCCCGGTGGCCTAGGAACAGAACGAAAGGGTGGTGGAATAAAAACCGGCAGGAGGGAGCTCAGGGCTTACCTAAAAATAATTCAATTTGGCTGCATATTTGCGTCTTGGTCTGTTGTCCGTGTTGCAATGAGGAAAGGGGAATACATATATATGGTTGTGGTGCACATGGCGCATGTGTCAACCCGAGACACAATCACTGCGCACATGGGCACTGGTTGGGAATAGTGTCTGACCCGCATCAGTGATGGTGCTGAGTCATCGTGCACAGAGTGCATGTGTAGCAGAACTAGTGGCTGGCGCATGTGCAAGGGGTAATTTTATAATGAGAACCCGCTGTCATGATGGGAAAGGAAGTCCTGCATGTGTATTTAACCGTGTGCATCTCTGGAGATGCCCATGCTAGAACTTATGGTATGGTTTGGAGAACGCTAGGATAGCTGGACACATAGTGGGCCTCATTACGAGTTTGGCGGTAGCCATGGAGCTATTAGCTCCATGGCTGCCTCCAAACCGGGCTCCTTTACCAGGTTCCCTGAATGGGGAATTACAGGGCCATTCCGAGTTCGGAGGGCCCGGTAATTCCTCCCTCAGGGAACCCGGGCCCGGACCTTCCCCATTCCCATTTGAGCCCCCATAGGGCTCAATGGGAATGGGAGAGGGAGCTAACAACGGGGCGATTAAGACTGGCCCGTTGTTAGCTCCCTGGTCCCCTCGCGGGACCCGGTAACGACCCCTGGTTTTGCCAGGCGTCCTTACCGGGTCCCGCGATGGGACCTCGTAATCGTGCGGAATGGTTTTAACGGGTCCGCATCCATTAGTGGAACCTGTTAACCCATTCCGCACGGGTCGTAATGAGGCCCATTGTGTCCTATGTTAGGGTAGTGAGATGGCTTGCCATCCGCCATAGATGGAGCAAGGTGCTGCTGTACAAGAATTTAGTAAACCAGTCTATGTGGGTATTTGAGAATTAAAAATTATATAGAGGGGGGCATATCTATTGCCGGAGCATCAATTAATACCTCAGATGGGAATCCATGTACCTACTGAGCTATTTGTCTCACGGTGGAGTTGAACAAGGGAATCATTGATTAGGTAGTGTCTACATGGGTACGAGAGTTTGATGTTCAATACGTAGGGCCCCATTATGAATACTCATCCTATTACACTTACACTCACATAATACATCCATGCTACTACACACACGTATGCTGTAACATGTACATTCATTACAACTATGTAAATGTAAAAAAACTTTATGTAATTACAGTAGGGCTTTTGTAATCCACTATGGATTTTTTTCCCAATGACCCATTGATTATTTCATGTTATTACAACAACAGTGTATAACACAATATTGTTATCCCAAACATAGTACATAGAATGTACTATTTATGAGGGTCAAAAAAATAAATCAATGTGTACAATTCTATGCAATTAAAGGTTTTAAACTATATTGTTTAACAGACAAACAACCAGAGATTCCACTATAATGACCACATGTAACTAAGTAACCATACCCTGCATTATCCTATTTGTTTCTTAACAAAGAAACAAATGCAGATTCCATAACCACTATCCTCAATTTTCCTACGATCATAAATGCCACATAAATACCATATACACTTCAATTATATCATTAAAGCATATTACAAGAACTGAATGCTCCCCTACACTAACTATAATTACTATATACACATATTACTATGGCCGTGACCAGTGACCAGATTCTTGGGGGCATGGCCTATGGCACTTAGAAACCTCTCTGTATTAAGCGTGTTAAAAATAACCAATTACAATTACAATAGGCCATAGTCAATGAGAGGGTAGGTATTTGGGAATCTTACCCTTTTTGGTTGTGTGTTTTCAGACTTTCTTAAATGTGAAACTGTGGAAAAAACAGAAGAAACTTGTTTTAAAAAATCAATACAAAAAGGAGCCACCATACTCTAATAGTAGATGCCCCATACATTGTAGTTTAGCATGTGTATTCACACCCATGCTATTATACCTTGTGTAATTGTACCTGCTATGTATCACCGCCCAGTTTACTGTCATGTATTATACGCTGCTTTCTTCTACCTGCAATAACTCCATGAGCAGTGTTTTACTGTATTGATCGTTTAACCTCTATTGTATTATAAAACCTGAACTGAGCTCCCACCCATTTCACTGTGTGGGTATTATTTGATTGTATTTGTGTATTTATATGTGATAAGTGGTCCTTAAAAGGACTGTTTTAGGGTACATTGAGTGTAGTATTTTAGTACATTTGGAGTACTGTTTTGATGTTATGAAGCATTTCTTTCATCGTTCAGTTGAACTCCATCACGTCTATAGAAATTGGCCATTTAAAACTGTATGTTGTTTGAAATCCATAATTGGTCTCTCATGCTGAAACTACTTTATTAACATGTCTCTGTGATATTTCAATGTTGCCATTAGATTTGGTGGTCCATCTCCATGTTTGCCTCCGAGTCAGATTGGAAAAGATAAAGAGGGTGTGAGGAAAAAGTTTTTCCATGTCTTGTTTCATCATTAAAGTAAGGGACACACTTTTTACATTCCCCAAACCATTGCCTCCACAATGAATTAGTATGAAGTATGGGTGCCCTGTACTATTCAGACTGAAAAAATTTGGAAAAACAAGGAACCAATGCATTCCCCACAATACAAACCATTGATTCTGCACAACCACTGCTCCCACCAAGATATTTTTAATGGAGGTAATGCTGAAGCCACTCATAGCAGCTCAGTTTCCAAGTTTAATTATACCACCCTAGATTCTCGTGCTATACACGTTTACTTACCCTACCTCAGCTGTTGAATTGCAACTACTTAGTGCAATTTTTGCTGTTTATTTTTACTCAGTTTATATATTATTGATCTATTCCTTGTTCTCCAAATGTACATATCCCACCCTATTATCTCTTGTTCTCCAAGCTTACTTAACATTTCCCATTTTCTGTCCTGCAACCATCCAGTATAACGCCCTTTATTTATTCTCACCCAGTTTATAAATCCTTGTTTGATTATTGTAGTGGTAATTTTGATACTTTTTTATATTATTGTATGCTTTTTTCAAACCAAAGAGAATAACAGTGTTGTATTCACAAATGTTTTATGTTATAAGTGCATGTGATGCACTGCATACAAGATATAAGGGTCATAAAAAATAATTGTGTATTAAATTGTGTTTCTTAAAGGGTGTGTTTTCTCTATCTAATTATGTTTTATTTTTTACAGATACAAGGATATATTTATTTTTAAACATAGATGAATAACCACAGCTACAGTGTCACTCAATGGGGTGTTGAATTTTGGAGGCACAGTTAAATGCAGCAATGACTGGGAATGGTCGTAGCAGTGGGTTTGTTGGATCATACTTTGGCTATATGTCTCAATGTGCAAAAGAATACACTGTTTGTACCCGAAAGAGTTATTTCTAAAAATGATCTATTATGTATACATGTATACAAATCTATGTGTCTTACTCCCAAAAGTTTGCACTTGTGACCGTGGCTAGGAAAAATGTCAATGAACTCTAGCCACGGCTATGAGTAATGAGTTATTTGGAAAAAGATTTTGGATGTTATTTCATTGTGTTTGTGTATTTATAGTTGATGGATGATATTTTATTGTATTTGTATATTTATATGTGATAAGTAATCCTTAAAAGGACTGTTCTGGAGTACACTGAGTGTAGTGTTTTAGCACATTTGGCGTGCTCTCTTTATTTACACATACTTTACATAACTCTTTTTAACTAGCATTGTATCATTACTGTCTCCATTATAATTCATATTCCATACTCATTTTCCAAAAGAAGCACAATCATATACCGCAGCTACACAAAATGGGGCGTCAATGATTCATGATCATGTCTAGGAGTAGCAACGACTGGGGGTGTTTGTCCGTGGCTACCCCAAACCCATACCATGTGCTGGGTTGTTACCCGTGGGTATACTGTGCAGCCGCAGGGAGGAAACAGCTACTGGTTTGTTGTGCATTGTGTAGCCACGGCTATACACATTTATTGAAAAGAATGTACATGTGTGTGGGTAGACGTAACTTATAAGTGTACATACTTGATAAGTTAATAAATATGCAAACAAGGTTTGTTGAAAACAAGTTTATTTGGGGGAATGTGGTTGTGGGTTTTCTTTTTCTTTTAGTTTGAATACATGATACATCTTCTTCTTTAGCCCAACTATCTGGAGTCTTACTGTCCATGATTTGTCTTAAATTTCCAATGTCATTTTTCATTAATTGTTGCACTAGTTGCACTCCTGTTAGAGTTGCCTGGTCTGACTATTTTTTGTTCCCCTTTTTGTTCCAGATTCCGTTCTATCCCTTGAAGGCATCTCACAGTGTTCAATTTTGTAAACTGTGGCATAAAGTGTACTTGAGTGACATGACGGATCTCCTACTTGACGAAAATAGGATTTTCAGAGAGAAGGGTGATGATCCTTTTTCCTCCCTCTTAATCTCCCTAGAGACGGTAGCTGATAAAGTAACTCCTAGTTTCGACCACTATAGCAGAATAAAGCCTCCTTAGGCATGGTATACCCCTGAACTAGGATCTCAGAAGCAGCTGCGTCAGCATTTTGAGAGAAACTGTCAGCTGAAATATGAGTCAGATATATGTAACCTCTATACGCAAGCTGTGCTTTATTATCACCAGTTGATTCGATCTGCAAAAGCTAAACACTATGCCACCCAGATAACTGAAGCATCCTGTGCCACCAGAGAACTATTTTTAGTGGCCAAGGAGCTATTAGTTTGGCCCTAAGGTAATTCTGCTAAACCGCCTGATGCCCAGCCAAGATGTGATGAAATGAGCACTTTCTGTTTCATTAAAAGATTCTTGATATTCGCAAGGGTATCAAAGATTGTCAAACTGATGAGGTTACCCCACAGACTCTGCCCAGTAATGGCTTTTCCCATTTACCATTGGTAAACAATTTCAAACTCGATCCAATAAATGATTAAGATATCTGGAAAGCTCTTTCAGACCGCAAACCAGCCTCTCCTTTAGATGCGGTTCCTCTCGATATCCTGAAAGCTCTTCCTCAAAGGACTATGGGCATGTTGACTGAGGCATTGCAGTATTCTTTTTCAAGGGGATTTGTTCTGACTTCCTTCAAACATGCAGTAGGCCTGCCCCTTTTGAAAAAAACTAAATCTGACCCTTGAGTACCTGCAAATTACAGGCCCATCTCCCTGCTTCCAGTAATGATGAAGTTGTTGGAGGCAGTGATTACCCCTCCGATATCTTAATTCCTGGAGGAGAAAAACTGCTTACACCCATTTCAATCTGGGTTTTGTCGCAAGATGGGGACTGAGTCCGTAATGATATCTTTGCTTGACGACCTTGAGCTGTTTCAGGACCGCTGAGAGACCGCAGTACTTATTCTCCTGGATCTCTCAGTGGCTTTTGATACGGTAGACAATGACATTTTACTGACTAGGCTGGAGCAAGCTAGGATTACCAGTTCCGCCTTGCATGGTTCAGATCTTTCCTGGTAGACCACACTGAAATAGACCCCTTTCAAGCTTGCCTTTCTCCTCTTGTGGAGTTATCCTGTGGAGTCCTACAAGGGTCAACCTTGTCTCCTCTTCTCTTTAACTTGTACGTTCAACTGTTGGCTGACCTCATTACAGAATGCAGAATAATCTGCTACTCGTATGCAGATGACATGCAGCTAGTCTTCTGGCTGGACTCCTCCCCAGCAGCATCTCCCAAGAAAATGCAAGACTGCTTGGAGTAAGTAGGCAGCTGGATGTCGGCCAACTGGCTGTAATTAAATGTAAGCAAAACAGAAGTTTTGGTGGTCGGGCCCCATGGAGGGATCACCTTTAGAACTCGCAGTACTGGCCTGAGTCACTTGGTCCATGTCCAGCCCCATGTGCATCAGTTAAAAGTCTCAGAGTGAATCTCCTTCCAAATGAATCGTGAGAGGCTTAGATTTCTGCTATTTGTGGTGCTGGTCTCCCTCTGCTTTCCCCAGAAAATCGCATAACATTGGTGACATCCACCATAATGGGCTCTTTGGACTACTGCAATGGTATCTATCTGGGGCAACCGAAGAACCAGATTCAGCGGTTGCAAGTCCTTCAGAACTCAGCAGTATGACTGGCACTTAAGGAGCCTCGCTTGCTCCCTCACTAGCCCTTTTACACTGCCTGCCCTGGCTGCCGGTGGCTACGCGGATTGAGTTTAAGATTCTTTGTATTGTCCATCGAGCAGTGCATAATGTGGGAAATCACTACTGAAAGTGGTCTATCCTCACAGGTACAGGAAAACAATAGAACAAATGGACACCAATGGTCCCCAGTAGGGAATGAGGCCAGGAGAGATTGCAAGTGAGTAAAAGGTAGTCTTTATATAAAGATTAAGTGGGGCACGCAGAGGACTCTGCTACTCTGAGAGCGCTCTGCCAACATTACAGATATGACACATTATAAGTACAAAATGCATCATCTATGACGTGTTCTATAAGGGATACACAAATACATTTCATTGAACACAAGACATTACACGATGTGTAAGAGTGCTGGTGCTGGATTGGCTGAGGTTGAGCTTGTTACTTCTTGAGGCATGTGGGGCAGCTGGGCTCATCAGGGAGGGGCAAAGGGTCATGCTGTGTCCACGCAGCTATAACTCTGACTAAGCTAAGCTTCACAGTAATCATGGGCATGCAAGATTTAGTAAGACATTTAAGATTCATCACAACACATTGTCATCTATAAATTGTTGCAATAAAACTTTGAGATGATCTGTTTGCAGGAGACCTTGGGACACATTTATCAGATGCCTCGAGGATCAAACAGGGATGTCGGAATTTGTTAGTACATGGAGAATATATGTTTGCTCAGGATTAGCTATATGGGGCAATCGAGGGTGGCCCATGGGCAGGGGTCCCACCCCTGCTAGATAAAAGAAGTGAGAGGTTTAAGTTTCAGGCAGACAGTAACTCTTAAAAAGGGGGTTGCTGGGGCAGGGGCAGGTTTGTGGAGATGGATGGTTTCCATGAGCCAGGCCTCGGCCTGGTCACACACAGGGCAGTGATCTCAGAGGAAGGTGAGAGATACAGTGTCAGCTTGCAACAATTTGCGCCCAAGCTTCCGTGAGAACAGGAGAGCCACGATGCAGACAGTGGGGAGGAGGTGGGGATAGTTGGGCTGGCTTTGCGCTGCACTGGACAAGGGAGAGATGCAGGCTTGCCGCTGAGGGTTTTGTGTGCGGCCTAGTTAAAGATGGAGTTGTGGTTAATACAAAATTGAATCCCTGGGGACCTGGAGAGGCATTGGATGTGTGTCATTCAGTGGCTACTTTGCACCCGTCATCTGGGCTAGGCCAATGGTACGTTGCCAACCAATGAATGAGCATAATGTAGGCTCCACCCGGAATGTAGGGGGGCCCAAATGACCCATCCTCCCTTACATTCCCCCTTTCATTACTTAAGTAATGAAGATGCCAAGGCTGCAACCGTTGCTGTTCTTCTGCCTCAGCCACTGCTTCATCCCAGGCTGGTGTTCTCTTTATTGGCATCCATGCCCTGCACACAGATCTAAGACTTTCACCTCTCCGGGCATATTCATATTGAGTGCATGTCATGTAAATGCACCAACCATCCCCATTAAGATCTACCCATACCTCTTGGTACCATTCTAATTCATGGGGTTCTTTTGTTGTGGTGTAGTAAATGTTATCAACTCTATATCCAGTGTTGTATACTGCAGTCATTTGATATTTAGGTTCTGGTCTCTCTCTGGTTTGCACTAGGGCATCTTGTGCAACCTGAAGTACCTTTGCTGGGTTGCCCATTGTCACCATAATCATTGCACTGGTAGGAATAGATTTTGCACAGCATTTGATTCCTAGATGGCACACACAACAAATCAGCAGAAAAAAGACGATGACGGGGATCAGGAGCTTCAGGGCTATCCGTAGCCATGATGGGACCCACTCGAATAGGTTGGCAAACCATGTGCTGGGCTGCACGCCGCCCACTTCCTTCATTCTTTCACCAAGACTGTGCACCCCTGCTATCACATGCAACAGTGTCCCATTGTCTGCGTCGGCAGAAGGCACGAATGTGCAACATGCAATCATGATTTTTCAGCAAACATCGCCGTCCATTGCTGTGAGTAGGTCTAGCACATATCTAGTCTGCATCGTCATCAGCTGCAGGGCCCTGTGTTTCACCTTGATGACTTTGAACCCTTCTTCGGTATCATTGGCCAACTGGATCAGCTCCCAGATAAGGACTTGTAGCCATTTGGCATTCGCGCAAGCCTGGATGCTTGGTATGAGTGAGGCAAAGAATGTCTCTGCTGAATTGAACAGTTTGTATTTGTTGGGGATTTGTGCCAAGAGTTCTGAGGATTCTGTGGAAAATGTATTTTGATGCTCTCCGTTTCCGTGACACCCTGTCTTGCAGCTGCTCTTCCAACAGCACATCATATGTTGGGGGTTCTTCGGCTGTTGACTGGTGTGCCTGGGACATCTCAGCTGGCACCCTCTCCCCTTGGACATGGCTCTCAGGAATCACCATTAGGGCCGAGTGCAGCGTTGCCAGGGCACACGTACCTCTCCATGACGATGGGAGGTGCAAGTACGCCTGTGGGCCGCACACCCAGTAAGTGTCCATTAGGGCTGCGGTTCCTTTCTTCATGTCGGGCAAGATGAGTGTCTTGTTACAGTGTTTGTTTGCGCCCAGGGGCACCTTCCCTTCGCCATGAAAGCAAAGTTTGTATTGTATTTCACGTTGGATCCTGATCGGCTTTTCGAGAGCTGTTACCCATGCTAGTTTGTCGATGTGCTGAGACCAAATTGGAGTGCATGTCTTTTCGATCAATTGGAAATTTTCATTCGACAGTCCAGGCAAATGCTTCTGCTTTGCAAATTACTTGCTCGTCTTGCCACCTGTTGTCAGTGAACATTGTCCCTTTAATAACAAAAATGGCTCATTCACGCAGAGCACTCCTTGTGGCTTGCTGTTGCAGGTCTTATCATTTAGCAGTAACGAAATAGTGTGTGCTTGGTAGGTGCTTCTAATTCAACACAGTGCAAGATGAATAAGACACTGAGCCTCAGCAATGGGCACTTCTTGTGGTAATAAAACTTTGGGGGTGCCCGAGGCATGGGGAATTAAGGAGCACACATAGCAACTCTCGTTAGTTGCTTGTTTTGCCATTGTGCTCATATCTGCATGCCATTTGTTTGATTTGTCTGGGTGGTGTGGGTCTTCTACTCTATCTAAACTCAGGCCATGATATGCATCGTACCCTTTCTGCCCTATCACCCTTTCCCATCTCCTGTTCCGCCCTAGACCGGTTTGCGCTTGTAGTAACTTCTGATACCTAATGGGGAATATTTCAGTTACTGCTTTTACTCCTCTTTCATTATTCGGCTGCCGGTACATTATGTCAGGTAATGGGGTAGAGGTCTGGTTTCATCGTACAAGTAATCACTACTTGAGGTAGGTTGTGAGGTTGTATGGACATTAACATGTGGTGTCATTACTGCATATGTGCTAGGATCGTTCATATCATACACATTGAATTCAAGAGGGGTGTCAATTACCGAGTATTCAACCAATGGAAGTCTGATGGTTTCGTTTTTGTGTAAGGTAGTAACGTTTGGGGATACATTGTGAGCCCAAATTAGGTTAAAGCCATCCCATACTAGGTTTGCACTTCTTGTATCATATTCACTCCCCCCTTCTTTTACGTTGATAGAAATAAAAGAAATTGCCCAGCAGAGTCCAAGGTATACCAACATCGTAGAGAACACCACAGCCACAATGCATAAGCCATACTCATAGGAGTATGCTCTAGTTGCACTAATATATTCCCTATTGCTGTCTACAGATGTGTCGTTGTCATTGAGGGCCCTCCTTTCAGCCATGTTTGTACCTATAGGGTGAGATATAATGGGTTAAGTACACATTCATCTTAATATTTACTTTTCATTCTTTACTTTTAGTGCCAGGTGAGTTCAGTAGAAAAAGAGACATAGAGAGGCAGAGAGAGAGAGAGAGAGAGAGAGAGAGAGAGAGAGAGAGAGAGAGAGAGAGAGAGAGAGAGAGAGAGAGAGAGAGAGAGAGAACAAGCTGAAGAGTGATATTGTAGCAAATAATAATTTTGTACATGTATATACATTTCTACTCTAGAGTATTTTTCATTATGTTCACTACTTCTCTGGTTGCTACTTCATATTTTTGCTGTGCTCTGTTACCTCTATCTAGCAGCATATTTACTTTTGGTGCATTTCAATAACCTCATGTCACAGCCATCACCTGTTCGTCCTGTTGATCTCCTTGTGTCATTACACTATCATGTGCTTTTTGTATGTCCGTGAAATGTATACAGTATTTTAGGCCCTTTACTTTCACCGCAGTCGGTGTGCAATATACCACTTCATATAGGCCATGAAATCTTGGAGCAGTTCATCGTCTCACAAAACTGTGCATGTACACCATCTCCCCAGGCATTAGTTGTGTGTTGGGGCTGTCTGCTGCGGCTGTAACTGTATCAGTTTCATTTTCTTGTGCAAATGGTGGTGCAATTTGTTTTGCTATACTCCTTACTGCTCTTGTCAACTTTGTCAAGTATTCTTGGAATTCTTCCCCTAATATTGTAGCTGTTTTGTGAGCGTCTGATGTTCTTCTAATTGGAGCTATTGGTGTGTGCATGCATCTTCCAGTCACTATCTTGTGCAGGGACACATTGTGGTCTTTGCTTGGCTGTGTTCTCAATTGGAATAATGCTAGCGGCAAGCAATATACCCAGTTTTTCTTTAGGGTGTGGCACAATGTTGACAATTTGCTTTTTAAAAGGCCATTTATTATTTCTATGATTCTGTTCACTTGCAGGTGATAAATCGAATACCATTTGTGTTTGATGCCCAATAATGACGTCACTGCCTTAAACAAGTCATTTACAAAGTGCGTTCCATTGCCGGAAAGTATGACGTCACATATACCCCACTGTGTTAATACTTCTCATACTAAAAGCTTTGCTGCACATTTTGCTTCTGGGTGGGCACAGGGCCCCACCACCACCCAGCGTGAAAAAGGGCAAACCACCACAATGAGATATATTGCTCCATTGCACATTTCTACCATGTCTGCAATCCATATGCAGTTCACGGAAGGGTCCGATGGGGCTGGGCAGAGTTCCTCTTAACGTTCTTAGAGTCATTCCTGAATTGTATGTTTGACAAGTTGTACATTCTATTGTTTACTTTGCCACATGCTTCTGTAACCCCGGAATTAAACAATCTTCCTGTACGTCTGCCGCAATGTGTTGCTTTGCTGTGTGTGCTGGGAAGTGCAGCTGTTGAAATGCTATTTGTAGCAGTTCTAGGGGCATCACTACTTTTCCTGTACAATGTTGGCGCCAAATGAGATCTTTAGATGACTGAGTGCATCCTATTTCAACCCGTAATTCGTGTTCCTCAAGCAGTGCTTTTTTTGTAGGTCAATTATTTGGGAAATGGGCATTGAGTTATATCCTGTTTCTCTTTCCTCTTCCAAATGTGTTTTTAGTATGAATTCTCCTTTTAAATCTTTATTAAAATATGCTGCCCTTTTCCCAGTGAGATGACGTCACTGTTCTTAGTGTGTGCCTGGCACTTCACCAGGGTCACTACCGTGGGTTCTGCTAATACTTCTATTAATTCTTTCAGCAATTCTGCATGTTGAACGGGGGACACATCTCCTCTCCTGAAACCTCCCCACCTTGCCAACCCCCTGTGTACTGTTGTTGCCATGTACACTGAAACCGTGTACATTGTTACTGCGCACCCTTTTGCAGCGTGAAGTGCCTCTATTAATGCTACTAGCTCTGCTGCCTAAGCTGAAAAATGCATTGGTAATCTTTTACGATCGTCTCATATTCCCCATCTTCCAATTGCACTACTGCTGCTCCGACATACTTTTCTCCTGTTTCCAGACACACTGATGCTAATCCCTCTACAAAGTACTCCTCTCCTTCTTCTAGGGCATTTTCATTTGCTTTGGGTATGTCGTCACCTTCCCCTTCATATGTGGCACAATCATGGTTTTGCACATCTTCCACTGTGCATGCTTCTGTGATGAATGTTGGAACTGGACAATATGATCTCATATGCTCTTGCTCTCTGTGTCGTTAGGGTTGATTTTGATTTTTCAAGAATGGCAAACAGGGGGTGTTCAACAAATAGTGTTACTGAGCATCCCATTACAATTGTGGCACTTTTTTCAATGGCGAACACGGTGGCTGCGAGAGCCTGCTCACATTTGAAGTGTCCATGCCTTACAGTGTCAAGTGTGCCACTGTAGTATGCTAGGGGCTTATGTCCTAGAGATTTTTTCTATGTCAATACTGCTGTCATGAGTGTTCCGTTGCAGTGTGAAAATAGGAAGAGCTTGCAGTCATAATCAGGGGTTGCTAGGACTGGTGCCATGGAGATGAGTTCTTTCAATGTGTCGAAAGCTGTGTTCATGTCTGGGCTCCATACGATCACTGAACTCTCCTCTGTGCTTCCTTTATTGCCTGTAGCAATGGCCTGGTGCATGCTGCATAATCTAGTGTCCATTCTCTGCGGTAATTACATATGCTGAGACATTTCTGCATGTCCATCACTGTATGGGGACTGATGGTGGCACGTGCTGCTGCTGCCTTGTCTGGGAGTATCCGTTTACCATCTTTTGATATCAGTTGTCCCAAATAGAGCACTTCTCCCAGGCAGTACTGTAATTTTTGTCAGTCCACCTTGTACCCCTTGTAGGCCAGTAAATTTAGCAATGTGATTGAGTCTGTCCTGCAATGTTCCTTGTTTTCCCTGCATATTAAGAGGTCCTCTATATACTGGAAAATTGTGCTCTTTGTGTCAATAATGCCAATATCTTCATGTAGAATTCTTTTGAAAATGTTTGGGTTCTCAAAATATCCTTGTGGCAATCTACAATGCTCATATCATTTTCCCCCCAGTGTAAAGGCAGTCATGTACTGTGATTCTGGGCCCAGTGGTACTGAGAAGAATGCATTTTCCAAATCTACCACTGTGAAACAGGTTGCCGATTTTGGGATGCTGCACAAAATTGATGCAGGTTTCGGGACAAGTGGAAATTCCTTTTGAATGATGCATTAAGTGGGCGTATGTCCCGTATCATCCTCCAAGCCCCGCCTTTCACTTTTTTAATTGGGTAAATTGCTGTATTGCAAGGTGAATTTGATGGCACAATTATCCCTTGTTCTACTAGGGCTTCTTTTTTTTCGCTCCTCTGCTTCCCTTGACAAGGGGTACTCTTTTACTCGGGGCAACACCGCACCAGATTTGAGCTTGATTTTAGTGGGGTTACTTCTTGCAGGAGCCTTACATCATGGGGATTTGTCATCCATAATGTGGTTGGCACTTGTTGCATGTCTTCGCCGAAAAATGTGGGAGGTGCACTGATAACGACCATGAGAGGGTTTGTCACTTGTCTATTTTGAATCATTATGCTGCAAGGAATACAAATTTCCATTATGATTTCCTCATCAATGTCACTGTCAGTCAATATTTCCTCATCTGTTAAGTCAAGCAGTGCTATGTTGGGATCTATGCATAGTACTGTTCTCCACTCACACCCATGCGTGTCCAACCCCATCGCTGCTATTCACTGTATGGATACTTACACACAATGCAAATCTAGGGACAATATCAACCCAGTACCCCCTCGGGGGCAGCGACGGGGCGAAACACAAAGTCGGAAGGTACACGCCACTCTTGTCGGGTTATTTCAGGCACTGCTTTTGCCAACACTTGGCATGAACATGTCTCGGTCAGTTGGCACTCGCCGAACCATTATTTAATTAGCAATTGTGTTGATCAGCAGCATTGCTCTCATGGCACATATACCTGGTGTAGAGCACACTATTCCCCTTTGTGTGAAGGGGATGGTCATGTTGAGCATACTACGGATATCCCTCACTAGCAAATTTATTGGTGAGTCTTTGTGGTACAATAGGGGTACTTGCACTGTTTTTCCCCCACAGATACGTGCAAATCTTTAGTGTAATGAACTGTGACCACTGCCCCAGAAAATCCCTGCATTTCCAATTTGTTGTCTGAGAGCAGAATCCGGCCTTCCTTTAGACACAATTTCTCCGCCCCCCGAATCCACCATGAAGATGAACTTGATGTCTATCTCTGCCCCCACCACGTCTGGGCTTAGGGTTGTCAAAAGGATTGGACATGCAAGTGCTCTCTATGGGCTGTGCTATTCTGAGTGTCTGGTGGTTTTAGGGTGGGTGAAAACATTTTCCCCCACCACTGCTGCTCCTCTGAACGGTGCTGGCGCGCCATTTACCGTGGTGACGAATGGGTTACTGCGCGTGTTTACCAGGTGGTTATGTCGTGTTAGTCACTGCTGTGTGCCTTGTGGTGGTGCCCTCTGCTCTTGTATGTAACAGGGATCAGGGTAGCCACCCAGAGGTAGGCCATAGGGGCTGTCGGGGTGGGGGTGGCAATAGGGTTGTTCATTCTGATAATATGCGATGGGGCGAGTACGACATTCCCTGCCAAAGTGGCCCCATCTACCGCATGACCATCACACTCCTTGCCCTCCCCCTCGGGGTCTGTGGCCTCCATACCCTCCTCTTTGTCCCCATTACCCACCTCGTCCTCCTCTTCCAGCCCTTCCTTGCCATTGGGGCCCTGCATATTGTTTCTCTCACGCCCATTGCTCTTGTCCGTTTGCTGCCCAGGTGGCTGCCATTCTTGGTTGGATTGCTATTGGCCCCTCCTCCCCATCTCCCGGCCGTCCAGTGCAACCTTCACTAGTTTAGTCTGCACACGATTTGCTTCATCTGCCAACCTTTTCTGCCCAATTTCCTTCTCCCTTTCTTTGATCCTCCTACAGTGATGCACTATAATACTCTGTATTTCTGACCAGCCCTTGGCTTCTAGCCCAGCAATTTTATCAAGGGCCTTCTGCACCTCCTTTGGGAGGCCTCTCTTAATTATGAAGTAAAAGAGGGAGGTGGATTGGTCCCAAGCCGTGCCTGTCTTTGCCCCCCACATATCCTGCACCCGAAGAATGTAAGTCGCAGCATCCTCGTCCTACCCCATTGTGCATTGCATCTCTGAGTATAAGTCGGGCGTGTCTGGGAATGTGCATCTCAGTGCATCCCATACCTTTGCCCTTACATTGTTAAATGCCACCCCATCATGTCAGTCACAATCCAATGTTACCCCCGGGAAACGGGTCTTCACCCACACTCTGTTAGCCTGATCCCCTACTGCGGAGAACAACAAACATTTGACATTACCAATTTCCAATGGAACACCCGCTGTGTTTTTCTCAAAAGTATATATCCATTTGCTCGCCCCCCCTGAAAGCTGGGGCAATGTTTTCAGTAAATTGGCCTTGTCCATCTGTGCCCAAGGAACGCAGTGAGGCCTCCCCGCCCCTTGTGTATCAGTGGCATCTGTAAATTCGACTTCCCTTTTCCTTTACTCACCTTTGCCCCTTTTTCTTTGATAGGGTCATTCTCCTAATTCTACTCCTTAGTCTCCTGGTGCGCCACCCCTCCTCTTCTCCCTCATCACTCAATACTGTTCTCCTAGGTAGGGACACCCCTCCTACCCTGGCTCCCTCCTCGTACTCATCCAGATCACTCCAACACTCCTCTTCCCTCTCTGACGTTACACTTATTGGTCCCGTACTCACCTGCTCTTCTCCCTTCCCCACCCGAATTACTTTAACAAGGGTTTTATCTATGAGGAATAGGAAGTCCCCCGACTTCCATTTATCTTCCGCTGGGTATGCGGGCGGGTTTGGAGAGGGGGTGCCGGAGTTTGCTCAACCCAAGCCAAGAGTTGACTTCTTTTGCATATATCTCTTAACTGTCTTAGTTCAGCTTGGGTCATAGTGATCTAGCTTTCTAAGGCTTGTGTTAAACGTCCTAAATTCACTGTGGGTGCGCATGTTGGCCCATACAAACCTTTAGGATCATAAGGGGTAGAAGGTGCTGCTGCTGGTGTGGGGGGAGCACTTAGATTAGACACATGCATAGGGTCACTGTATATCTCAGCAGGTTTTGTTAATAATGGGTACAGTGTGCTGGGTTCTTTCCCCTCCTCATTCTCTTCTCCCTGTCGTTATTTTTAACCTGTGGCACTTCCTCAAACAGCCTCCACAAATCTAGCACTTCTCTCCTATTTTGGAGCTGCTTACCATTATATTTAATTGTTAGATATGTGGCTACAAGGTCAAATACTCTCTTTTCAAATGACCCTAATTCTGGCCATACTTGGGATGTCCTGTTCCCTTTTATTTCTGCTAGCCATTGCTCATGATATTTTTTTATTTTCTCACTATACACAGGGAGGTGTTCGCATATATGCATAAATGGTGTGTCTGCCCCACCATGTGTTTTTTATCTGATGTTGGGTGTGTGTGTGGAGGAGTGCCCAATCTAAAACACCTCTCCTTGCAGTACCTTAGTACACTGTGTTCACCTCAAAAACCTGTTTTGCAACTTTTTCAACAATACATTTTGATCATGCTCTTTCTCAATATCCCAAACAGTGTGCAATACTAGACAGTTTAACAGCAATGAAATGACAAAACATCAACCACAGAACAATAAACGTGACACATTGACGTACTTTACTTACACCGAATAACATAAAACATACGCCCTACCTGCCTACTCCCCTGCCACCCACCTTTCCTAAATCCAGAGCTTTCCCCTTACTTATATTACCCTCGTTCACCCTTCCTTGGCCCCCTTTGGACCTACCTCTAGACACTTACCCCTAACGATAGATAAGAAAAAGAAAAGAGCACAACTACGTTTCTGAGCCTCCTCCTTAAGCAAGGCTCCCAATTATTTATTTTCTCCACTGTTTAAACTCCAGTACTAGTCGAGATAGCACTATATCTCCTTTTACTTCATCACCTCTTATAATATCCTAATGGCCATATGCAGAAAAGAACAGTCCAAAAAAGAATTCCACCGAGCCTCACACCCACCAACTGTCACTCTAATGCCCCCAATCTGACTCCCTTCCCTTACCCTTCCTTTATGGTCACTCGCAATCGATATTCACAGGCCTGTATTGATCCGAGAGTATCTGTGTCCGGTTGATCACCAATCAGGGTGCTGCCCCACAATCAAGAGCCGAACCCGGCTCCGGCGAGTGGTAGGGCTGGGTATTTGCAAAGCTGGGACCTGTGAACCTTCTCAGTAGCGTACGCATTTCTAAAAGGTACCAGTTGCCGTAGGTGGGCAGCCTTGATTGGGGCGCCCTGGATCTCGCTGCTGTAGCCGAGGAACTTCCCGTATTAAAAGAATGCTATTGTGTCGGGGTCACCAAATGAAAGTGGTCTATCACCACAGGTACAGGAAAACAATAGAATAAATGGACACCAATGGACACACCCCAGTAGGGAATGAGACCAGGAGAGATTGCAAGTGAGTAAAAGGTAGTCTTTATATAAAAATAAAGTGGGGCACACAGAGGACTCTATAAATTGTTGCAATAGGTATACCTTCTTTGACCTGGACCAGAGTTGGGCAAGGGTGCGGTGATCCAGGTGCCTTATCTTGGCGGGTGCTTTTGGGACACATTTATCAGATGCCTCGAGGACCAAAAAGAGATGTCAGAATTAGTTAGTACATGGAGAATATATGTTTGCTCAGGATTAGTTATATGGGGGCAATCAAGGGTGGCCCATGGGCAGGGGTCCCACCCCAGCTACATAAAAGAAGTGAGAGGTTTAAGGTTCAGGCAAATAGTAACTCTTAAGAAGGGGGTTGCTGGGGCAGGGGCAGGTTTGTGGAGATGGATGGTTTCCATGAGCAAGGCCTCGGCCTGGTCACACACAGGGCAGTGATCTCAGAGGAAGGCGAGAGATACAGTGTCAGCTTGCAACAATTCACGCCCAATCTTTGTGAGAAAAGGCCAGCCACAACGCAGACAGTGGGGAGGAGGTGGGGGTTGCTGGGCTGGCCGTGCATGGCGCTGGACAGGGGAGAGATGCAGGCTTGCCGCTGAGGGTTTTGTGTGCGGCTTAGTTAAAGATGGAGTTGTGGTTAATAAAAAATGGAATCCCCGGAGTCCTGGAGAGGCATTGGATATGTGTCATTCAGTGGCTACCTTACACATGTCATCGGGGCTAGACCAAGGGTAAATTGCCAACCATTGCATGAGCATAATGTACACTCCACCCGGAATGTAGGGGGGCCCAAACGACCCCTCCTCCCTTACACTACCTTAAAATGAAATTGGTAAGGTATAGTCCTGCGAGAAACCTGTTCTGAATCTCACTTTCTTCTCAAGATTCCTAAACATCAACAAAAGCCTCTGGGTGGCCGATCTTTTTCAGCCCTGGCCCCTGGCTTGTGGAAAGCTCTTCCCCTATACTGCAATATTTTCACTGCTATCTAATTGTTGCATTATGTGGCTCAGTTATGTACAATGTATGTGAAATTGAGTAATTTCAGTCAAGGATTTCAAAGTAGATTCCATCACTGTATTGTATATAGAACAGTATGGGTAATATAATGTTATGCAACAATGGGCCTCATTACGACCCTGGCGCTAAGGGGTTAACGGCGCCTTAAAAGGCTGCAGCACCGTTAACCCCTTAGCGCCTAATTACGAGGTCCCATAGCGGCTCCCGACCTTAACGGCTGGTCTGGACCAGCCGTTAAAGTAGGGACCCGCAAAGGGACCTTGAAGGTAATTACAGTACCGCAATTTGCAGTACTGTAATTACCACCTTCCCCATTCCCATTGAGCCCTATGGGGCAAAAATGGGAATGGGGAAGGGCCAATGGTGCATGGGGAATTACCGCCCCGCCAACCTTGGAATGGGGTGGTAATTCCCCATTGCACCATGGCAGACCCGTTACAATACCGGCAGCAACCATGGTGCTAATAGCACCATTGGTTACCGCCGGTGTTGTAATGAGGACCAATGCATGCACAACTCTAACCTGTGTGATAGACAAAACAAAATGTTGGTAGTAATGTATACATTATAATCTGCAACCATATTTGGCAGTTTCACAATTTGCTTGGAAATTGTGTGTTTTGGGAGGGCAGGAACCTATTTGGGTGTCATGCCATGTAATCACCTATGTTGTTACACAATTCACAGACATAGGGAGATATAAATGTATAGGGTTGTAATTTGTAATAGGTCTACTCTTGAAAGATATTGCAGCTGTGTTTGTGTAAACCCACCCAAGTATAATAAACTGGCCCAGCATAAACCCCGATTACACACCTGATCTAACCTGTTACCTGATGGAGGAGATAATGAACATTCCAGCACCAATTCCCTCCAGTGTGCATTTCAGGAAACCCTGGAATTGAGGTTCCCACAAATAATGACTGGGGTTGGTCGCACCCAGTAATTAAAGCATGATGTGAGCTCACATAGGGGGGATCATAGATGTTGATAAGGATTATTTCCCCAACCTCGGTGAGACTCTGAGGAAGCAACATTTACCAATAAGAAGGTTTTGGGATTTGTTTGGAATAAGGGTCAAACCCAATGGTTTCCAGGCTCGCAATGCCAGGCCACCCTTAGGATAATCCCTCGGGCCTAGATGGCCAATGAAGAAAGACTGTCCCACCCATCATTAATTAAATTATCAGTAAGCCAGTTCTTCTGGTAATCAATAATGTTAAAACTGTCAATATGATCAAAAAGATCATCATTCACAAATCAATGCAAATGCCATGTGTGTTCCAATTCAAATGAAATCTAGGAAGGTTGTGACTTCCTTTGGTCAACCAATCTTAATAGCCAATCCCAATGGCATTCATCACCCTAAACGCCATCTGCTTCAGCCAGCCCACCCAAATAATAGTGCTGCTCATAGTTAGGATGTTTGCTGAGGCACTTGGCTGTGTGTATGTGCTTATTACAGTATCTGTCCTAGATATTGTGGGCAGGGCGCTACAGATGTACATAATTGTAGAAGTATAACTTTGTACTGCCCCAATTTCACTACAAGCAACAAGGGGCCTTATGGGCATACAATTGATTACCAGATGTTTACCTTGAGATAACATGTCCAAGCAATCATCAACCTCCATGGCCCTACACTCATAACCAAGTCGATTGAGTGCAGGACAGTGAGCCATGACATAAGCAAGTGAGTTTTCCGCTCTGAAGAAAACAGATCAGGTGATATGACTAATGTTTTCACAAATGTCAACAATTCTTATTTCATCACTTCGAATGAAGTGCAATGGAAGAATTGAGTGAGACAATTCCAAGAGCCTTGAGTGATTCAAATAAAAAGACCTGGCATCACAAAAAAGGATTTGTATCTGTAATTTTTGATTCTACCAGGTCACCTTCTTTCAATCAATGGCAGTGGGTCATGTATGTCCATCCAACATGAATTTGTTTGAACCAAAGCGTTAATGGTAGCGCAACCAAGGTCGGATTCCTTTGCTACTGCCTCGGTGCGGGTGAACATGTCCCTAAGATTGTAAACCTGGTTGTCCGTCTCCTTCTTGGTAGGTAGATTTTGAGTTCCTTTCCGCTGGGTTCAGACCTTATTGCCAAGTTTGTCCAAAGAAGTTGCTGTGCTCTCAGGGCATGGCTTAGGGACTGTCACACCCAGCCATTTTATAGGACCTGTTTTAGGTAGTGGAGTGTTGATAATCTCAACAAGCTGAACACAGTCTTCTTCCACAGATGGAGACTTCATAGACACACAGTTGTTGGTATTGCCGACTTGCAAAGTGCCAACAACAGAGGAATGGGTGGCAGCAAGTGCAAAAGATTCAGTATTTTTTCTTTTCTTCTTCAACAATTGATCATTCTACATCACAGATTGGTAGTAAGCCTTTTTTTTTTACTTGCGATTGTACCATGTAGCTGAGTTGGATTCCAATTCCACTTCCACAATGGTATGAGGTGCCTGCTTGTCTGCTGGCACTTGTGCCGGCATCAGGCTCAACAAAGCAGTGTCTCTTAGATTGATTTTATCCAGGCTTGTAGTATGTTCATTACCGCAAGTAGTGAGTTTATTCACTGTGCCCACAATAAACATAAGAGAGGTGCCCTGCATCTCCAACTTGTGGAAAATATCATTACATTGGGTTGACAGGTGAGTAAGTAGGATTTCCAGTACAGCAAACATGGTTGTGGATGAACCACTGACGTCAGCACTGTTGATAGAAACATCAAAGTTAGTGGCCAGGTCGACCAGCACAGTTGGAGATTTTGGCAACTCACAGAGATGGGGCCCTTTCCCAACACCATCACTGATGATCTAGTAATTTCAGTAAGTGACGCCCCAGGGCAGGGACACAAGCCCAGAGTGATCCATGGGATCCATTGGAGCCAAGAAAACAGGTGGAGCCAGAGTGGGCACATCCGTGGCTTCCATCACCTCAACATTAGGCTCACCAGGTTCAGCAGGGCATAAGCAAAAATATTCAGTATGATCTACATAGAAACTGTCCCCTGATTGGCTGTCCGGTGCCAAGTGAGCCAGTGGTTGTGGTTCTGGAAAGACCAAGGCCTTGACCATGTTCTCACTGGTTTTTGATCCTAAACAAGAGAGAGAGGCCATTAACTCCTCTCCTCTGTCATTCCCAAAGAGAGTTCAGCGCTTTCCAGAGCAGCTGCATTAAATGGTGGAGTAATTGGCAACTGAGCTGAGTAAAAATCAGTGATTTCTAGGTCCATCAAAGCATTTTGCTAGATGAAATGTATTTTGTGGACAGCTTCAGGACTGTCGAGAATTAAGGCCACTATGATCCACTGCTGTGTCCTCTGGATCAGGTCGATGGTCAAGCCAGGCCCTGACATCCCCAGTGTCCACATCAGCCACGTCAGATGGAGAGGATTGAATAATGATACATGTTTCATGCCCCCCCTTTTAGAGATGGCAAGCCTTTTAGAGGTGTGTAATGCCACTCTCCCAGTGGCCCATCGCTTCAGCACGGTGTGTGAGCACCACACACCGTGGGTAATAATAAGCAGCGCTCAGATACCTGAGGGTTCGTAGCGCTATATAAATGCCAAATTATTATTATTATTATTATTATTATTATTATTATTATTATTATTATTATTATTATTATTATTAGCATTTTGGCAGGGAAGCCGCGACCCACCTGTGCGAGAGAAGCAGCCAGCATAACCACCCTTTCCAACAGTCAATGTTACAAAGCTGACACAAACTCAGCCGGACAGAACAAGCTATATTGAAAATAACCTCAATATGCTGGTGACCTCAATTGAGCAAAATGAACACAGATCAAGGAATATTAGACATGCCTTCAAAGCTGCCTTGGTAGAAGTCTTTACTAGCCGCTCGCTGTGACCTTTGTTTTGTGCTCAAGGCTCCAGCCTTCAACATTGAGTTGCAGGTAAGTAGCTAGATGGCTAAAAAACTCCTGGAGCAGTCCGCCAGCCATCTTCCACCCATGGAACATGAAACACAGAGCAGCACAACCCTGTGCTCTGCTTCAGGCAGAGCTCGTGAATGGAAATGGATTCTGCCTCGTCTCAGCAATGAAAACAAAATAAAAAAGACTCACCAGGCTCCCCGAAACACACAGCAGCACACTGTTGTGCTGCGCTTCAGGCAGAGTTTATCAATGGAAAAGGATGCCGCCTCCTCTCAGCAATGGAAACAAAACAAAACAACTTTCCCGGCTCTCCATGCTCCACGAAACACACAACAGCACCCCGCTTTATTAAATATAGTTATGACCTTGCAAATCATATGGTTTATGTATATTTTTCACTTTGTATGTGCATGCTTTATCATTAATGTTTAGGTTATGAAAGTAATGGTTTCTGTGGCTTATCATCCAGAAATGTACTGTGCTAACCACAGATATATCACAAACCGACAAACTCAGTGTCCACACAGTGAAACTCTACTTTGCTCATCTTGTTTACACTATATGAGCTGCTAAATACTATTCCACATTACTCAAACATTAAGAGCAGAGCTCTACAAGGGACATCTGTTTATATTACAGCATTTCCAGTCTAATCTAATTGCTGTATTATGTAGCTCAGCTATGTATAGTTTCCTCGCCAAAAACATATGTGAAATTGATTCTAACATTTAGGTCACAGATTTGAAAGTACATTCCATCACTGCATTGTATGGAGAATTGTATGGGTACTATAATCTGAAGCACTAGTGCATGCGCATGAGTCTAACCTGTGTGGTAGATAAAAAGAAATGTTGGTAGCAATGTATTCATAATAAACAGCAACCGTATCTGGCACTTTCACAATTCATTTTGGAAATGGTTTGCTGTGTAAGGCAGGTACCCACTTGGGTTCCATGCTATGTGATCACATATGTTGTTAGGAAAATGTAAAGTTAATAGGGATGCATAGTAATTCCTATCATGAAACAAGCACCTTACCACGACCCCTGAAAGACATTGCAGCTGTGCTTGTGCTTCAAAATTGGATATCAAGCTCTTCCCTATGATTCCATATTAGTAACTATTTTTGTGTCAGATTTGTGGAAGTGTTTGAATGTTTCCTTAAATATGATGGAGTGCAACTGATCAATGCTAACCTGGTTAGATTGTTGGAAAATATTGTTTTCCTTATTTGTGGTAATTCAAGGATTCAGCCATTTTACAGGGAATGTCAATTTGAACTGGTATGTTTCCAGTGAACATTTCTTCTTTTGAGAAGTGGTTTGGGAATTGTACTCTGAAGTTATGGCTACAGTATACCAGTTACTACTAAGGAAATGTTCACTGGGATGGCGGTCAGGTCCGTACTGATGAGGTTCACTAGGATAGCTTTCTGGGGCTTCCCAGGGCACTTGACCATTTAAATCCTAGTGAGTGGGGATGGGCAGTGGAGGGAGGTCACACATGGGGATGTCTTTTATTGAGTAGCAGTAGTAGCATTTCGTTTGTAAGTGAAATGCAGGATAGCAGGTCAGACCAGCAGCCTATTCAATGTTGTGTGCCTGGAGCTGACCTACAGTCCTTGTAAGGTGTGAAATGGGTGCTGGATGGAGCAACTGAGCGGCAGTGAATTACTTTCAAGCTCTCCTCCCTCAACACCTTCGTCATGAATTGAGGACACACCAGAGATTAATGAATGGCAGGTTGCTACATCAAAGCAAGGATATGTAACAGATTATCTTACAACACCTTTAAGTATGTGAATTAACAATGTATGCTAATGTATGCCATGTTTATTGTGCTTAAGACAAAGATGCCCACATTGAATGTTCAGTTTTTAGTGATTAATTAACGTAGAGGGATCAGACCATGTGCCCTTCCTTCACATTTCTAATGAAGGAATGCCTTTTACCCAATAGGCCAACATGGCTTTTATGGATTAGCCTTATATGATTGGAGACAGTATGTGAAGGATTGCATGTAGTGTAAATGAGATGGGCAAATGGATGGTAATTTAGTTTGTGATGCATTTGTGGTGGGTACAGTACAATTACAAGATGCTAAGCCTGAATGGACCATGATCTAATTGCATAGATCATAGTGAGCATTTGTTTTACAGCCTTAGAAATCAAGATAAGGAATGTACATATGAAGTGAAACATATGAACCAACTTTGGGATTTTCCAGGCCATATGTACAGAAAAAGAAGTAAGGACATTTGATGTGGGAAATATTTTTTTTCACATATAATCATAGCAAAACATGTACTACTCTTTGAACCCTCTTCAGAAAACACTGAAATAAAATATGCAAAACCCTACTTTCCAAGCAATACCTATAAACTGTACTAAATTACAAACCTAAATATGCTGAATACATTTTATATAAACAACAATTCATATTATATATTGAAAGTATTGAAAGTAACGAAACACAATCGCTGACCTTCACCATCCCAATCTTTTTCTTTACAGCATTTTTCTAATGTGCCAAGCAAGCAACAACAACGTGCCACAAGGAAGAATCGTGTGCAGGGAAGTAAAGTTGTACAACATAATATTTTAAAAAGTAGTGTTCTTAAATCTGTAGATACAAATACTGTAGATAACACAATAATACCTGTTATCGATAATACTTTTGAAAATCTGCATTTTCAAATAGGATATGTGCCAACTGAACAAATTAATGGAACCCAGAATTTTTTTAGTGAAGGTAATAAAAGAATAAATGTATAAAATCTGTTAGTAGCTAGTAAAAAATCCAATATTTTTAGAAGAAGATATAGCAAATATGCTATCAATTTGAAACAAAGTAATAAAGATATATATAGGAAAATGTATCGTTCTCAAGTTTTTACAAATCTTTGGAGAAGTGTGAAACCAAAATCTAGATATGTTATAAAGCATTTTTGTCAAAAGAAAAAAGTAGAAGTAATAATAAAAAAAAGGTTTTCATATGAAAAGAAAATTGTTCATTTTCGTATTGAAACTTAAGAAATTACTTAAGGTGACTACACCATTCAATAGAAATATACAACCAGTTCATGTACTTACATGTGTCAACATTTGTGACGTGTTTGGTAGACAGTGAAACCACACTTGTCATACTGAAAGATTTTTTAATGAGGAGAGTTACATTCAAGGAAAGAATGTGCCCCTTGCTACTAAAGAGAGTCAAAGTAGCTATGAAATTCAACATGGTGTGATTTATATGAACAAGAAATCCTAATGTCTGATAATACGTAAATGGAAAGTTTAGGTCAGCCTAGAATAAAATCAAGAAAAGCAATGTGAGCTATGGACGTTCAATTTTTTGTGCACTATTAGTATGTTTTCTTGTAAAGTCTTACATAGATTTTTGCAAGTTTTGCACAACTATAGTAATGTTCAAAGACAGATCAAGAAGCTACAAAGAATAGATGACTGTGAAAACACGACTTCCGGGTCACTCTCTAGCTAGTCTTGATAAAAGTAGATGTAAGAGTCAGTTTCATCATATATAGATGTTGGCTGCACACCATACTACAATGAGATACCTTCAGTTAACCTTTATGAGTGCAAAACACCAAGTATGTATCTTGTACTTTTAAATCAAACACTTCTGACTGGAACTGTTGAAAGCTTAGTTTCTACAGTGCAAATGATAGATATGCATTTAAAAGAGTTTGTGCACATAGATGACACACTTATAGGAAGTGGAAATGATGATACTATGCTTCCACAGGATCTGATTTTTCAACAGTATAAAAAAGTATTGCAATGTTTGAGTTGTCTTCTACTGAAAGACCTGACATTGTTTGCGTACCTTTTTTTTTTTTTTATTTCTTTGGATTTATAAAGCGCCAACAGCCCAAGGGCATCGTGGCGCTGTTACAAGGAAGCTTGCTTGAGATACAGTTCATTTATACATTAGAAGGTACATTTCAATTTCAGTGTACGTTCATTTCTATTCTGAGATAGATTTCTATGGTGGTTTAGTATACAGTATAGCAAGGATATTGAGTTAGTGCAGAGTCTAAAGAGTACAATTAAATGTGGTATGTGCGTTGCAGCATTCTCTAGATGCCAGAGTGATAGAGGGCATGTCTAGAGGTGGGGTGAGAACATCTTTAGGGCATTATTGGAAGAGTTGCGTTTTGAAAGCCTTCCAGAAGGCGGAGATTCAGGGTTCTTTTCTAAGAGCGGGTGGTAGATGTTACGCTCAACTGATATCCCCAGGGGCGTCTGGAAGGCTCTGAGATCTAAACCCTGGATGCGTAGTTGCCCAGTGCTGAATAATGAATCTGCAATTACAGAAGGGAGGATTTGTGATAACTGTCTCTAATGGGTGAATCTCCCACCTCCCCCTGACTGATTCCCTTCCCACTGGGTTTTCTCACCTTAGTTATTTGTAGGGTGAGCTATCCGTCCTGCATTTCTTGTGCAGGGGAGCTTGACGTTTGTTGGAGAGCTGCCCGAGTTGCTTCACTGGTGCAGTTCACCTTTCTTGGGCCCAGACCTGCTGTGACCCCGAATCTGCTGGTAGGCAGGTAGGTTTGTTAATTGTAAGTCTTTGTTCTGTTTATGGTGGGAATTCTTTAATGTCTTATCTCCTTCTTTTCAGGTGCGAAGGTCTTGATGCTGGCGTGCCGGATGGAGAGGCACGTTTTCCAGGTAAGAGAAAGCGCGAAGCTCAGTGCCTTTACTGTCTTTTAATGCTAACCTGTGTTTTCTTCTTCTTCTCCTCATAGGCCGCCGTGGTGCTGCGAGTGGATGAGAGCACAATGAAAAACAGGCCCCCAGAATCCATTAAGGTAAGTACAGTGCTGTGCGGTTGTTTAATATTGAAAGCGAACCCGAATATGTCTCTTTTCCTTTGCAGATACTGCTGTGGTGCTCTGGATGGAAGCGTGGCATAGCGCAATGGAATTCAGGTAAGACTGATGGAATTCGATATTTTGTAAGCGCGCGTTCTAACATTATTTTTCCTTTTCTCGTTATTGCAGGTCGCAATGTCCGAACAGCAGCTGTGGTAGCGGTTTGCCGGAAGTCCTTAAGCTAGTATTCACAAGTGAGTGATGTTTCTTCTTCTCTCGGTTTCCACAGATTGCAGCCCAGTTGAGTGCTGGATGGTGTTTTCTTAGATAAAACAGAATAATCTTGTTCTTGCAGTATTACAGAAGATGCTGAAGACCAGGAGCTGGACACGGCGAGCGTCACGCTGCGGGTTGCAGAATAACTCGAAGCGTGTTCTGCAGTCAGGGTGTGGTTTATATAGCCCAGGTAAAGTAGTACCAGGGAAAGTAGTTCCAGGCCTGCCACACCCAAAACACTAGACCGCATGGCTTGGTTCTTAGAACTAGACTGTGTGGGTGCTTCCATGTTGGATTTAAAGGCCCATGTACATAAATGAGACCTAGTTTGAACAGCCCTTCCTTCCTACATATGAGCCTGGTTCCAAAGGCACCAGGATTGGCTACAGGAGCCCTTTTGCAGTGGTCTTAAGGGCCTCAGGGTTCTGGTGGGAGCCTGCTTGTGGCACACCATGTGCCCCCTCACAGTGGTCATGACAGTAGGGCGTTCCAACTCTTGGGTGCAGCACTGCGAAACAGGACCCACTAGCTTTTTGTCTTTTGAAGTCTGGGACCGAGAATTGGTTGCAGTGTTGGGTGCATTTGGGTCTGGTAGAGCTGTCTCTGTGGATAGTTTCTGAGAGGTATGGTGGGGCTGTTAGTGATAGGCATGTGTGCGTGATGGAGAGTGATTTGAAGAGGATGCGCTCCCTTACAGGGAGCCAGTGAGCGTTTTGTCTTGCTTGGGATGTGTTCTCTGTTTGGGATGCAGATGGCTGCCCTCAGTGTGTAGTTTTGTGTAGTTTGAAGTTTTTTTAGGTTTTTGGTGGAGGTACCCAGAAATAGGACACTGCAGTAATCAAGCTTTGTTCCTACTGTTGCTCTTGCAATGGAAAGTCAGTTTTTGGGGGAGAGGTAGGGCTTGGCAGCATTTATGACTTTGGTAGCTAATGCCGCGGAAGATGCTATTGCATTAACTTGGCGGGTCATGGAGAGCGAGGCATCTATGTAGACGCCTAGGGTTTTTGCTGCAGCGACAGTGGTGATGGTTACTTTGTCTAGGAGGCGTCTTTGCTATCAAGTTTGCTGAGGACTTGTTTGGGACCTAGTAGGAGTATTCTGTCTTGTCTCCATTGAGACAGGCCATTTACTGCCATCCAGGCCTGGATGATGGTGTAGATCTTGTTGAGGGTGGCTGCATCCTGTTCATATGAACCAGTGAGAGGTCGAACGACCTGAGTGCTATCAGCATAGCTGGTGTAGGCTATGTTGTGATCATAAAGGTCGTTGAAGAGGGGGGGGGTGAAAATGTTGTACAGGGTGGGTGATGTGCATGATCCCTGAGGAACTCTGCAGTGGATGGGAGTGGGGGATGCGCAATCCTGATCGGAGAAGACTCTCATGTGTCTATCTTCGAGGAAGCATGTGACCCAGGTGGTGGCGTGTTGGGAGAATTGTGCTGCTTTTTTGAGGCTGCATCTTTAGGTCTAATAGGGCTGTCTCAGTTCCATGGCGTGGCCAGAAACCAGATTGTCTTTTGCCAAGGAAGTTGTTGTTTTCCAGGTGTTGTTTTATCTGTAAGTATGCTGCTTTATCTAATATTTGTAGCAGGAAAGGTACGGTTGTTATCAGTATGTAGTTGTTGGGTTGATCAGGGTCAAGTGAGGGTTTTTTCAGGAGCGGGCGTACCCAGTATTCCTTGAGGGAGGGTGGTACAACCCCCGAGGATAGTGAGGCATTGATGAAAGCCATTAGGAATGGGGGTAGAGGTTCAGTGCATTCTTTGATCAGGGACGCCGGGCAGGTATCTCTCTTGCATGTTTTGATACTTCTCATGAGCACTATGACTTCTGATTCGGTTGCATCTCGGAAGGAGAATGGTTGGAAATCTTTAGTGTGATTGGGCCTCATTACAGGTCGGGCGGTCTGGAAATAACAGTGGCGGTAAACCCGCCGCCACTGTTAATTCCGGACCGCCCGATCCCGACTCCTGCAGGTGGGAGGTGATGTTCCCGCCAGGTCTGACCTGGCGGGTTTAACACCGCCCGCCTGCAGGCGGACGTGGAAACACCAGCACCATCACGAGATGGTGCCGGTGTTTCCACTTCCCCATTCCCATTGAGTCCTTTGGGACTCAATGGGAATGGGGATTTACCGAATCTGCCTCTGGAATTCCTGGGACACCAGGGTCGTAATGCCCTGGTATTTCCTGGGAGTCACGGAGGCGGAATGGTAATACGAGTCCGGCGGTAACCAGGCGGTTTTACCGCCTCAGTTACCGCCAGACTCGTAATGAGGCCCTTTGTTTTTTTTATTTTTGGCTTTGCAGGGAGGTTTTGGGGATTGCTTTGCAGTGGGTTTTAAGTTTTTCTTGGAGAGTCTGTAGTTTGTTTAACATGGCAGTTTGAATGGAGTTGCACCAAACTTCGTCTTTGACTGTTTCTTGGGTGTTAGTTGGCAGGAATGCCAGCTCTTTGTAGATGGCAAACAGTCCCTTGGATTCTGATTTGGCGTTGTCTATTCTAGAGTTATAGGAGGATGATTTGGCTGCAGTAATTTCTTTTATGTACTTGGAGGCGAGAGTTTTGTAGGCCTCAAGTGAGAAGGGTGAGGGGTGGGATTTCCACTGAGATAGGGCTTCTCTTGTTTTGGCTCTGAGGTTGAGTAGCTCTTGAGAGAACCATGAGTTAGCATGTTTTTTGTTTTTGGCTTTTTTAGGCAGAAGGGGAGAAATAGAGTCTATGGCTGAGGTTATAGTTTCTTTTTGTAAAGGTCTGCTAATTCCACTGGGTCTGAGGAGAAGGGTGGTTTGATAGCTGGTGCAGCTTCTTGGATGGGGTGTGTCTTTTCTTCTTGAGTTGTCTGGAGGATCTTGCGGGGGCTGGCATGCTTGGTTTAGTAGGTTGGGGCTTGATTCCTGTGGGGATGTAGAAGTGTATTAGGTGGTGGTCAGTCCACAGGCATGGGGTATTGGAGCTGATGTCAATGGAGCAGTTGTGGTTGGCTATCCAGTTGAGGGTGCAACCTTTGTTCTGGGCTGGGTCAGTCACTCTTTGGGTGAAACCCATCTCGAGGAGGGATTTGTTCAGTGATTTGCTTTGCTTACCTCTGGGGTCATGTAGACCTAGATTAAATTCCCCTAGGATGATGGCTCTAGTGATAGTTTTCAGTTTGTCTCCGACTAGATGGAGGAAGCTGGCTTAGAAATCGAGTGGAGGGCCAGGGGGGGCAGTATATCATGTGAAGAGTGATGGTATCATTAGGGGAGAGGGCTAGTTTGACTGTTAGCGAGTCAGTGTGGTCATCTATTGTGGAGTTGATTAGTCTGACAGCGATGGTGTCTCTGGTAATGAGAGCTACTCCACCACCTTTGCTGGAGGTTCTGTCCTTATGAAATAGGGAGTAACCAGGTGGAAGAGTAAGGTTGATGGATGGGCCTGAGGCAGCATTGAGCCAGGTTTCAGTGAGTGTGAGAATGTCAAGGTCGAGGTTAGTGATTAGGTTATGGATTTCAGTGGCATGGGCTGGAAGGGAGCGTGTGTTGATCAAGGTGCAGTTAAGTTGTGTGTGGGTGGGTTGGAGTGGGGGGAGTTTTTTGGTTTGGCCGTGTGTGAGGGTGTGTGGTGTGGTGGGGGTGTGTGAGGTGGGTTTGGAAGTGTGGATATGGCTGGTGCGTGTGCTGAGGATTTGGTTTCTAAGAGTGGTTGGCCTGGGGCATGAGGTGGGTATGGGTGTGGGTGAGGAGTGTGAGTGGGTGTTGCTCAGGGGTTTACTGTTGTGTGTGGTAGTAATTTGTGGATGTTCTGGGGTGAACTTGTGTGGAGCAGGAGGGTATAGGCAAATGGAGGTAGGAAGAGTGTGGGAGGTATGCTGGGATACATATTGTGGTTGGTTCAGCTATTCACTTCAAGAATCAGAGGAGAAGGGCTTATTCAATATCAGCTAATCAGGGCAACGAGTGCCTGTGGAAATAGGCTAATTCAGAATAAGCTAATCAGGGCAACAAAGCATGTGGCAATAGGCAAATTCAGAATAAGCTAGTCAGGGCACCACAGCATGTGGCAATAGGCTAATTCAGAATAAGCTAGTCAAGGCAACAAAGCATGTGGCAGTAGGCTAATTCAAAATCAGCTAGTCAGTGCAAAAAAGTATGTGGCAGTAGACTGATTCAAAATCAGCTAGTTAGGGCAACACATCATGTGGCAGTAGGCTAATTCCAAATCAGCTAATCATGGCAACAAAGCATGTGGCAGTAGGCTAATTCAGAATAAGCTAGTCAGGGCAACAAGGCATGTGGCATTAGGCTAATTCCAGATCAGCAAGTCATGGCAACAAAGCATGTGGAATTAGGCTAATTCAGAATAAGCTAGTCAAGGCAACAAAGCATGTGGCATTAGGCTAATTCAGAGTAAGCTAGTCAGGACAACAAAGCACGTGGCAGTGGGCTAATTCAGAATACGCTAGTCAAGGCAACAAAGCATGTGGCATTAGGCTAATTCAGAGTAAGCTAGTCAGGGCAACAAAGCATGTGGCATTAGGCTAATTCAGAGTAAGTTAATCAGGGCACAAGTGCAAGTGTAACAGTGCGGGCTATGGCCGAACTGCTGATTAGGTGTATGGTGATAGTTCAGTGGATTTCCTTGCGCAATGGGCTAGGAACGCATGTGACTTGTGAGATGTAGGCGTTAGATTCTGTGCGCTCACGTGTAGTAATTGCACTTACCCATGGTAAAATGGCCTGGTGTATGGAGCAGGCATACAGATTTGGCTTGAGACACGAGGCTCTAGGTCATCCTTCCCGGTCCGGACAGGTCCAGACAGGTGATGGCCTTAGCTTTAAGGACCTTTGCTTGTGGAGCGCGGCTATCGCTTCACGGTTTCCTGTATCAGGTTTAGTAGGTGTGCTGGCTCCTGTTGCTAGGCAACTGTAGGCTTACAAATATGACGCAAAGTTGCGCTGGCCATTTTGGAGCATGAAGAAACAGCTGATCCCAGTCCGTCACGTGTGTAATGGTGCCAGGGGGGTAAGGGCTTGGAATTGGTGAGGATCATGGAGGGGTGTCCTGCTGTGGCTGGTCCAGCTACTTGGTCGGTGAGCAGAATGCTTCTTGCTTCTGAAGAGCGGGATGGTTCATGCGCTGATTGGCAGGCGGGCTGCTGTGGACGTACGACTGCTCCTGCAGTGTACGTGTGTTGGGCGGGGGCTCCTGCTTGAGGAGGGGTCTGATGTGAGGTCCAGACAGGTGATGGTCTTAGCTTTAAGGGCCTTTGCTTGTGGGTCATGGTATCGCCTCACGGTGTCCTGTATCAGGTTTAGTAGGCGTGCTGGCTCCTGTTGCTAGGCACCTTTGTAGGCTTACAGATACGACGTGAAGTTGCGCTGGCCATTTTGGAACATGAAGAAACAGCTGATCCCAGCCGCCACGTGTGTGATGGCACCGGTGGGGTTAGGGCTTGAAATTGGTGAGGATCGTGAAGGGGTGTCCTGGTGTGGCTGGTCCAGCTGCTTGGTCGTTGAGCAATATGCTTCTTGCTTCTGAAGAGCGGGATGGTTCATACGATGATCGGCTGGTGAGCTACTGTGGGGGTACGACTGCTCCTGCAGTGTACATGTGTAGGGCGAGGGCTCCTGCCCTGAGGATGGGTCTGTGTCGACACATGTTTTATAGGTCTCAATTGCAACCACTGTACATTCAGGAGAAAATTAAACACAGTCTTGAAGATGTTTGGAAACAACTTTATCTGTATTTGTAGAAGAAAGATTTGACACAAGTGAGGCAATTTATGTTTCTAGACACTGTGTTGGGTTTTATAACCAAAGACGTATTCCTTCAAGAAGTGACTTGAACAACATGGTTGTGCCTGATATACCTGTTGTGCTTCAGAAATTTAACATGTTTGAAGTGATTGCATTGCAAACTGTGCATCCTTTCCAAGTTATTATTAGATTGCAAACGAATATGTGAAATCTGCCTAAAACATAATTAGTGCAAGGTGTGAGAGGCAAAGTTGTGTATTTACCTCTCAATTTGCATGAAAATGTCAACATTCCAGGAGTGAAGCGTGACATTGCAGACTCTTTATTTGTTTTAGTAAATGGAGTTGCCTCTAAAGATAAGAACATTTGGCAACAGCGTATAGGTGTTGGAAAGGAGAAAAAGGCATTGGTGTTTCTATTGGAGCACAATGATTTATAGAAAGGCAGTCTGACTGTACCGGACTTGTCTATGCTTGATGTTTAGTCTATAAACAAAAGCAGTGAAGGTCAGTTCCAACACCTATACGTTGCAGCAGGGAATACTTTCTATGAACATTACACTATTCATCCTCTACACTCATGTAAAGTCATGGGCGACAGTTTAGAATTGTATCAAATTGTAGCAAATTGTAGCAAATTAAAACAATAAAAGGTGCACCAATCAGTGTCTGGGAAAAGATGTTAGTAGCTTGTTGTTTCCCCATGCTACTAGTACAGGAGGCAGAATGGATGGTCAGAAGGTCAGAAGGTTCCAATGTCTTGTACAAGAATGTATTCTGAAGATTTCCAATTCTGCCCCAATGTTGAATATATTGTTCACATATTATGAGAAAGTGAATTTTCAACATTATGTTATGCTGTTGCTCATACACTTCAGACTGGAACAAGATTTCAAAATCTTTCTGCATGTGAGATGCTGCAACAGTTGAAAGGAAAACATTTTGTTTTATAAGGTAAACTTACCAATACTACAATGAGAGGAACTAAGGAACATTGGTATGAGAGACATTCAGAGGTTAGATGCATGATCAGAAATGTGGGTGCTCCAACTTGGTTTGTGACTTTAAGTGCCACTGGGTATGGTTGGGATGATCTTGCTTAGTGGATTTGTGAAACTAATCCACAGAAAGGAAACATAGAACACATGAAACCAGGTCAATTGTGTTCCATTGACACTGTAAGTGTATTGCAGTTCTTTCATCACAGAGTTTTGGCCATGTTACACTTTATATGTAATAAAGAAAATGGTCCATCAGGCATTGTGTAACATTTCTTTTGGAGAATATAATAGCAGGCAAGTGGGGCTCCACACATACATATGCTGTTGTGGATTAAAGATGCTCCTCAGTTTGGGAAAATAAGTGATGACTGTGTGATGGAGTTCATAGACAAATATGTTACTTGTTCCATTCCTGTCAGCATGGGAATGTTGGTCTACGGCACAAGGTGGAAAGATTTCAAAGGCACTCATGTGGATATTACTGTCAGTAAAATATAAAAGTAAAGACAGGTACTACACTCACTGCTGATTTGGCTTATCAAGGCCTGTGACACCAGTCGGTTGATTGAATAGTTTGATGCCATCTGTTTGATACCATGTTACTGATAAGTCACCAAGAAATACCTATCATTTAAAAAGAGATATGAAATGCATTTAAAAAATTATTACAATCCTGTCATTGCTCAGCTTTGAAATGCAAATACTGATGTACAGTATACTGCTGATGGCACAACAGATGTTGCTCAATATGTTAGAGCATACATAACAAAAGCTGAAAAGAGCAATGCAGATGAGGTATGGGCAGATATATCAACAGATAAAAGTCAAACACTTCTAAGCTTTGGTCTAAAGATGCTCTCACATAAAAAGTGGAGTAGCACAGAAGCTGCAGATTTGCTAACTAGTTTACCTCTGTATGGACATAGAATTAATGTACTTTAGTTAAGTCTTGGCCCAGCTAGTACTAGAAATCGGGTACAGAGATTCTGAAAAACAACTTGATTGATACATATTATCCAAATCGATCAGTAGAGTTGGAGGATCTTTGTTTATATGAAGTAGCAGAATGCTACGTGTAAAGACTGGAGGGGGGTGTCTGGACTCCTGCTCTCTATATGGTAGAAGAGAGGCACAGATGACCCCAGCAAAGATTCTGTATTCGGTAGCTATGGTCGAGCAATCAAAGCCTAGCTTCTCAGGAGGTGATGCAGCTGGTTCTTAAGTACAGTGTAGTCCCCAAGCCCCCAATAAGGAATGTCCACACACTGTATTAGTTAAAACACACTCTTCATATAATTAATATTCAAGGTTATGTACACTATCACAATAACTCACTTTGTGCTCAGAAAATCAATAATGGTAAATATATACAGTTCTAAAGGGGTACCACAATTAATATCAGATCTCATTAAAGTGCATCAACTATACTGTCAAAATGCAACACAGAGCAATAAAGAGGAAACCAGCAGTAGAGAGGGGAAGGAAAGCAAGACGGTTGAACAATTGGCAGAATACTGGCCTTTACCAACTAGGCACAATTCTGTGGTGTGGAGATCCCCCACCTGGGCAACCTGTAAAGCAAAGATGTATCACAAGCTCAGTCCATATATTGTTCTACGAGTCTTATTTCCCTCTACAATACTTCTACAGCCCCAATGTACCTGGAATTGTAGCATTCGTCATCGGGGAATTGACGGCCCTTCTTGAGTGCCCTCCCTTTAAGGCAGGAGTCACGGGTCGTCGAACGTCCAACGGAGAACAGGGTGAACTACGGAGTTGAAGTGGCAGCTTTGTTCCTAGCGGTGCTCGTCGACGATGGAGCGTTGACATCCTGCAAGGAAGAGGCGTGCGGAGCATCTCGGTAATGGTAGTTGTGGACGCAAACAGATGTTGAAGAACTGTGGCCCAGCAAGGGCGTCGAGTCATCAGCGTCTCTGTGGTCTTTAGGTGGCGGGAAACCCACCGGCAGATGCTCCTTGGCACATCGACGGTCGAGCCTTCTACAGCGGGATAAAGTGGGCGGCGATGCAGACGAGAGCGTCCTTGGCTCAAATTAAGTTCTTAAGCAAACGGGAGCACGGTGGCTCCAGGCAGCGACGGCGGTCGTGGACAGTGGCGGACAACAGTCCGGGCGCTTCTCTTTGGGATTCTGTGGCAGTCCCCATCTCCGGTCGGCAGCCTGTCATAGGTCTGTCTACCAGGGAGCTTTGGCAAAGATCAGCTGGTGCACGATGGTCCCTCGTAGCTTGGGAAGAGGGCGCCTTACCAGGTCCTCTCTGGGTCAGTTCTTGGAGACACAGCAGCTTTCAGATTGTGAAGGAGAGCAACAGAAATACTTCTCTTCAAGCAGGGCTTCAAGGTTAAGATTCAGTTTCACTCCAGTTACTCTTCAGCTTCTGAACACGAACTCTAGCAGTGAGGCCCCCAGATATACAAGTTGATCGCCCATTCATTCTGCTGGGTCACACTCAGGCAATCAATCGGTCAGAAGGGCATTAATGCAGGCATCCAATCAGGTGCATAATGCATTCAGGCCATTCACTCCTCTCCAGACACTCACAACAAGTTATGTGTATTGGGACAAGTACCCAGCCATTCAACACTCCACACTGCATTCATACCAGTTTCGGGCAGGGCTGTCCCAGGTCCCACCCACAGGGTGTACCCACAACATAAAGTCACTGGGAAGGCTCCAGTCAGTCTGGCCTGGAATTCACAACAACACCATGGGCCTCATTACGACCCTGGCGCTAATGGGTTAACAGCGCCGTAAAAGGCTGCAGCGCCGTTAACCCATTAGCGCCTAATTACGAGGTCCCTTTGCGGGACCCGACCTTAACGGCTGGTTTTTCCAGCTGTTAAAGTAGGGACCCGCAAAGGGACCTTGGTGCTAAGTACGGTGCCGCAATTTTAGGGCACCGTACTTACCGCCTTCCCCATTCCCATTGAGCTCTATGGGGCAAAAATGGGAATGGGGAAGGGCCATGGAGGAAGGGGGAATTACCGCCCCGCCAACCTTGTAATGGGGTGGTAATTCCCCCTTTCTCCATGGCGGAGTCGGTAAGTTACCGGCATGGACCATGATGCTAATAGCACCATGGTTTTCCGCCAGGGTCGTAATGAGGCCCCATATATGGAACTTCCACCCAATAGCCGGTCAGGGGGAAGGGACAGAGTCAGGGCTTCCCAGGACTTTGGGAAAACAAGGTAATAGGCAATAGAAAGCAAGAGGCCACAGGGGCTATCTTGTTTCCTTTCAGGAATCAACTGATTCCAATGGCAGGGCCTGGGTATCCCAAAATGGAGGATATCGGGGCAACTGTCAAATTCAGCATGGAGCTGCCACCAGCCCATACCCTGCACTGTGGGCCACACACAGGTGCCCAAAAACATACACTAGGGGCACAGGGTTGCACCCCCACCCATGGGTGCCATGAGGGTTTCCCATGGGCCTGTACACCATACCAAAAGAGAGAGCTGTACTGCCAGGAGTCTCACATGAACTCCTGCACAGAAAACACAACAGAACACACGATAAAAAGCAGTAAAGGACAAGGATACAGAGGCCATATCCCTCCGATGCATTTCCAGCATCACACTACTCATATCAAAATATTGAAGCAAACAGTCACAGAGGACAGTTTAAAGTACATGTATGTACTGGTTGTCTAGTGAGACATGAGAAGGCAAGGCTCATTAATCAAATGAAACTGTCCTGCCAAAACTGCACAAAAAAAGGAATTTCTTCATTTTTGTCTTTTGCAGTTGTCCTTCCCATGGCGTGCAGAGATTGATTTGATTGGAAGTTTTAAAAGTTTTGAAGAATCATTTTTTGCTTAAAAAGCTTAATTACATATGCAAACTTTGAGCAGTACATGTAGTTAGTGGAGAAAGAACTATGTCAAGAAGAACCTTTGGCAGCTAAATTATCAAAAAAGACTCCTGAGGGAATTCAAGATTCGGCAGCAGGAAGTCAAAATGTGCTTGTTGAGCCAATCATTCAAATTGATGTTCAGCTTGCCATGGAAGAAGTAGAAAGTGCAATGCTACAAACTAAAGTTGCAGATACAAATTATGATGAAATAGTAAACTTAATGTACAGCAAAAAGAATGTTATTATAAAATCAAAGATATGTTCTTACATGGTTTACAGCGTGACAAGCATTAATGTTCTTGTGTCCAACACAAACCTGTATTGTTGTATATTAGTGGACAAGCAGGAGCAGTTAAATCATTTTTAATTCATGCAATAAGAGCTATGATGCAAAATGTAACTGATTGCTCTTTGTCATGTATTGTAACTGCTCCAACAAGTTTAGCAGCATTCAATGTATGAGGAGTTAATTTACATCGACTGTTGATGCTACCAGTGGGGCATGAAAACAAACTAGAGTATCGAAAACGCGTATCAAGAAGTAGGAAAAGTTCTTAGAAAATGTATTACCTTGATTGTAGATGAAGAAAGCATGGTGCAAGAAGTTTTGAAGACTGACTACAACATTTTGTTTGGAGGTAAACATGTACTTGTTTTTGGAGACTTTTTACAATAAACTCTTGTGAAAGGTCAAACAGTTTTCAAGTGCTGCAATCTAAGAATAATAAAAAAAACTATAGGCAGTATTGTTAATTTTAACCTTTGGAACTGTTTTGAATTCCACAAACTTACCATTAATATGAGGCCATTCAGCAGACTTATAGTATGCATAAATGCTTAATACATTTTGTGCAGGTATTCTTGAGGAGAATGTGAAAGCCTAATTATTTCTAACATGTTTCATGCTGATTGCAGTCAGTCTGTCATGTTGACTCTTCAGGAAAGAAATATCTGTTGTGTTGTTTGATGAGCACACTTGCAGAGTGTAAAATGTTTAACTCTACAATGCTACTGTCAAAGCGATAGAATTGCGTGATGCTTGTTATAGATGGTTATTTTTAGCCATTAGAGTTTGATAAGAGCAAAAGCTTGATTAGTTCAACTAGAGAATTCAATTTCTAAAGCATCGGGTCTAGATGCCGTTTTAAAACTGTGCCTTAATGCACGATTAATGTTAAAGAGGAACTTGAATGTAGGAATTGGTGTAGTAAATGGAGCAATGGGAAGAGTGATTGCATTTCACACTTTTCCTCACAGTACAAATATTGAACATGCAGAAGTAAAGTTTGATTGTGTAGAAGGAACTCATTGATTTCTCGGACCTCTGCTTATTTCATGCTTTTTAAGGATACCTTTGTGAAATTTGCAATTACTATTCATAAATCACAAGGTTTGACTTTAGAAGGAGAACATATCACCATTGGACATACAGGGCCTCATTACGACCCAGGCGGTAATCTCCCGTCATTACCGCCATGGCGTAATGAGCGTTTACGCAGTGGGCCGATGGCGTAAAGAGCGCCACATTACGACCCATCGCGCACGAGCATTACGCCATGGCGGTAATGCAATTAACGCCATTGCGGAAAAGGCCCCTACCGGCATCGTAAAGCGAGCAAGGTGCACTTCCGCCACCGTAAGTAGCAGCCACCGTAATTAGCGCCCACCGTAATTAGCGGCCACCGTAATTTGCGGTGGCCGTAAAAAGCAGGACCGGAAATAGCGTCATCGCGCCGGAACGGGAAACAGCACGTCGGCCATCTTTAAAAACACAATCCATTGCCATCCTACCGAACAACACCAGATCCAACCCTGACACCTGTCCCAACCAATCACCCACCCATCCAAGTACCCGAAAATGCCTAAAGTTGTAAAGAAGGCATGTGACCGCCAGCGCCAGGAGAGATTCAGCCGGGAGGAACTCTGCATGCTTGCGGAGACCCTGCAAGACAACGCAGGTGTCGTTTTCTCCCCGGAAATGACCAGGACAGCGATAGCGAAGAAGAAGGCCATCTGGGCCCTGGTGGCTGAGCGCGTCAGCGCGGTGGGGACCGTACCCCGCACCCCACAGCAGTGCAGGAAGCGCTGGGATGACCTACGCATACGGGTCAGAGCCGTCATCTCTGCAAACCGCAACCTTGCCCTGGGTACCGGTGGAGGGTCGGAATCCCCACTAAAACTCCAACCGTGGGAGGAGATCTGTGCAACCACGATTGGCATGGAATCCATTGAAGGCGTCGGAGGGATGGAAAGGGGAGCTCCGACATCAGGCGATGAAGGTAGGTGCCTCAAACAAGACATGCCATAGTCACTGCAGTCCATTCATGTGTAGCACAAGGTTGCCCTACAGTGTAAATGCAACACATTTCAACACTGCCCATAGCCACATGCGAGCACCACCCTGTATACACTGCTGGCACCCGCATACCTGCATCCACATTCCACACTAAAAGGAGACAACCTGCATGGCCCTGCCTGAAATCTGCCTCATCTACTGACCAGAATAATGTCAATCATTGTCATTCCAAAGTCTGCAGACCCATCAATAACGCCCTTCCTCCTTTGCTCCACCACAGGCACAGATTCACACCCCGAGGACCAGGACACCCCTGCGACGAAGAGAGCCAAGAAGGCCATCAATACCGTCCCCGCACCCTCAACCTCAGCTGCAGTGAGGCAGACCCCACAACAAGCAGGACCCACTGCGAGCATAACGGACGTCCCACCAGCAAGCACCCCTGTAGGCAGCAGGCCAGCAGCAGCTGCACCACCTCTACCGACATTGCCTGCCACAGAAGGCACCGGGCCAGCGGCCAGCAGCAACATCGGTGAGACAGCTGCAATAGCTGCATGTTCAGACTCAGACATGGAGCACGAGGTCAGAAGCCCCACTGACCTACTACATTCCCCCTGTTTCTCAGACGCCAGCCCCCATGAGGATCACACACAGGGGCACACAGAGGTAGAGGAGTGGCCTTCCACCCCATGCCCAGTCCTCACTCCATAGAAGGGGAGCAGCCCCTCCATCACACCACCAGCACTGGCCATGGGCCAGCAGGGGCAGCAGTCCCTCGAGGACATCACAGAACGGCAGCAACAACTGTCCACGATGCTGACTGAGCATGCCGCGGAATGTGTGGGGGCTAGGGCAACCATTGAACAGGCCACGGAGACCCTAAGGGCCGAAGTAGCGCAGAGCACTGCCACCCTGAGGGATGCCATGCAGGCCATGTCCAGGGACATCTGTGCTGAACTTGCCGGCTTGCGTCGTGCGCTCACTGAGCTCACCCACACCCTACAGGACGTGCATGCACGGGGGCAGGCAGGGACATCCTCCACTGCCAGTTCTGCACAGAGCAGCCCGTGCGACGTTCTGGACGTAACCTGCGCTCCACAGCCAGGGGTGCCCTGGGGGCCGGGAGAGGGGGCTTGTAACAGCCTGTGGCCACTGTCACAGGCATCTGTTGACACCTACATGGGGTGTGTTGGGGTGTGCAGGGGGGAGGTGGGAGGGGTGTGTTGGGGTGTGTAGGGGGGAGGTGGGAGGGGGTGTGTTGGGGTGTGCAGGGGGGAGGTGAGAGGGGGTGTGTCACGACGTTTCATAGTTTGAATACACTTTTTTCTTTCCGAAAAAGAAATGTGTGGACATTTTCATTGCGTATGTGTGCTTTATTGGTGTACAGTCCACAGTGTGCATGTTCCAGAGCCACACAGTGCCCCAAGTGCAGTCACCATGTGATACACACCAGCCGTGTGTGCTAGAAGCAGTGGTCGATGATACTTTGGCGCATTGCACGCCCCTCCTGTGCATCGCCTCCTCCATGGGGTGCCGCCCCATCTGCACCCTCCTCATCCTCATCGTCAGGTGGTTGCAGTTCTGCGTCAGGGGGCAGGGGCACATTCCGCCTGACGCACATATTGTGTAGCATGACACATGCCATGACGATCTTTGCCACCTTCTCATGGCCATACAGGAGTGTCCCACCAGACCTGCTGAGGCTTCGGAACCGTGCCTTCAATAGGCCGAATGTCTGCTCTATGACCACACGAGTACGTGTATGTGCACGGTTGAAGTCCTCCTCGTGCTGGTTCTGCGGGTTCCGGACTGGTGTAAGGAGCCACCTCTTCAGGGGATAGCCTGCATCACCTGTATGTAGGCGAGAATATATGCGTCAGTCATGTTGTCTGATCAAGAACATGATGTTCCACCATGGCTTGCATCCAACTGTTACTTTGGCTCACTTCTACATGCACTAATTGATTCACACAATGCAACCAGTATATGCTCATGGCTCCCATGGCCTGTTTTGCATGCCATCACCCAATGTATGCAGAGGGGTTGTGTGCATTGTGAGTGCCCATCCTCTGTCTCCGTTCTCTGTGTTACTCACAGCCAGGTGGCGTATGCATCCCACCCCCCCCTTTCAGCCAGGTGGAGTATGCATCACCCCCCCCCTTTCAGCCAGGTGGAGTATGCATCATCCCCCCCCCTTTCAGCCAGGTGGAGTATGCATCACCCCCCCCCCTTCAGCCAGGTGGAGTATGCATCGATACGTCATTCACCTGCCCACTTCCATGACATTGGACTCACCGAGTAGCCAGGATCTTGGCCCTGCATGTCGCTCCATGTAGCGTGGTATTGTGGAGTTCCTCAGGACCATAGAATCATGGGTTGATCCGGGGAATCGGGCACAACAATGTGTGATGATCTTGTTGGAGTCACAGACCATTTGCACGTTGATTGAGTGGAACTGTTTCCGGTTGCGGTACGGTACCTCCATGGCACGTGGAACCACCAATTCCACATGGGTGCAGTCGATGGCACCAATGCAACCGGGTATGCCGGCTAGTGCATGGAAACCCACTTTGGTGTTTGCAATCTCCTGGCCAGTCCGTGGTAATGAGATGTGGTCGTCTGTGTGCTTGAGGAGGGCATCGAGCACTTGGATGAGTGTTCGTGAGAATTATGGTTGTGAAATGCCATGCAGGTGCCCCATTGTGTGCTGGTAGGTGCCTGTGGCCAGGAAGTGGAGTACAGACACTACCTTCAGTAGGGGGGGGATGGCGGTTGGAGTTTCTATCATGCTGACAATGTCGTTGTGTGTCATGTCTACGATGGCGGTGATGGTGTCCAGGTCCAAACGGTACAGGGTGTGGATCTGCTCAGCAGTGAGGTTGAATGGATTGGCTCTGATGCGTGGGATTGGGGGCTGCCTGCGTGGTGGCACTGGCTGTGCTGGTGGGGCTTGCTGGGCCTGCCTTGCCCTCCTTCTCCTCCTGCGTCTCCTCTGTGCTGCCTGTTGTTGTTGTTGCTGTTGTAGCACATGCATTGCTATCAGGTCCTCCAGCCCCAACATTGCTAGTCGTATTGGTATCATTGTGGAGTGTGACTGGGTGTGGGAAGGGGTGGGGTGTGCTCTTTTTGTACTTCCTGAGTCTGTATTGCCTTCACCTGTGCTGTTTCTGTGCACCTGTGGCAGCTGCATTCACTTAACATGGCCCTTTACGGTTGGTTCGCGATGGCGTTATTAGCACCATGGCGGTAAGGTACTTAACGGGCAGGGTGATGGCGTTAGGTGCATGTCCGCTTGGGTCGGCATTTGCATACCTTTCCGCCATGGCGCTAAGTACGGTGTGGGCGGTCGCGTGCGTGCACCCTTAGCGCAGTTAGCGGCAGCGTTAACTACGATGCCGCTAATGGCATCGTAGTTAACGGTCACGGGTCATGATCGGACCTGGCGGAAAACGATGGCGATAACCATTTACCGCCATCGTTTTTCACTTAGCGCCAGGGTCGTAATGAGGCCCACAGTGTTTAAAGAAGGAATGTCATATGGAGCTCTGTCACGTGTGAACAATATTGAAGGTTTATTTTTAATAAACTTTGATGCAAGATGCTTCTCACCTGAACCTTATACCTGTACCTGCTAAGCACTTAGCCAGGAAACATTAGGAGTAAGTAAAACTACATTCAAATAAAATCATTCATCTTAAGGCTAAAATCTACAGAATCTACCAGAGTTGGAGACTCGTTCAACTATGACATACTCTCATTGCAGATTTAGTATTGAAACAGGAGTTGAATGCTATTCTAATGTGGCTTTGTGTATGTTGTTTCAAATGACACCATTGATGCAAGAAACAGCTTCCACATCTGACAAGCAGCTATGTGTGGACCTTTCATTTCTGAAAATATCTGTAGATGAAAAGCCACACAGTCACTTTCAGCAATGTCAATCCAAATGTAGTAGCTGTTGGAAGTGGAAATCAACAATGTTCTCAAAATACACAGGAAGATATTCAAGAATTACCCATGATTGCCTTCTATTTATTAGTACAGGAAACTGTTGGTATAGATAGGTATGTAGGAATTAATCATGAGTGGAATGATATGGGTCCACAATGTAAGAAAGATTACACTACTCAGGGTATTTTTGAAAGATGTGTATATGTTCCTATCCCTGATCAGAAAAGTGTTAATTTGTCTGATCTTCTAACTAAAGCATACCATGACATGCAATGCAGTGACTGTGCTTGTAATTTACAATCAACACTGCAAAATCTAGTTTGTATTGATATGTTTCGAAGATAGAGTGCAAATTGGTCCTTTCCTCTCCTCCACCTCAATCTTTACCTGTGGCATCTCTCAGGGCTCTATCCTATTCCCATGGCTCTTCAACATCTACCTTGCCCCTTTGGCCCACCTGATCTCTACCTACTCCCCTCATTTCGAGTATTATACAGATGACACACAGCTCTCTTTCTGGCTGTCCCCTACCTCCTTTTCTTCCTCTTCCTCCCTCATACCTGACCTGACTGACTGAATGCTATTTTGGCATGGTGCTCTGCCAATGATTTCTGCCTCAATACCATCAAGACAGAGATCCTTCTCATTGGGACACCTGCTCCTAGTTTCCGCCCCCCGCCTGGCAAGACTGCTAGGGTTCCCTCCACTAACCCACATGTGAGGCAAAAACCTTGGGATCATCATTGACTTCACTCTGCACTCATCATGCACTCTGTTGCATGTGAAGGTGGTGACTCTGAAGAGAGCCATTTTTTGTATTTTTGGTTTTTGAAAGGTTTTTCAAGTTTTAAAGTAAATTGAGCAACATTATAATGAACTAAACTTGTTCTTTCAACTTGCAAAACAGTAGGCATTTTGTTTTCAATGTGCTTCCATTTTTTTTCTTCACCTACTGGTAAATGCCTTCTATATTTACAAAAAGTGCCTCAAAGCATTTTTAATATTTTGCAGAAAAAGTTGATTACTGGCATCAGGCAGATGTACTCCATCTCTGCGGAAAATATTGGCAGTGTCAAATGTAATATTATCATTATGGAAAGACGTCACGCCAACATCTCCCAAAAATGCACACACAGCCTTGTTTACACTGCACCTCGCTTTCTCATTTGAGGACCAAATGAACTGGAGCGCATCCACATCTGACTCTGGGCAATGCAAGAAAAAATGTTTTAGAGTTCTGGAACATTTCCTTCATTTTGCCAAATGTCTCCTTCATTGCACACTGCACTGAAATTCCAGTTACATACCCTAAACTGTTCCCTCCATAATGAACAATGATAAGGTCCGGATGTTGTAATGGGACCACATTGACACAAAATGGAGCAAGTGCACCCACTTCATGCTGCACACTCCATACCATTGCACATGAACATCATGAAATCCAAAATTTTCAGCCACTCCACACTGCTCTGCATACACCTTCAACCAATGGATCCACAAGTCCCCCAAAACCCACACACTCTGCCTCCTGAAAGACTTCGGCATAGCCATAGCCATCTGCACTCCTCTCAATGAACACACCTTCTGCCAAACTCTCTACTTGTATACCACACCTAGGACACCTAATTGGCTAATCCCCAGGGCTGCACAGTGCCATTTCCAAGCTTGGCATCCTGAAAAGACCCAGAAGTGGGACGTGTTGTCCGCAGACCACCATTGTGTCAGTGGAACGATCATCCAAATGAAGGAGGTGGGGAGAGAAATTAAATGCAATCTAAGTTAAGTACTCTTTAGTGGTGGCTCTGAAAATAACCTTTTTTTAAGGGGGTTTGTAAACAAACATCTTTTTTAATTTTTGTTTTGCTTTTATGTTGTTTTTTTTCCTTACAGGAACCTCTTCAATGCATTCCTTACATTATAAAGGAAAATTGCATTTCCAGTATTTGAAAAGTGAATTCCATCCGTAGCAAAAAAATGCACACCGTAAGAATTGATGTTATCATTCTCAAAAGATGACATTCCAGAAGCATACAAAAAAGCAGATACACCTGTATTGGCAATCTGTCTTGATTGTTCAATTTGAGGACTGAAAATGTTTGATGGACATCTCCATGTATTTTGCTGATTTATTTCCGAAAAAATAATCGTAGCAGCAGGAAACAGTTGCATAAGGCTTTTTAAAATATCCTTCAGCGCAACTGTCAGAGACACTGGAGTCACACACCCCAAACTATTCCCTCCACAATGGACAATCACAATATCTGGACTTTTAAAATAGGCCATACTCTCACAAAAGGAAAGCAAGCTTGCCCAGTTTGAGCCACAAAAAGCACACGAGGAAACCTCCTCTTCTGCCAATGCAATATTTCCATGAATGCCAGAATCTAAACACTCTGCCTCCTAAAAGACATAGCAATAGCCATCTGTTCTCCCCTCAACAAACACACCTTCTGCCAAACTCCCTCCTTGCATACCACACCCAGAAAACCTTATTAGCTAATATACTGGGCTGTACACTCCCATTTCCATGCCTGTCATCCTCAAAAGATCTGGATGTGGCACGTGCCATGTGCAGACTACCGCAGTGTCCATGGACAGATAGTCCAATTCAAATGGGTGGGGAGAATAATTAAAAGCAATGTAAGTTATGTACTCTTTAGTAGTGGCTTGCATTTTTTTTGGGGGGGGGGGCTTTCGACATTTATTTTCCTACACCTGCTCACATGCACTGTACATCATTTTCAAAAGAAACTCTGAGTGCATTTTGAATATTGTCAAGAAAGATTGCATTGCCACAATCAGTAAAAGTGATCACTGAACAAAGTGTGTCCACCATCCACCAGAATGTTCTCATTTGGGAAGGATGTCATCCCAACACCATACAAAAATGAACATACCCCTTTGTTTACAAGGCACCTTCCTGTGTCTTGTTGAGGACAAAAGACATTGGGGCATCTCCATAGTACACTAGGAGTTATATGTGAAAAGATGACCTTTCCACATGGAAACAGATCCATTAGTGCCTTCAGTAATTCTTTCACTGCAATCTGCAAACATATTGTACTGATATACCCCAAACTATGTCTTCCAAAATGCACGACAATGACATCTGGACATTAGAAAAGAGACATATATTTGCAATATTTAAATAAACTCTTCCAGTTTTCACAGGCACACCACACCAAAAGCCTCCACTCCCTCCAATCCAAGGTTAGCAGAAATGTCACACATTTCTGTGTACCTTTTCAAATTTACCATGAACAAATCTCCCACCATCCACACAGTAAGCCTGCTCTTCTCTACAACCACAGGCATCTTCCCTACACACAGCATTGGAAAGATCAATTACCCTCTGTTCCTATAAAGCACAACCAGAAGACCTCATTGGCTAATCCCCACAGTCAGCTTTCCATGACAGGCATCCTTAAAAGACCTGGATGTGGCAAGCCCTGTCCGCGGAATACCGCGCTGTCTGTGGAAGCCATAACACAGGGCAGCCCTTCTTCCCTTTCCACTTCAATCTTTGTAGCACTCCCTCATTGGCTACTTTCAAGCAGTCACACACCCATCCACCAATCACATCCAAAAACTCTACATCTAAATCTGTCATCTCAGTTTAACACTTCAGATGTACTGTTGAACACTCAGGGTACATGTCTCCTGTTACTCCCAAGCACCTGCATCAAAAAATACTGATACATTCTCCAAGATTTCTAGTTGCATATTCAACCACATCTGTGTCTATCAACACAAAGAACAGGTATGCATATACTTTTAAAATTACATTTCCAACTCTTCTACACATTCTTATAAACAGGGTTCCAACCACGTACCCTACTTTAACCTACTCAATAAGCATACTCCCATTTGTCCCACCTCCTGACATCAACTGACAATTACTTAAAATACTGTGTGGTTGCAAAGTTTTCTTTTTATGAGCATTTTCATAACAGTTTCAAACACATATTTGCAATTTTAGCTGCACTGTCTGTGTCTTTTTTGGGAATGAAAAGAAAACCACATTCAAAACATTTCCACAGCATGTTTAAGTGCCAGATCCTCTGTCAAAGTTCAATATATTACCAGTACATGCATACTTGCCAATATGACCCATTACAATCTACCAAGTGTTCTATTTTGCATTCATTCTGTCACTTTCAATACCATTCACACAAGTGCCACCTAAAAGTGTTCTACAAATATTTTCCATCTCCATGTCTTTTTTAAAAAGTTATGTAGAGTGATGCTATAAATCCAAAAAATGTTTTTTTAACTTTCATGCACAGCCTCCCAAAAAAGGACAGCTTTTTAAACGCTCAAGATTTTCCATTTTGAATAGTATAAAAATGTCACACTTTCTTGCTACGGACCCATTGGGCATACATATCACGGAATCAGAGGCCCCAATAGCAATGCTGCCCGTGCTTCTGTATCCCCATTCCTGCAGAGTCCTATGCAACTCAACAGAAATAGGTACAAACATTTTCCGGCACCCGACTTTCCAGGCCAACAGGACCTGTAATGTCCTGGTGCCACTGGGAAGCTAGACACCAAACAATTATTAGGAATCTGGTGGCAACCCGTCTGCAGCAACGGCAGGCTTACCACCATATTCATAATGAGGTCCAATGTTACTAACTCTTCTTCCCAAAAACTACTCCTACATTCCAAAATAATTTCTTCTTGTACTAAAATTACTTCATCATTACCATACATATCCACTCATTTACTTCTTTTCCAATTTCAGTGAATAACAACATCCTGGAAGACAACAACCTGAAGAAAACAACTCTTCATATCCTACAAAATAAGTGTACTAGTGTAGTAGTGTTCTTTCTGTTACTCATACAGTACAGTAAAGCTGCATAGTAGCTTACAAAATTCCTGTCAAACCAACAACATTTACTTCACTCTTCTTCATTGCACCTCAGCACGTACACTCTTTGTATTCTCATCTGAGCACAATTACCATAACACCCACTATTATCTTGAAAACCTTGTAATGTCCTTACTTATTCATTCACACTAGCACTCTCTTGCACACTAACCCAAGCCCTTCACACATCTACACACAGCTACTCTTACAACCTTCCCAACCAGAACTAGCAGCCCATTGCACAATCACACAGCCCTCTATTCATGTCTGCCCTCATGTTCACACAATAATTTACAGTGCACGCAAATATATTCCACAACTTCCAAATCCAAAATCATCTTTTTGATCCAACAGACAGAACAGAATGCCCACTAAAAAGCAACTCCATAGAAATCAATGTATAGCAAATATTCAAACAAAACTGCTAACACAGTCAGTCAACAAAACTTAACCAATTAAAACTAAAAAAAAACTAGGGCCCCTCTTCCAAAAAGTAAAAATAAAAAAGAAATGTATAAAGAAGAATAAAACTGCTACTAACCCTACCACTATATCTACCAATGTTAACATAGCCACAGTTAAGCATTCCCGAAAATACATTTTAAAAAATGTTCCACTGTAGAGTACTTCACAATCTTATGAAAACAGCAAAAAGTCAAGCTCGATGCTTATAAATGACTGCAGAAGACTAATCCTGGAAGCTCTTATTGACAACACAATTCTCCTCAAAAGTAAATTGTTTATATTCATTTTAACCAGAAAGAAACCACTAACAAAATTAATCAGTAAACTACAAAAAGTACTTCTAAACATGTACAATGTCAACATAGGTACCTTTGCAAACTTCTGTGAAGGTGAATGGATTCACACAAGCAGCACAAAACCATATTTCAATGAAGAGGCTTATAAACGAGAACAGAAAAACCCAACAGCCATACATAGTAGTGGCCGAGGGCATGCAATGCTAGAAAACACCATTATGGCACAAGAAACCCTTATTGAAAAAACATCCCCAACAAACATTCAATCAACTGTTCCTTCCACCTAACCTATCCGTCCAGTCTACAAATGGTCATGCAACTCAAAGTGTAACATAGGGAAACAATCCTTCAAATCTTTACAACAATTCTTCAATCACTATGTGAAAGTAAACAACAAAATTAGAATAAAAACGTTACAAACCATGGACTCCAGTCTAGTGCGCAATTACACTGGACTGCGAGGACATTCCTTAGCCTGCATTTAAGGACCTGCTTGCAAAAGCACCTTGCACCACATCAAAATGTTATCAACACACCATTTCACTATACAGAATCTTTTCCAGAGACTGTACTATGCAAAAAGCCCTGCTTTACAACTGCAACATTTTAATACCATTCTCCTACATGGTGCGGCCAAAGAACTCCTACAACAAATAGACGACATCCAAATTAAATATTTTGAAAGTGAAGATGACTTAGAAAATTAAGTGACTTTAGAGAACATTAGCGAAAACATTACAAATGCAAATCTTCTAATAAACACATACAAAAAAGAAATAGCAAAGTTTAAAAGCCGATCTGTTAAAGTACCAAATCAAGTTTGTGTGTGTTGTCGCAGAACTTTTTATAAAAAGAGCACAAAAACTGTAGATATGACTTACAAAATAGAAGACAATGAAGAATCCCAATGGTTTCAATTAGCTCTATATCTTATAACAGAAAACAAATACAAAATAAGTTACCCCTCACTTACGCAAAAACCTTGGGATCATCATTGACTTCACTCGCTCCTTCTCTCCACACATAATGGACCTTGCCAAGAAGTCACATTTTTTGCTTCATCTCCTCAGGGGCATTCTACCTTTCCTCGCCTTCCTCCAGAAGCTGGATGTCTCCAGAGCTCTGGTTCTTTTTAGGCTTGAATATTGCAATAGCCTTTTCCTAAACCTTCCTCATTTCTCCCTTTGCCTCCTCCAACTAATCCAGAATATGACTGCAAGACTTATCCTTCGCCTCAAGCCCAGGGACTGAATCCCTCAGCCCTAAAATCTCCCCACTGGTTCCCAGTGACTACAATGATCAAATCCAAGACCCTGTGCATCATTCACAAGGCTCTCCGGGGCCTGGGACCTCTCTAACTCCAGCTCTATATCCCAAAATACCTCGCAGCCAGAGTCCTTGGGTCTTCTGGCACCAACTCTCTGCAGGTGAAACGTTTCTCCAAGCATTGATTAATGAATTGTTTTATGATGGTGATGACTAAATGTTATGTTTATTTAAAAGGTCTGTACAAACCAAATTAAATTAATTAAAAAAAAGAAATTAATAAGTGTGTGTGTGTGTGTGTGTGTGTGCTGTTGCTGTGTGTTTTTTTTAAAGCCCAATTTGGGGTCTGCGGACTGTGTGACTGTCTGGTCTGTCCGTTACCAAAATGGAGGTGCCCCTGAACACCGCACCTGTCTGGACATGACCGCCCTGTTGTGTCGCAATTTTCATTTGTTTGGGGACTCTACCCCTTTCCTGTGGACACTGGCAGGCATGTGCACCTCATACCATTGTGCCCCCGGACACTGCCTGTCCACACATGTCCTCTTGCATGTGTTCCATTTTTAATTAGTTCGGGACTCCGCCCTAGTCCTACGGATCCTAGCACGCATGCACACACTGTCTCCTGCACAATAGGTGTCAGAAGACAGCGATCCTGTCTGCAGCCCTCCGGGGACATCATCATGTGACTGCACCTGCACTGCACGCCAGGAGTATCTGCGGACACTGTCCCTGCCCCGGGTAGTTAAAAAGTGTATTTCTGGCCAATCCAGGGTGTTTGAAGCTGAAACTTCCCCCTTGCAGACCTCCTAGACCATATCCTAGTTAATCTGGCAACTTTTTATAACTTTTTAAGCCCTCTATGTGGATCAAACTGTCCTTGGACAGTCACACCGTCCGTGGACTGCCCCTCTAAAAGGACCCACCCACTGCTGCTCCTCATTGTGTTTCTGGCTGTCCAGGAGAGAGCACCTGCTGCTGTTTTGGGCTATTTGGTATCTCCACTTTGTACTTGAAGACAATGGCATCCATGGCCACCGCAGCTGGCCCATCACCAACACCATCTGGAGGGCATGGACAGGGGAACAGGTGTGGTGATACAGAGGTGGATCAAGAGGACGATGAGGATGAGGTACTGGAAGTCCCTCCCTTCTGCTCCCAACATGAATCTTGGGGGTGGCAGCTTGCTACCACCATTGGGGATGTACCTAAGGCTCGGACAGACAAGGTTAGATGCACTGAGTGCAAGGTTGTACTCAGTCATGGAAAACCAGGTCTGTTCAGCTACGGGACCACCTCCATGTGCCGCCACCTCAGGTCCAATCACAAGGCAGCCATTCAGAAGGTCATACCTTTGGAAGGAATGAGTAGGCTGTCAGCCAGAACTGCACCCTCATCATCTGCTCCTGCCACCACAAGGGCCACTCCTGTGGTGCAGAGGATCCCGCCAGAAGCCTTGCAGGCCATACATGGCACAGTCGACCCTTATCTTTCGAGGGTGACAGTGCTATGTATGCACTGTGACACACCACTGTGTAGGGGGGCAGGTTCTTTTCATAGTCACCTTTAAAAGTTCAAAAACAGAAGCACCAAAAAAGGTTACAGGCCCCTGCGCAGCCTGCGAAGTCCAACGATAGCACAGTAGTCCGCAGACATCTAAAAAATGTGGGTGGCGCTGCCAACAAAAAGTTTGCACTCTGTTGCATGGGAAGGTGGTGACTCTGAAGAGAGCCATTTTTTGTATTTTTGGTTTTTGAAAGTGTTTTCAAGTTTTAAAGTAAATTGAGCAACATTATAATGAACTAAACTTGTTCTTTCAACTTGCAAAACAGTAGGCATTTTGTTTTCACCGTGCTTCCATTTTTTTTCTTCACCTACTGGTAAATGCCTTCTATATTTACAAAAAGTGCCTCAAAGCATTTTTAATATTTTGCAGAAAAAGTTGATTACTGGCATCAGGCAGAAGTACTCCATCTCTGCGGAAAATATTGGCAGTGTCAAATGTAATATTATCATTATGGAAAGACGTCACGCCAACATCTCCCAAAAATGCACACACAGCCTTGTTGACACTGCGCCTCGCTTTCTCATTTGAGGACCAAATGAACTGGAGCGCATCTACATCTGTCTCTGGCAATGCAAGAAAAAATGTGTTTAGAGTTCTGGAACATTTCCTTCATTTTGCCAAATGTCTCCTTCATTGCACACTGTACTGAAATTCCAGTTACATACCCTAAACTGTTCCCTCCATAATGAACAATGATAAGGTCCGTATGTTGTAATGGGACCAAATTGACACAAAATGGAGCAAGTCCACCCACTTCATGCCGCACACTCCATACCATTGCACATGAACATCATGAAATCCAACATTTTCAGCCACTCCACACTGCTCTGCATACACCTTCAACCAATGGATCTTCAAGTCCCCCAAAACCCACACACTCTGCCTCCTGAAAGACTTCGGCATAGCCATAGCCATCTGCACTCCTCTCAACGAACACACCTTCTGCCAAACTCTCTACTTGTATACCACACCTAGGATACCTAATTGGCTAATCCCCTGGGCTGCTCAGTGCCATTTCCAAGCTTGGCATCCTGAAAAGACCCAGAAGTGGGACGTGGTGTCCGCAGACCACCATTGTGTCCGTGGACCGATCATCCAAATGAAGGAGGTGGGGAGAGAAATTAAATGCCATCTAAGTTAAGTACTCACGAAGAGCACCGTGGCAACGTGGCCAAGTTGGGAGCGGTCATGGTCGGGGGTCTTGTACATGTGTCGGGCACTCTGGCGACCCTCTCCTCCTCTGTGGAGGCAATGCGCCAGTCGTACTCCATGCCGTCTTCCGGCCCAGATGCCACCAGGGCCCCCTGTGGACCTGCCCCGACCAATGCAGCCACCTCGGTGGGGATCCGATCCCTGCCACAGTCGGGAGTCGGAGGTCCAGCAGGGGTGGACACACCAGCAACTGGACCCCAGCAGGTGGAGGATGTGACGGCATCATCGGGCAGGGCACGTGCACGACGGCGTCGGTGGATTCCATCAGCCTGGATGCCGTCGTGCTGGCACAGGCAATTGCGTCGGAGGCAGCGGCAGGCTCGACGTGGGAGGCATCATGGCTCGGGGCCATCAACATCAGGGGTGCAGGCATCGGCCGGAGGGCAGGAGAACCCTGGAATGGGAGTGGCTTCCGTGTGGGAGCGGTTGGGCCAGCAGATAGGTGCGGAGCGGCAGCAGGCAGAGGAGGAACGGCTCACAATGGTCAGGGCGGAGAACTCCATGCGGAGTGCGCTGAGGCAGGCTGAGTGCCTCGAGGGTCTTCGCAGGGAGTTGGAGCTGGACACTGCATTATCCCTGCGAGACCTCGGGGCCAGGGAACATGCCCGCCTCCAAGCCATTGAACAGGAGTTCGATGATGCCCTGGCCCATGACAACAACCAGTGAGCCGTCGGACTAGCCCGCTGCCCTTGTAAATAGTTATGTAGTTAGTGTTAGGTTTCCTTTGCTTTTTTATTTATTTTGGACCTTTTGGACAATGGACCACATTTTTGTATATAGTTATTTTATTAGGTAGTATTTTTATATAGGTTACATTTCTTCAGTTGGGATCATGGACCCTGGATTGTTTATCTGTATATAGTTGACTGTTGGATTTTAGTTTTTTTTTTGGATTTACCCATGGAGCAATGGTTTTCGGTTTTGTTTTTACCTTGGATTTACTTTCTTGAACTGTGACTTTGGACACCTTTCCTTTGGATTATGATTTGTGTTTTTTCTTTATTTTACGGACATGCTGCTTTTGGTTTTTGGTTCCCATTGTCATTTGTTTATTTTTAATTCCATTTATGCTGCTTTTAATACATTTTTTTCATCAAACTTCAATGTGTAGTATCATCTCATTGGTATCATGCATATCATGATATGGGTTTTGAGATTCACTGACACCCATTGGGTGTATGTGAGGGACATGTGTTCATTTCCAAACTTGCAATTGGGGTTCTATCATGTTATTGCCATTACTAAGTGGGTGGATGCAATACTCGGGTGGGTGTTTGGCATTTGGAGGCTGACCATAAGGGCCAGGGATCTAGATTGTGATGACATGTTGGCTGGGGGACATGTGTGGGGGCCTGGTGGAGGGTGCCCCGCAATGCTGGGAGGTGGGGGTGCAGGGGGACATGAGTGGGACATGAGTGGGGGCCTGCTGGCAGGTGCCCCGCAATGCTGGGGGGTGGGGGTGCAGGGGGACATGAGTGGGACATGAGTGGGGGCCTGCTGGCAGGTGCCCCGCACTGCTGGGGGGTGGGGGTGCAGGGGGACATGTGTGGGACATGAGTGGGGGCCTGCTGGCAGGTGCCCCGCAATGCTGGGGGGTGGGGGTGCAGGGGGACATGAGTGGGACATGAGTGGGGGCCTGCTGGCAGGTGCCCCGCAATGCTGGGGAGTGGGGGTGCAGGGGGACATGAGTGGGACATGAGTGGGGGCCTGCTGGCAGGTGCCCCGCAATGCTGGGGGGTGGGGGTGCAAGGGGACATGAGTTGGTGATCAGTAGTGCAAGGAGACATGTGCCTTTGCTGGGGGGCATGCCCATGTTGGGTGGGCTGCCTGCGGGACATGACCAGGGATGTAGGGTATTCACCTGTGGTGTGGGCTGCCTGCAGGGGCCGTGGAGGGTGTACAGGGAACATCTGGGAGGACCCACAATGCCAAATCACATCTAGGACTCCCCGGCACCCCTGGAATACACTTACCCAGCCCAATCGCGTGTAAAACTTCTTGCGCACCCCTGAAATACACGCACACGCTCCCCCAGGCCCAATCGCGTGTGAAACTTCTCGCGCACCCCTGAAATACATGCACACGCTCCCCCAGGCCCAATCGCGTGTGAAACTTCTCGCGCAGCCCTGAAATACACGCACCCAGGCCATACGCGTGTAAAACTTCTCGCGCACCCCTGAAATACACGCACACGCTCCCCCAGGCCCAATCGTGTGTGAAACTTCTCACGCACCCCTGAAATACCCGCACCCAGCCCAATCGCATGTGAAACTTCCCGCGCACCCCTGAAATACACACACCCAGCCCAATCGCGTGTAAAACTTCTCGCGCACCCCTGAAATACATGCACACGCTCCCCCAGGCCCAATCGCGTGTAAAACTTGTCGCGCATCCCTGAAATACCCGCACCCAGCCCAATCGTGTGTGAAACTTCCCGCGCACCCCTGAAATACCCGCACCCAGCCCAATCGCGTGTGAAACTTACCGCGCACCCCTGAAATACACGCACCCAGCCCAATCGCGTGTGAAACTTCCCGCGCACCCCTGAAATACCTGCACCCAGCCCAATCACTTGTGAAACTTCCCGCGCACCCCTGAAATACACGCACCCAGCCCAATCGCGTGTAAAACTTCTCGCGCACCCCTGAAATACACGCACCCAGCCCAATCGCGTGTAAAACTTCTCGCGCACCCCTGAAATACACCCAGCCAGGCCATTTGCATGTGAAACTTCTCGCGCACCCCTGAAATACACGCACACGCTCCCCCAGGCCCGATCGCGTGTGAAACTTCTCGTGCACCTCTGAAAATACACGCGCCCAGGCCAATCATGTGTGAAACTTCTCACGCACCCCTGAAATACACGCACACGCTCCCCCAGGCCCGATCGCATGTGAAACTTCCCGCGCACCCCTGAAATACATGCACCCAGCCCAATCGCGTGTAAAACTTCTCGCGCACCTCTGAAATACACGCACACGCTCCCCCAGGCCCGATCGCATGTGGTACTTCTCACGCACCCCTGAAATACACGCGCACAGGCCAATCACGTGCGAAACTTCTCGCGCACCTCTGAAATACATACGCCCAGGCCAATCGCGTGTGGAACTTCTTGCGCACCCCTGAAATACACGCGCACAGGCCAATTGCGTGTGAAACTTTGCGCGCACCTCTGAAATACACGCGCCCAGGCCAATCGCGTGTGGAACTTCTCGCACACCCCTGAAATACACGCACCCAGGCCATTCGCGTGTAAAACTTCACGCGCACCCCTGAAATACACGCACACGCTCCCCGAAGCCCGATCGCGTTTGGAACTTCTCGCGCACCTCTGAAATACACGCACACGCTCCCCCAGGCACGATCGCGTGTGGAACTTCTCGCGCGTGTAGAACTTTGGCACACATTTTTTTCCTGCGCAGGGACGCTACCGTCTGCTTTCGTGTGCGGACATGTATGGGCCTGTGCGCGTCTTTGGCCGTGCGCTGTTTTTCCCTATTCCATTCCATGAATACGTGTTGTAGGCGAGCGTGTGGGCGTTCCGCGCACTTTCCTCCTGTACGTCCCCCGTGACACCCACATTTTCACGAGTTGTTCCCCATTCTGCGTGTAACGCCCCGTGTTACGCCTACTTTTGTTATGTGCGTCGCGCTATGTGCGAATTCGCTGTGGCCTTATCGCATGGCGTTCGATGACCTGTGCGCCAGCGTGCGCCAGCGTGCGCCGCGCACTTTTTCAGCGCACATCCCACATTTTGCGCGTGCACGGACTCCCATGAATAGATGTGCGCTGTTTTCTATGCGATAATCGCACTTGCACTGCGATTTTTGCTATTTCACTGCGAATCACACGTTTTCGCACGCGTGCGTCGTTTTTTCAGCGCACATTCATTCCATGAATCGGCCTGTGTATCGTGCATTTGTGCCAACTGTAAAGGACTCAAATTGTAATGCTACCCTTGACCAGCCACAAAGTAGGACTGCACCGTGCAAACCCAAGTATAAAAAGTGGCATGAAATCCTAGCAAAAAGTCACAACCATGCCTGTTCCTGCATTGCTCGCATTCATACTACTTCATGGAAGGAGGAGGAGGAGAACAGTGAGGCGGGCCAGAATCTTCCATACACACACAACAATATTTGGTATGCCAGATGAGGAAGTGTATGGCACATACCACTTCCCCCCACATGTCATCTTGGATTTTCGTCAGTGAGTGAGAGGATGACCTGGTGTCCTGAACCATGTGCTCACAACCAATACCACTACTGTTGGAAGTGCTATCTGCTCTTCACCTCTTGGGCACTGGCACATTCCAATGGACCACAGCCATTGTCAGGGGTATTTCACAGCCCACACAATCACGCTGCCTCCCCCGTCTTGTGGTACTTCACAGCACATGTACACAGCCACATAGACATGCTGTGCACTGTGAATGTAAGGCAAAGAGCAGCTCAAGAGCCTATGCAGATGCCCATTTCCGACAGGTACTTGGGGCTGTTGATTATGCACATGTTGAACTTCAACCCACATGAGCCACAGTATATGTATATCGAAATAGAAAAAAAATGGCATTCAATCAGTGTGCAGGTCATCTGTGATGAGAAGGGGCACATCATGCAGGTGAATGCAAACTACCCTGGATGCACCCAAGATAGATAGCTATTACAGCATTCGCCCATCCACCATGCCCTGGCATCAGGAACCTTTGGCAATAAGTGGCTCAATGGTGAGTATCAGCCAGCATAAGCACCAAAAACACTGAGGTCCTCATTCCGAGGCTGGCACAAAGGGATCACCGGCACCGGTAAGGACACCTGTGCCGGTAATCCCTTTGCACTCTATTCCGAGGTCCCTTTGCGGGTCCTGCTAAGGCCGCCTGGTTAAACCAGGTGGCATTAGCGGGAGCAGCAAAGGATCCAGGGAGCGAATAACGGTACCGCAAATTGCGGTACCGTTATTTGCACCTTCCCCATTCCCATTGAGCCCTATGGGGGCTCAAATGGGAATGGGGAATGGTATTTTCAATGGGGACTTACCGGTCCTGCAAAGGTGCGATTAGAGCGGTATGTCCCCTTTGAATGAGGGCGGACTCGGTACCGTTATTAGCTATTAGCGCCATTAGCGCCATGGCTGCCTCCAATCTCGGAATGAGGCCCTGTATTCAAAATAAACCACTATAAAATCACATACCATTAAAAAATGTGAATATTGTCATTTACAGGGGACATTGCCTACCCGCTTTTACCATTCATGATGACATCCATCCGAAATTCCACCACCCCAGCTGGAGCTTGCTACAATGCAGTACATATTTGGAGTACTGTAATCACAGTTCTGCTGTCTCGACCTTTCAGGTGGAGTATTGTATGCACCAGCTGTTGTATGCAAAATTATGTTGCATCTTACATAACGTAGCCACACATAGGGGCATACTAATAGAGATGCATGAGGGTTTGCATCGGTAGCCACAGGCACTACCCATACCCTTGGTTGGTCAAAGGGTGAGGTACAGCACATATGCAATGAGCTCATCCAGACATACTTCACATGAAATGCATCCTGTGTGAAAGGCATACTCCATGCCCACATTCCTTATGGGCTTCAATGATCAAACATGGCAACTACAGTTGGCTCTTAAACAATAACCTGAGAATGACAGTCCCGAAATGCGCCAGGACCCAGGGCCCACCTTGACTGCCTTACCCACGCCTGCGTATCCAGTTGCTGGGCTTCATGGGACTCACATGCCACTCTGGCCCTTTGGGTCCAGTTCGTGGATGCCCAGGGCTCAGAACTGACAACCCAATGTGTCCCAGTCCACCTCACAGAGTCCTGCCAGCTCTTGCCTTGGGACACCTGCCTGTGCCCAGGTCCTGCCTGGCACACAGCTTCCAGCCTCACTTCAGCCTTCCTCTGGGTTCAGGGCTATTGGGCGACGCCTGCACTGCGGGCACCGAGGTTGGCTTGCTGCCTTCTTGGTGCACCCATACAGGCAAAGGAGAGGCGTCTGCCAGCTGTGCCACGCAGGCCTAACTGAGGTAAACATTTCCCATCCACCATGGTCCCCCACGGAGCGGGGGCTAAAGGAGACAGGCCGGAGACAAATGTATGAATCAGGCATATTTCCTTTTTTTAAATTTGAGGGGGAAGAGTGTGAGTGGTGTCCTGAGGATTAGGAGTGCACCTTGTGGGTGCTAGTACTTTGAGTGGGATGCAGGGGTGCAGAGTCCTGAGAATTAGGGGGGCACCTTGTGGGTGCTAGTACGCGTGTGTGCAGACTCCTGAGGATTAGAGGTGAACCTTCTGGATGCTAATAATTTGAGGGGGAACTGTGGGTGAGGAGTCCTGGGGATTAAGGGTGCACCTTGTGGGTGCCAGTAGTTTAAGGAGGAAGCAGCATTTGGGGTGCACAGATTGGTGGTTGTATGGGGAGTAGGAATAGTGGGTGTAGATGCACTTTGCATTTGGGGTGCACAGATTGGTGGGTGTACAGGGAGTAGAAATAGTGGGTATAAGTGCACGTTGCATTTGGGGTGCATGGATTTGTAGTACTGGGAATGAGAATAGTTGGTATAGGAGCAAGCAATGGTGATTACTTGTGAGTAATAATTTAGCACTTTTTAATCATTTTCGTTGCCTCTATTGACATGGTTCACATTGCGCGCAAAAACATCTTCTACAGCAGGACCTTGGTTTGCACTGGGGGCGTGCTGTATGCATGTCAGAAGCAAACCTACTTTTTTTCCGCTGCAGGTTCCTACGTGCTCTTATTTTTGTAAATCTCCCGTCTGCATAATGCATTTAAACGACACAGTCATACCACACTTGCTAACACTTTTGCACGCCCTTAGCACTTTTTTGTAAATTAAGCCCTTTGTGTGAACTGATAATGGAGTGGCTGTTACAAATTGTGACTGTGTCTAGCTTCTTCAAGAGGGAAGATCCATAAATTCAATTTAACACCTTGAGCCTGATTTATAGATTTTTTTGCACGGTGTAAAGTGACTTTGTACTGGTACAAAGTGACTTTGCACTGACAACAAACACCCTGATTACTCGAGTACTTTTTCAGTGTAAATCAGGGTGTTTGTTGGCAGTGCACTTTGCATAAATCAGGGCCTATGTATCCCTAAACCACTAAAACATGTTTTTTTCTATGATCACCTTCATAGAGAGGTCTGTTGCCGAGTACACGATAGAGCACCAGAAGCGGCACTGTGATTTTCATAGGCCACACAATGGCAGGCCGCCCCCAGATGATCAGACTGAAGATAAACCCATCCCTGTTTTCAAGGTTTCACTTTCTCCTACAGAAGAACAACAAACACATGATACCAACATGCATTATCTATATGCGCCCTGTGGCTACATTTGCCATCTCCTTGGTCGGATGAGCTAATGCATTCAGTTTAAATGAAGGTCCTCCTACGCCTCCCACCTGCAATATATAATGAAAAACATTTTCTAATTTAACATTTTAATCAATTAGAGGCAACTACATGAATTGCTGGGCTGCGCATAAATAGTCTGGCAAGCTTTTCACATTTCGAAAGCCTTATTTGCTTTCAGGGGTGGGAGCTGGGGGAGTAGGGGGAGGGGGGGTTAATGTTTTAAGTGCAATATGGAGTCAATAATTTCCAAAGCAGATGGCTGAATACAGTATCACTGCCATAAAAGTCTTGCTTTGCTTGCTGTTCAGGCGGTATATCATGAGAAAAACAAATACATTGATTTGTTTTCATTGGGGAAGCACTTAAAATGCCCTGTATAATATGTCGTAAGCAGTAGGCAACCATCACTTAAAATGATCCTTCTTGTTGTTGTTGGCGGGGCCAAGGTTTAAGCAATATTCAGAATGAAAAAGCACAACCTTGACAAACGATCCGAAGTAAAAGCAAACATCAGTTTCATTGCTCATTTGATTCAAATGCACTTTCCAGAAAAGAGAAAGTAATGTCTAATTTTTCCATTGATGGAAAATTGACATGTTGTATTTTTGAACCGCTTAAAGTCGAACAGAAAGTGCTGACATTTTGGAAAAACAGTAAAGTAGAGGAAAGGTTGCAAGTGTAACGTTTTCACTGAATTTGTACTGCATGCATTGGAACTTGATTACAAAACGTTACACCAGTGAAATTTTGCACAGTATTAGAAATAGAGCAAAGTTTGCCCATGAGCAAAAACCTCATCATTCAATGCATTTTTGCACCTGGCCAGAGTTTGCCCTAGGGGTAATACAGAATGGTATTAGCACTAGGGCAAAGTTTTCCCAGTGCAAAAATGCATTGAAAGTATGTTTTTGCATTAGGCCGTTTTTGCACTAGTGCTTATAGCATGCAGAATTGCACTTGCCATGGTGCAAATGTTTTCGAATTTGGCCTCAATGTTTTTTGTATCGGCCATCGCAGAAGAGCGGATGACGCAGTGACATCAAAGATAAAGTCCATCTGAGCGTATGGTATGTATAAACGCACCACTTTGGTGGACACTTGCTGCAGGCACAGCTACCCATCCATGCACTTTAGAATGCAGCTATGACTACGACAAATTCGGTTTAGCTGGTCACATAACTATTTCACACTGAAACACCAGACTTGCCTCAACACCTCTGCCATTAGAATACAGCAACAACCTATAACACATTTTGGTCTAGCTGGTTACATATCGAGTCTCCTGCACTAGTGCTCTGTCGTGACCTCCCTCAGCACTTGTCCACATACCTGAATTCTTGGGTAGATTGCTGGAGCCTAGCCAGCCCTCCTATGTCCTAATCATGGACAAATGCACACACACATCTTAAGCCTCCTCTTAGAACTTTCTCATACCTGGAATTTGGTCCTTGAGGGCGTTCGTTCCTACAACAAAGAGTGTTGAGGCATTACAAATGGGCAAAGGTGCTATATACATGACCACTACAATGCAATACAATGCACTAGGGAAAAATGTGCCCTAGTGTTAATACGATGCAAAATTCTATTTGCACCCTTGCAAAGTTTCTATAATCTGGCCCATGACATCAAAATGCAAGTGCAATACAAAAAGGGATGGGGGAACACATTTCATCAGAAGCGATGGATCTCTGCCTAGGTTCCTAAAGTGTTGCCATTGTACAAAAAAGGGGCAAATGAATTAAGCAATCATTCTGCTGCTTAGATAATAAAGGTAGTGGTGAGTTTAGCCCCAAACCATATATCCCAAATAAATTTCTCTAGGGCAAACATTAAGCAGGCTGTTTTGTTTACTATTTTTGCTGCATAAAAAATAAATTGGTAAATGCATTTTGCTTTATGTTATGCAGCAAAAACAGTGCAAACACAAAGGGGCTCATTATGAGTCTGGTGGAAGTCGTACCTGTAAAACCGGCAGGCTGCCGGCGGACCCGTAGTGATTTACCGGCACCAGATTTGCCGGATTAACCTGGGCATTACAGCCCTGTTGGTCCGGTAAATCCGGTGCCGGCAATTCTGTTAATCCCCATTCCCCTGGAGTGCCAGAAAATGTACCTGCACTATTGTTTCCAGACCGGCAAACCTGTAATGAGGCCCAAAGTCAGGTTCATTTTTGCCCTAGTGCAAACGTTTTTAGACAATATAGGTTGTGGCACAACCTCTTTGTACCAATGCATATTATCTAAGCATTTGCTCAATTTTTCACGGTACATTTGTTATATAATCTATGGCCAGATTAACAAAGCGTTGCCCTTGCGCAAACAGAAATAAACGGAGTAAATTAATCTGGCACCAATTGTGTTGCTAAAATAATGTGGAAGGGAGAAAACAGGATTAGCCCCAATCAGTATTATCTTTAAATGTTTTGCCAGGTGAAAATTGAAATAGGCTGTTTTATATACTATCTTTGCTGCATAACATGGAAAGAATTGTACTAAGCACCTTTTTGTTTTATGTAACACAGTAGTCTGATTCCCTTTTTATCAAAACGTTGCCCCTGTGAAAGAAAATGGAGAAAATGTACTAGGCACCAATTTTTCTGCTTAAATTATATTGAATTATATTGAATGCAGCAAACAAGTTTAGCCCTAAATTGTAGAATTATTTGCACAAGGGCAAAAACGAAACAGACTTTCATTTATTACGTTTGCTATGTAACAAGAAAAGAAATGTCGTAAACAGATTTGATCTATGTTATGCAACATAGTAAAAAAAAAGTGTGATTTATTTTTCCCTAGTGCAAATGCTTGTAGATAATACACAGTTTGTCAAAATTGGGGCCTGGTTTACAATAAGTTGTTCAATGGTATTTTCCCATTGAAAAAACACCTTTGTAAACCAAGCCCAGATGGTGGCACACTCTGCTGCATTCCCTGTTACCTAAGCTTTTGGCACTGGTGCAAATGTTAGATAATCTGGCCCATGCAGGTTGGTAGGTAGTGGACTTTTTGCACATTCCCTAATGGGATGGATGTGATAGAAAAACATTGACAAAGCCATTCCGTACCTTTATGCATGCCTGCCATATTCATGCTATGATTATGTGATGTGTGGGGAATTCTAAAGTTGGTTCAATGCTTGACCTCTGTGAACTGTGACTACTTCATCTGTACCAGGTAAAAAGCAGGCGCTTCCACCAGAAAACAATCGCACAATGAGGGCCCACATAAGGGTTCTGCCCTGTGCATGTGGGCCTAGTAGGTATCACTCTCGTTTTATGCAATGGTGAAAGCTATAGAGAAACGGGGTGCACCCAAATTCCAGTGGCTTTCCCCCTTGCCTGTGGTGAATCAACGGACCTCAGGTGAAATCGCCTGAGCGTGGCAAAGCAGTGGCGATCACGCTCTTTTACCTTAATTCTACAAGGTGCAGTATGAGTCAATTTACACAAATGTTGTGCAAGTCCAAGTGCGATTTGCAGTGGGGCAAGAACGGCTAAAGTCAAAAAAACATATATTTGCAACGTCTTTTTTTCATCAGCAGCACCCTGGCGAAACAAATTCACCAACGTATGTTTTTCGAATATGCCAATTTTTGCCCTAGTGGTGATTTTTTTTGCACAAGTTTATGTATTACCTATATGTTTCTGTCTGCCTGAGTTCTAGGGAAAAGAGGTTAGGCTGCCCCTTTTTTTAATTAAAGTGCACACTAGCTACAGCCTCATCCTGAGCTGCATGCTAAATACAAAAACCAGTTTAAAGGAAAATAGCAAATAATACCAAGCGCAGTATTGTAGTGACATTGAATAAGTGAAAGTGCAATTACCACTAAAGACAACAACTGCTGTACTGCAAAAAACACATATTCCGCTTCTGCATATATGATTTTAAAGAACATATTTTTTTAACTAGTGCAATTTTTTGCCTACGACTTTGCACTTTCTGTATTATCTCCCGTTGCACAATATTATTAAGAAACTTTGCACTGTTGGAAGTATAAGTAGCACTAGTGCAAAATGAGCCGTAGTGTAAAAATCATATTCTTTCAATTTATTTTGACACCAGGGAAATGTTTTCCCCAGTTGTAGACCTTTATGTGCTGCACACATGCATTGACGGAATATGATCTTTGCACTGGGGCAAATTTTGCCCTACTCCCAATTACACTTACACCAGTACGTTTTTGAAAACCGGCCCAAATGGGTTTATTGTGGTTCCTGGGCAATGGGTTACGAGAAAACACAAAGAAAAAATGAAGTTAGCACAACAATGAGGTTTGCAAAATCCAAGTTATTTTTAGATTTGCTCCCGAGTTGGGCAAAACTATCTGTGTAGTATAATAGGCAAACAATCCATGCTAATTCTTAACCTAATTCTGTGATAGATTATTCCCTGGTGTCTTTTATTAGCTCATAACATGAGTTTTGTCATTGGCAAGATAGCTTTGTGAGCTACGTGCTCACTTGGAGATCTGTATTTAGAGTAAAGGGCAGAAGTTAAAATCATTCAAGTGGCGACACATCCCTTCATCCTCCTTTGGTGGAGAAAATAAGTAAAAATAACACCGATCATTTCAGCAATTAGAATCCGAAGGAGTCCAGCATGATGTACTATATATAATTAGTGCCCAGTGGTGGGGGGGCAGCCTTTCAGCCAATGAGGAGACTCTGACCGGGGGAATTACCAGACAGTAATCCCCCCACTCCAAACTCCCTCACGACTGGAGGCTGCCACCTTACCCGGACGGGGAATGAGGTAAGCACTCTGGTCCCTCTCTCTACCCCGCCACAGAGTCCCCCCCTCCTTCCACTGTTTTTTTTCTCCTCTTTGGGAACAGACGCGCTGGAAACACTTCTCTCACCAGCGCATTTGCTCCCGATCTGCGACACCATGATGGCAATTTTTTTTGTTTGCATGTTTTCTTATTTTTTGAATAGCCGCCATGGCAAGAGAAAAGGGACCACGTTCTCCCATCTTTGGTGGCCATTTTTCTTATTTTTTAGTACCCTGGCCCTTAAGACCAGGGTACTAAAAAATAAAAAGAAATAGCAATAAACAATAAACCCCTCACTGGGGGGGCATAATCGAGTCAGGTAATGCCCTGGGGCCTTCGTTAAGGCCCTTGCTATGCTCAGACCTACAACTATGGGACCCGGGCATTCATTACCTGGCTCGGTAATGTCCCCCCCTACCCTCCCGTCCGGGTCAGGGATTATTGTTTAAATAGGATATTATGTTAAATGCCTGTGGGCTAATATCTGATGCAAGTTTGACCCTGTTGGTGCGACAACCAATCTGCTGTGATGATTTATTTCAATCACAGTGTGTCCTTGTGACGAAATGGATTCTGTCTCGCAGGAGTACAAGGATGAGTAGGGGTAAACTGGGCAACTCAGCCTTCACACTTCTACAAACCAAAACACAATGCAATCATAAAGGTAAATAAGGGACACTCAAGAGATATAACTTATTTGTCTTTTGTGGTAATGCAGGTTGAGGAAAGGCTATACTTTTAATAGGGGTGTGACTGTGAACCGGTAGTGACCCAAACAACACAGTATCACAGTTCAAAATGAAGGGAATGCCCAATCAAGGTGTCTATACAAAAATAAACACTTTAATAAAACAAACTATCTGCAAGTTGAACGAAAATCGATTACTATAAAAAAAAACACTATAAAGAAAAAAACTGAGAAGATGAAACAGACTGAAGAAAGTAGCAATCTGAGCATGGTTTCAGGGGTGGTAGGTAAGGTACTACCACAATAAGAATATTGGGTTGGAAATAGGAGCAATTGTGACCTTAACAGTCCCTATGGTCCCAGTGTACTGTGGAAGCAGGAGTGTCACAGTAGCTGTATTCATTTCTTGTTGAGCTTACTCATCAGACCCGGGTTCGAAAGTTGATGCAAGCTGATCATGTCTAGTTGGGCATGTACGATTGGTGAGGCCCGTTCAGCAAGTGGGCATCGAGCAGGGACGCTATGTGCAGTAAAACGGCAGTCCCAAGAATTCTTCACAGTTGGCCAGGCTGAGTCAGGCTTTAGCCACTGGGGGAGGTTAACGAGTGACTCTTCAGCAACTTAATTCCGCGGGCAATTGTTTTGGAAGTGGTGATCGAGGGTGCGTCGATCTGTAGTCAATGAGGTGGCAGTTAACGGGCTAGCAGGCCGAGCCATTGTTGTAATCCCTGGTTAGAGTCAGTGATTGACTCATCAGTAATTCAGTTTGGGTTCCGGCATTAAGCAGTTGCTTCGAGCCTACAAGGTGATGTGCTTCACTAGGGCACGCTACAGTATTAAGCTGGTTTAGATTTAGTCCAATAGTTCGGCTGGTTGGAGGAACGCAGGTACCAGCACCAGCACCTTCCCTATTGTTCAGGATGCAGGGAACCCGGAGCGGCCAGTTCGGTGTGGAAGAATAGAGTTGGTGTGAGGCCTTCACAAAGGACTCGAGCACAACATACTTGGTATTCAGGGTCTGCTCTTCTGGCACAGAACATCCATTCTAGAATGGTTGGTCCTAGTAGTGGGAAACAAAATGAAATGGTGGAAGGCTTCTTCCAGTCTCCAGTTTACCCCTTCCTATCGTACTCCTGCCGACTTTCCTCCAACTGACAACAAAGACCTTCAGAAATGCAGCACCTTAGTGTGGGGGTACTCCTCCTGAATGGGTTAGCTCCTTTGATACCTGGGCCCAGGACATCTGCCTGTTGTGTGGCTGTCACCGGGGCAGGGGGTTACCGACCCTCAAAAAGAGAATCAAAGACAGGTTGGGTCCTCTGGGTTTCTGTTCTACCATGGGCCAGTATCGGTCAGTCTGACCCAAATACAGATTCTCTTCTGCAGCAGAGCTGATTCACAGGCGCTGACACACGTGCATTATCAATTCGGATGTGGCGGTCATGATCATAAGTATTGCAATGCACTATGTCTATACTCAGGCATAGTTTATTCATGAAGATTACCATACCACCAGCATAGGGTACACATGACGATTGTAGTTTAGGTACAGGGGACATATCTTAAATGTCACCCCTGTGGTTCAGTGACTTTGTTCTCACTGCAGTGGTTGAGTGATCATCTTGTGACCTTTGAACCTGCTCCATGCCATCAGAAGAGTGGGTCCTGCAGCTCAGTCTACTGAGGCAGCAGGGCACGCGTGCACTGTGCGTTTGGCATGGAGTTGTGACAAAGAGGCATCTGGTTATCAGAGTAACCCTTTGGAGAAGGAATTACCTGCATCATGTTATGTACTCAAAATTTAAAAAGCCAGGGCTTTGTACCCTTGCCAGATAACAATTCCTTACCATCCTCCTGTTTGTTTTGGGCTTCTCTATAATTTGAGATGTTATGGAGCATAAAGAAATCATCTGAGAGGTGTTAGTAGCCATGACAGCTTCTCATAGAAAAATTATCCTCCAAATGTTGCAGGTGAAACACCATAGAGAGAAGCAGGCTAAAGTAAGTGAGATACGGTTGTTAGAGGAGGTCAAGCCAAAGCAAGATGGAGCACAATACCAGAAAATATGTTCTTGGGAGATTTTGTTCAATTTTTTTTAAAAGTCTGTTAGGGGACAAGAAAGAAAAATTATAGAAAAGAAAGCTAGCAAAGCAAACATATCTTTAGGGAAGCAGATGGGGTGGCACATCAGGGATTAGGGGTTTACTGCATTGAATATCTCTATGTGAATGTCTGCAGCTGCAGAGTTTATGGGGTTGGTACTGGTAAATCGTACCTACCACAGATTTGCAGTGTACCTGAAAGGCCCTCCACTCTCTGAAAACAAGTGCTTGGGTAGAGAGGTCCGCAAGATACCCAGTCCATCAGCAGGCATTGTGGATACATACAAGTGTCTCTATCAAGTCTGGGAAGATCATAGATTAGGTACGCTCAGGAAACTGCATGGCTAAAGGTGCCATTTACTATAGCTACAAGGACTGAAGATTTAGCGTTACTAGAAGACGAAAGCAGCTGTCTGCTATTGATCTTGAAAAACCCTCCGTGCCCGTTTAGAAGGAGGTAATTTGTTTGTCTACCCATGGGATGTCTGAGACCAAGGCAGTGATGGGAAGATGATCTAACAGTCAACACAGATGTCAAGGTCAGAGATTCTGGTGTGTACCCCCATAATCCAGGACTCACTGGTAGATATATACAATTATAGACTGTTGAATAGGATTCTAAAATGGGTAAATCTTGGAAAGGGTCAGACCATCATGCAGACAATTTTGCATCATAATGACTTTTGTAGGTAGGGGTGTGGAGGAAGTACTTCTGAGCAAATATGTGTGTTTATGATTATGGTCCTTCATCTCAATGTACACAATAAGGGACAAAGGAAGGGGAAAAATGTCAGGTTTCCAATTCTAATAGGCTTTACATTCATAGTGATCTCCATACATGTTGATGTGTTTTTCCATCAAGATAGTAAAACCATGTATGGATCAATCTTGGTTGTATCACCAGTAAAAACCCAAGCCACACCTTTGCCCAATTCCAGCAGTAACAAACTGACCCTCTGGGCACCCACCTCCGTAGCATCCTTCTAGAATCAATAAAATTTGTTCTTCAAATGATATTGGGAAGCATTGTGCTCTTTGGGATCTCTTGAAGGTGTAAGAGTCCCAGAAATAGGGCAAATGAAATCTCAGCCCTTGCCACTAGGCATTCCAGTTCACAGTGCTGGTGATATCGACATCTCTGTATGTCTAAAATTACCCTTGCGCTTAGTCAAAGCCAGTAAACAAGATGCAGGAAGGGTGATAAGAGGATTTGTCATTAACAATAAAATGTCCTTACTACAAGTCAATTAAACAATAAAATTGGTCTCTAATAAACCTATGATGGACAACATAAATTAGTTAGGGAGGTCTTTCAGAAAACCTCTGCTGGGAAGTTGAGGAGGCCAATGGTGTTGGTAGAGATTGTACATTCACTTTGCTTAATTCCTGCTCAATGACAATGTGATAGCGCAGACTGGCTTTACTTTTAGGAGTGAATGGCCTGGTATCAGAGCAAATTTAGACTAATAAACGTACTCGAAAAAATACCCCACAAACGACAGAGTGTAATTATATATATTAATTGAATAAACATTTGTTAAATTGCAGGTAAGGTAATTAACACAAACCCCTTGAAATTCAGTGGATGCTGGAAGTCATGACCATCTTAAGCAGTTTTTGCCACGAAAAAGAAATGTGTACTTTTACTCTATGAGAAGATAAGTGGGAGTAGGCCCAAAACAGCGTTTTTTTACTTTCTTTATAGCTTTTTTACTTGTTTTATCAAAATTCCCAGTTTGTTTGCAAAATATAAGTCTAATCGGTCCTGAAATTCAAAAGTTACTAGCAATTCAATTTCTGGGTTTCCCATGGAACTAACTACACACCTAAAGATAGTGGTGCGACCGCTGCACTATAATATATAACTCTCATATATAGCAGCCTTTGGTGCTTTGCTGTAGAGAGGCTGAGAAGATTTTCAGAAATGAAAAGACGCCATTTTTTTTTTTGCTTAATGCAAACGAAAATGAAAACTGCTCAAAACGCTATTTGCTATTTGGAGGGAAAAAGGGATGCCATCAAGCTTTGGAAATACCTCCCCCCTGACCTTAGAGAGTCTGATAACTTTCTCTACTTCATAAAGAGGCTCAAAACTCTTCAGCTTATGTTGACACTCCTAGAGGAACCCTAATTGTTTTGAACAACAGCACTTAGATGCTCTGGCCATAGGCGCTATATAAATAGCAATAGCAATCACATAAGGATAGAGGTTGGTAGTGAGAAAGAAGACACCATGTGGAGTTAGTGGTTTGAGGGTAGGTTGGGGAGCCAGTTACAGGTAGAATATTTTCAAAGGGTGGGGAAGACTTTTTAATTTTCAAAATGTATTCCACCACACTACCACTGGAATTTCTTTTATCGGAAATGATTAGTGTGATATTATGGCAGGAAAAATTTGTTATAAAAAAAGCACCTACATATACTGGGTAGGGGGTAATCGGTGGTAGCACATTAATGGTGTGATGTGGCCAGTGGCCATGGCTATTGGGCCAAAAATAAAGCTAATGGGGCTACATGTACAGAGGCCCCGGCTGAAGGCCAAAGCTTGTGAGGCCTCAAGAAACTGCAACATGTACAGAGGCCACAGCAAAGACTGTAGCCACTGGCCATGGCGAGTGGGTCCGAAAGAAAACTATTTGCGCAGCATGTACAGTGGCCAAGGGTGAAGGCCATGGCTAATGAGCCCTGAGGAAACTATAGTATAACAAAACACTTGCAATTTAGTGAAAAACTTAGTATAAGTTGATCTGATTTAACTCCACAAAACATTTGATTTTCAGTGGATGTAGGAAATGATGACCATCTTAACTCAAATAAGTAATGTGATTAGCAGTTATAGGAGCTGGTTTTAATACCACCACTGCCAATGCCTTTTTTAATTGACCTTTTTTAATTGATTTATTTTAGAACTACAGAATTAAAATATATGGATTTCTTCAATAGAATGTGTACTTTACCACTTAATATTATAATGTTGTCAACTTGCAGATAGCCTCTCCATGCACAAGTTACACAGAATCCGGGAGGATAGCTCAGCGGCAGCATGCGCGTCTTGGAAGCAAGAGGACACGAAGCAACACAGGTTCGATCCCCGTACCTCTGGGTGTTTAAGCGCGTTATAAATACATAACTAAGACAAAAAAAAACACAATTAGCAACTAAGAAAAACAAACAATTCTTGTAATAGAGCCTCGATGCCTGCGGGCTGTGTGAGCGCTTTATAAATGTAAAAAAAATAAATAGAATGTGATCACAGCTTAAGTGTGATTGGAGCTACAATTAACCTCACAGCTTGGATGGCTGAGAGCCCCAGTATCTGAACTCATTGCCTGTGAGGAATGTACACAATTCCCTCCTCCCGCTCAAAACTCATTGGCATCCAATACTGATAAGATGTTTTGTTTTTATTGTAATTAGTTGTATTTTGTTAGTTTTTTGAGAAAAGGTAATATGGGATACAAGTTTAATCCTTAAAAACAGAAACAGAAGCATACATCCATGAAGCAGCAATGAGTCTTGCATAGTACACTGTCCTGGGATTGTCACTGCAAAGGGCCAAACCACAGTTTGTGGGAAGACCTCAGTATCTTGATTACTTTCACTCAACAATTATCTCTTTTTGGCCTCCCCATTTCAATTTTGGGTTTAGGGTGCGGTGGGGCAAGGGCACCCCACTGATATGGAGATGCTAACCTCCTGCAGAGTGTCCGGTCTTTTGGGCTCTTGCTAGGTATTCACATATTTTCATATGGAAGATTTCTGTCTGCCCGGAATGAAAAATGCCAATAGGCCCTGATTAAGGCACCTTCCCTTGAGGGCTATACTTAAGATGGTACTTGATGAAGCAATTATAATGAAGGTATGTATGTGTCTTGTGCACCCCTGAATCTGACATTCTACCCAGCTTCAAAGGACCAAGTTCAAAAGACAAGCTTACAGTTATTCATTGTACTTTACAACTTGTGAGCTACTTCACCTGCTGTATCAGCAACAGCCCAGAGATGAGTACCAAGGTGAGCAAACTCTTTGGTCGGGGCATTCCATTATGGATTCCAGAAATGGTTCAGTACTCTTTGGATATCCCTCACACAGTCTGCCATATACTACCACAACCACAGAATAGGATAATTACGGTTCAGGGTGGGTGACTGTTGTACAGTAAATATATGCTGTATGACGTGGGGGTGCTGTGGGGCATGATTGTACTCAGCTATTTTGGGAACCTATGGCCATATTTCTGCACTTAAAAACAGCCAAACATGGTTTAACTGAAGCACTGGTTGTAGACTACCGTATACTGTAAGAGGGCAGATGCCATACATGACATGACAATCATCCTTATTTCGGAGAGTTGAATCACGATTTCGTAGACCAAAGTGTAGCAATTATTCATATAGTTTTCATATATGTTGCTAGAGTAAAATTGTCTTTTACTGGTGCTTTACTTTAGATGTCCGTGTAAGATAAAAGATGATATGCTGCAACAAGATGGCAAGGTCAGTTTGTGGAATTTCAGCACAATCCTGTTGTCACAGGATACAGCTAAGCATAGGAGTAATCTACCGTGCTTGCTGGGATTTGGGCTAAACATTGAATACTGCCAGTTCAGTTATTTGTGGGTGGTTACTAGGACAATGTTTGAATATTTTATTATAAGCATGCCTTATTTGTACACATTACCGCCCCACTGTGCATTATATTCGGGTGGAAACCAGGACAGTGTTCATTTGTTTTATTATAACCATACCTTGTTCTGCCTGCCTGAGGTTACCTCCCCCATTCATTACATGTGGTTAATAACCAGAGCAGTGTTAATTCCTTTTACTACAACCATGCCTTGTTCTTACACACTGGGCTTCCCCTGTCCCTCTACATTATATTCGGGTGGAAACCAGGACAGTGTTCATTTGTTTTATTATAACCATACCTTGTTCTGCCTGCCTGAGGTTACCTCCCCCATTCATTACATGTGGTTAATAACCAGAGAAGTGTTAATTCCTTTTACTACAACCATGCCTTGTTCTTACACACTGGGCTTCCCCTGTCCCTCTACATTATATTCGGGTGGAAACCAGGACAGTGTTCATTTGTTTTATTATAACCATACCTTGTTCTGCCTGCCTGAGGTTACCTCCCCCATTCATTACATGTGGTTAATAACCAGAGCAGTGTTAATTCCTTTTACTACAACCATGCCTTGTTCTTACACACTGGGCTTCCCCTGTCCCGCTACATTATATTCGGGTGGAAACTGGGACAGTGTTCATTTATTTATTATATCCATGCTGTATTCGGCCTACTTGCGCTTACCACCCCCATTAATTATGTCTCGTTAGTTACTAGGGCATAATAACTTCATGTTTTATAACAATGTCTTTTTCTAATACCTCGGGCTTTCCCGCCCCTCACCATGTCCTTGTGTGGGTGGCAACCAGGACACTGTTTTTTTAAATTATAAAAATACCTTATTTTGACTCCTAGGTTTTCCCTCCCCGATGGTAATCAGGGCATCACAGGAAGATAAATCATATAAACGTATGCTCTATTGACATTACAAATCTGCAATGACAGTACTAAAGCAGACAAAAGGCTATTTTCACATGTCCTGGGTGCAGTTATAACAGGCCAGGAGCACACCCAGCAGAACCATCATAGGCCAGTAAAACTGCCTTCTGATGCCATTACAGCATCCTATGACCATTACAACCATCTCATGTCAGTTATTGACGCCACTGACAATATCAACCAGTAAAGGTTCTCCCGGAGCACTGTAAACATTTCTACTGGATATCAGCACCTCTGTAACCCACCATTCTTGCAGTGCTTCCCATGGTAGGGTGGCTTCCTCATCCCATGTGATAGTGCCAAAGAAGAAGAACACTCTTGCTTTCCTGCTGAAATGCCCATTGTGAACCATTTCCCTGGAGGATGATCAGGTCACCCTTAGCAACTAAATATGATAACTCTTGATGAGATTGCGTAGACACTATTCAAAAACCTCATCTACTATGAACAGTATTAAGAATGGTGTAATCAGAGATTCCAAGATGGCTGCCGCACTCTAGGGATGCACTCCTGGAGTACTCTGTGCAGGAAGGCACAAAAGGTGACAAAAAACGACCAGATTTTACAAGAAAAGCCTCCTCCAGGTGTCCTGACTACGCTACAACCTGGGAATTTGAAAGCAAGGCATAGAGCACTCCAACAATATGCCAGAGAAAAACATCCAGCAGCCGTGTGGTGCGGCCTCAGGGCGTCTGTGAAGGTGGAAAATGCCGGATCACACCTACAACCCTGTGAAGCCCAGTCTGTGCTGAATCAGAAGAGGAGGACGGGCAGCAAGTGTCCGAGGGTATCCATCAGTCCTGACAGCAGTCAGGGGAGCCCAACGGGGCAGTTAGGATCCATCTTGTGGAGGTGTTGGACGGCCTGAGCCAGGAGCCGCCTGTCGTGGGAGCGTCCCTCACAGGAGTGAGGGTCCCAGAGTCCCGATGGGAGCTGCGTTACCAGAGGTCGTCCCATGCTCCAGTAGAGGTGGAGGTGGGGAGCTCTCACTGCGTCCCGCTCCTCCGCTCCAGACGATGAACGCGGCAGATCCAGCACCACCGGGGGGTCCTGCCTCCCAGTGACTGTGTTCACGAGGGCAGAGAGTGGAGCGGACCGCAGCGGGTCCCAGCCTCGTGGAGGGAGGAGGTGGCTGTGAGCGTTTAGACCTCGGCGACCCGAGTGACAAGTAAGTGAACAATTAGGATCCAAACAACCCCGTATTCACCACCAGGGAAGGTCAGAGGGACCTATATATACGTCCTGCTCAGCCCATACCTTTGTGGGGTTCCTTTCATACATCACCCACACCAGCCGGAACCCCCTGAATTGGTGGGGAAAGGGACGCCAGGGACAGATTAGGAAAATAGACATTAGCTCCCCCATTGTGTACCTCAGAAAAACTCTTGAACTCAGAGCTGGTCCACTGGAGCCAGGACAACCGTGTACACAAGAGCCTTTGTACTGGGAATCTATCGCCCAGAACCATGGTGCCCGGGCTGGGGCAATCAGCACTGTCCCCACACTCACACAGTCAAGGGAGATGAACTGTCCCCTCAAAGGACTGGAACACCAGCAGTAAGGAAAAGGGAGATAGATAACAGTGCAGATACGGTGCCTCTAGAGACACAACAAACAGCCCTGACAAAATCCTCCCAATCCACGGGGCCCGGAGGTGTGGCAGTCGTACATCCAAGAAGCTGCTGCACTATTCCCTACACATGTGGGGTTCACCACAAGTTGGAGAGTCACGCCATTAAGCCTACACAGTTGCCCAAACCAACCCGGGTTGTGAGATGTGGGGAGCTCCCACACGGAAGCAAGGTGGCTGCAGGAGTGAGGGGTGTACTCCAATGTAGCGCACTTGGGAACTCTGCGCGACTGTCACACTGTAATGGCCATATTCCCCATAAAGTTCATCCACAGTTAAGAAGAGAGGACCAGCAGTCAATCCACGACACTATATAACTCATTGCCACTCTGCGCTTCCATCCAGAGTATTAGTGTGTAACATAGGTAACGAACTGCTCCAAAATATAAAGTGAAGAGCTAGATGTGGTGGGAGGAGTGAGAGCCACCCAATAGTCAGCGATACCCCTGATGGAAGAACGGGAACCCCTGTTTCCCGGTAGAAACTCGGAGGGACCTCCCCTCACAGTAACCCCGCACAGGGTGATCTTGATGCCGGGGACCAAAACTAGAAGCGCCCATCCGAGAACGAGGACGCCGGCGAAGAGTCGAGAACGCCAGCTCGAGAGGTGCTGGAGTGCAAAACAGTGATCTGCTCCCCCGTCTCCAGTGGGCCTTCCCACAGCAAGCCTCTCACCGTTACAACCCAAAATGTCCTCGGATAAGGAAGAACTTCTAAGCTGCTTAAAAGGAATGGAAGCCAGACTTGCAAATACATTCCAGAGTCAATTGGAGCTGATGAAGGGGGACTTGAAATCTACATGAGGTCAGGAAAGAAATTAATGACAAGGGGGACAGAGTGGACGTTGTGGAAAATGGACTGTCATGTATGGCGGAAGAATCAAAGCAAAGTAACCAGGTAGCCAAGGGCACGAAAAAATTTAGAACTTCAAAACGATCAACAGTGGCCGCATACAATTATACCAAGACCTGCACTAGTCACTCTCCATAAGAGGAGGTTCATGCAACTGGTCACGAAAGCTCTACAAGCAAAACAAGTAATGTACAGATGGACCTACCCATTAGGTCTCACTTTCTCTTGGGATGGGAAACAAAGGAGAATCAACACATGCAAGGAGGGCCTCTCACTGCTACGAATAGAAGATGAGTGGGCTGCCAAGTGGAAGATAGTCCCCAACATGGATCCTCCAGCAGCCAGAACAACCCTTGGGGATGGTCGACAGAAAAGAAAAAGAGAGGGAACAGAGAAACGAAATTGCCCGGTCCATTGAAATACCGCGGAAGTCTCAGAGGAACAAACAAAACAAAGTGGACACTGGAATGGATGGCCGTGAAGCGCTGCGTCAAAGCTGATAGATCGCAACGAGATACATAAGTCTCCTGCACGGAGACAGGAAAACAGTTCATCTTTGGAATCCTGTTCGGGATAAGCGCCAATCCTGGCACATGTTTAAAAAGGGGGTGAAGGTGGCCCAAGGTCCGAGGGGGACAGGAGGGAGAAGGGAGAGTTCCACAGTTCCCAGGCCACGGAGCCCTATGGGGAGGATGGAGGGGCGGAGGGAGGGCGGGAGTTTCTAAGTTTGTTAATGAGAGGAGGGAACAAGAAGAAATACACTGAACAAGAAAAGCAGCCCAGAGAGGAGAAGTCCCCGGAAGCTGAGGTTGGAAAGGATCCTAAAGGCAACAAAGGGTGGCAAGGTCAAAATGGCAAACCCATGTACCTATGGCAGAAACAACAATAATATTGCTAAATGTACAGTGGTTGAACTCTCCTAAGAAGCGCTGAGCAATACTCGGCAGACTCAAAAAGTTGCAAGCAGCGATAGTGACCCTATAGGAGATCCACCTGCTACAAGGGGATGAGAAAAGGCTACAAAGTAGGTCCTTCCCCCAGCAATATTTCGCTTCTAGTTGCTCGAAAACAAAGGGGGTAGCCAATTTACTCAAGAAAGAACTGGGATTCCAGAAACAACAGATGATCTGTTATGTGGAAGGGAGATACCTGGGTATGAAAGGGTCAATCAAAGGAAGAACATACACAATCCTGGCAATATATGCACCCAATGATAGACAAGACGTATACATCACTGAGCTCCTGCAGAATATAGGGAGCTGGTGCGAAGGCCTGACAACCATAGGGGGGGACTTTAACTGCATAATGGACCCTAACTTAGATAAAATGCTACCGCCCACAGCGGCAGACCTCCGGAATAGACAGGCCCTGGGGAAATGTTTTCGGGACTTGAGAGTGATCGAGACCTGGTGCTTCTTCCAAGAAAAGAACAGAGAATACACACATTATTCTGCTGTACATAAAGGATATTCTAGGACAGACATGATCCTAGTCTCTGCCACCCTTGTCCCCAGGTGACAAAGGTAGAGATCGGGGTACAATAAATATCAGATCACGCCCCGGTAATAGTGGTTATCGAAATAGAGAAGGAGAGAGGTAAACAGCGTCCTCCGTGAAGACTAAACAAACTTTTACTGCAGTATATAGAGCTTAGGGCACATATGGAAGGTGCAATAAATAACTAATTCCAAGAAAACGACAACGGGGAGGTTGACTGGAAAACAGTCTGCCAGTAAGGCAGTAACGAGAGTGGAATTTATAGCACAAACAGCGGCATATTATAGGGAGAGGTCTCTAATAACTCAAAAACTGGAACAGGCACTGAAGGAGGCTGAAAATAAGCATAAAGGCAGACAAAGCCAAAATCATGGCAGGAGCTAAAGAAAGCCCAAGCCCAGTTAGAAAATCACACGGCAGACTGCGTTGCGCAGTTGGTACTACACACCAAACAGTGGTACAAGGGGGGAAAGCTAACAGGGTTATCGCAACCAAACTGAACATACAAAGATCCCGAAACTATATTGTACCACTTAAGAATAGACAAGGGGACATAAGTAGGACAGATGCAGAAAAAATAGAAACAATGGTCCAGTTTCATGAAGAGCTATTATGCAAAGAAAACCTAAATGGGGCAGACCAAAGATCATAACTGCTGACAACCCCACTACCCCAAATCTCTGAACAGGATAAGGAAGAACTGTGGGGGGGGTATAATCATGGCCCAAGAAATTAATGATGCAATTTCAGCACTACCAGGGAATAGAACTCCGGGACCAGACGGCCTGGGGAATGGCTACTATAAAACATTCCGCCACAATTTCTAAAGCCCCTCATCCGTATTTTCAATGTCATCAGAGAGACGGGGTTGGTCTCTCAAGATATGGCAAGGTCATTGACGATCCTGATCCTAAAACCAGGGAAAGACCCCTCAGAATGTTCCCACCCGATCGCGCTCCTGAATATGGAGGCAAAATGATATACCAAAATAATTGTGAATAGACTGCCAAAGGTCCTCACGGGCATTACCCACGAGGATCAAGCAGGGTTCATTAAAGGGAGACATATGCAAGTAAACGTCAAAAGGGCCATCGAAATAATGGAATGGGGGACGAGATTGAAACAGAAATTTTCAATAGCTGCCCTAGATGCTAGGTGTGCCTTCGACAGATTAGACTGGGAGTACCTAAAATTGGTCCTGGAGAGGTTCGGGTTCGGGTGCGGGCCAACATTTAGTAAAATGATACTGGCAAATTTCCAATTCCCATCCATATTTTTTTATGGTGAATTGCCTGAAATCAAAACAGGTGGAAATTCGGAGTAGTACTCATCAGGGCTGTCCCCAAACCCCAATGATCTTTAGCATATAAACTCTGCTACAGGTGGTCCATGCCCCCCTACCGGTTACACAAAATCAACCCAGAATACCCCCCACAATGCTGGAGGCGATGTGGAGAGAGGGGCGATATGTACCACATGTGGTAGTTGTGTTCTAAGGCAATGACCTACTGGAAAGAAATATTGGGCCACATCAAGGATATCGCCAACAGGGATCTCCCGCTCTCACCCAAGGTAATCCTATTAGGAGCGGTGGCGGAAGGTTCTTACGCAGCATCAGGCCACATCTCATCCCTAATAACACACCTATTGTCGGCTGCAAGGATGACGCTGGCACAGCGTAGGAAGACAAAGGAGGGGCCAAAGGCACAATGGTGGTGGGACAAGGTTTGTGGGGGGGTCATAGCAATGGAGAAAGTTACATCCATAAAAGCAGGGAAATACCAGAAGTTCTTGTCCGCTTGGTCCCTCTTCCAGGACATCATCAACGAGGAAAAAGAAGCCTATTTCTTTAAACCTCAAGACCTCACGAATATCCATGTCTCTTGATCACCAGGAACATAAAAGGAGTGGGACTCCAGAGTGGGGTAGTATTAGCGAAAAGGACAAAGTCTTGGAACTCCAGAGGGAAAGGATCAGGGTGGGGGGTGGGGGTAAGAGGTCAAAAGCAATGGTTAAAAATTGGGGGCCTCAGTTGAGCAGCAAAAGACAACAAAGTAATGATGAATGTGCATACCGTAATATACTGTGTGCCTCATTACGACCCAGGCGGTAAGTTACCGCCTGGGTCGTACCTTTACCACCATGGCGTAAACTCCGTTTACGCCATGGTGGTTGGCGGACTTACCGCCCCATTCCGAGGTTGGCGGGGCGGTAAGTCCCCATTAACCCATTTACCCTTCCCCATTCCCATTTTTGCCCCATAGGGCATAATGGGAGTGGGGAAGGCGTTAATTACGCCACCGTAAATTACGGTGGCGTAATTAACAACAAGGTCCCTTAGCGCCATGGATTTTAACACCTGCTAAAAGCAGGTGTTAAATCCTCCATGGCGCTAAGGGACCTCGGAATCAGGCGGTAAGGGTCGGCGCTGTTTACGCCGCCGTAAACCCCTTAACGCCTGGGTCCTAATGAGGCCCTGTACCACTGCGCACTTGTTGAATGTAAAGCGTCTTTACCTCCTTAAGAAAATAAGGACAGTGTAGACTATGTAAAAAGCACGATTCCACGGAAACATTGAAACACTTGGTGATGGAATGCGCAAACACGAAGGAATCAAGAAACCTGTATCTCCCTGCCCTTGATGAGAATTTATGGATATTTCAAACAGACGAGTTGTGGAACAGACTGATCTCCGGTGAAAACAACAAGTGGTCGCAAGCCTTTGCTAAACTCATAGACCGTGTGTTTGACCAAATTAGACGGCAAGACCTCCAAGATGGTCCGCCACAGTAGCAGGCGGGTGGCTAGTGGCCATTGTAATTGCATTCAAGGAACATCTGTACTTTCTACTATTGTCAATTTTGACAAAACTTGGTTTTTACCGAGTAAAGTTCAAATAAATAAAAAAAAAAAAAAAGAAATTGTTTTAAAATAAAGAATGGTGTAAAAGTCCACTTTGATGGTTTGGCAGCAGGAAATCCCTGTTCCTTAATCTGAGGACCATGATGCTGACCTTTGTACACTCATGTTTCACATGGGTAACACCCAGCGCAATAAGGACAAGTGAAACAAGTTTTTGAGCATGGTTTGCAGTCATCCCTGCCAACATTTGCATCCCCACTTGCCTGGTAGTCCCCTTTAGTCAGGCAAGTGCCTCTCACATCCACCTTGAGCCAACACACACGACTCCCCCAAAAACACCCCTTAGATGGAATTCCAAGATGTATGCCCTTATTTCATCATGTATTACTCAATGTTTGCACATAACGAAGATAAAACAAACTGTTCATTTATGTGCATATCAATAAACAGGGGAGGCGTTGGAGAACGGCATGGGGGGAAATGAAAATAGGTCATGTCAATCGACATTTTCAAAACCTACTTAAAACATGCACACAATCTAACCTGTGGGTGCCTGGATGTTTGAAACGACAACCCTGTCAACTCTCCCCATTGAATTTGCTGGGCGGATGTGAGAAAATGACTTCGGGTCTGCTGGACTATGAGGATGAATGGTGGTTAAACTGCCTACTCAGGCCGCACACGTCTAAAAACCAACAGTGATGCCAATGATAAATGTAAAACAGGAACAGTTAAGAGATATACCTCCTTCACCTTTTGAGATAATGTGGGACTAGGGAAGCCTGTACTCTTCTGAAGGGGTGTAATTGTGATCCAGCAGCAAACTAAACAGGGAAGTAAAACATTCCAAAATAAAAGGAATGTGCAGGAAAAGGTCTACAGAAATATATATACTTAAAATAGACACACCAATGTACAAATAGCCATGAAAACACTATTACAACACACCCATTTAAAGGAAAGATAGGGACATGATTGTTGCAGCACTCCAGAGGAAAAACAGGCAAGGAATGTAATAATGAATTAAAAAATGTTGCTTTCTTTGTGGAAAAAGTGCAAAAGGGACCTAGCCAGTCCCCCGGGTCCCAAATGCTGGGCTGGGTGGAAAGGGTCATTTCAAAGGGCAAATCAGTAAATCTGCTGGGATACCACCCAACGCAAATAGTGTTACCGCAACACGGTATGGCGCTATTAGGCGCTGGATCCTGAGTTGTGGTACAGCAGTAAGTCCACATTTACGCTGGGTGCATTGGACCCAATGGGGCATTTTCGGTGCAATCACTGCAGTAATTTCACTGAAAATGGGCGAAAAGTCAGTGGATTTACCCCCACTTTGCACACAACTCATAGTTGTGTGGAAGGGTAATGCAGCGGTAATAGCGTTACCGCCAGATTTTTACTGCTTCGCCCAACATTTCATGAGGTCCAAAGTACCTTAATCCATTGTTTGCCTGCTTTGTGTTGTATTGAAGTGCGGTTTGAACCGGGTCCGGCTGTGGTGGGTCATAATGGGTAAGCGGATAACTGGCGCCTAGCAGGTAGAAAGCGTGGTTCAAGTCAATGTTCGTCCATTTGATGATCTGGGTGGTCCAATGTAGAGTTCAAGGAAGCAGCACTTTCAGTTAATCGACAGCAGCAAGCAGGATTTTTGATCCAAACCGGTGATGCGCTCCACTTGGCACGATGCAGTGGCATGCTGGTTCAGTTAATTGCAAAGTCATGTTTAGTAAAAGTTTGATGAAGTGCCAAAAGCGCACCAGCAGGCCCATTTTGTTCGAGTATGGTGGACACACTTAGATGCAGTAGAACAAGGATCTTAACTGATCTGGCCCTCCAGATACTGTGAGACCATCTGCAAGGGCTATAGGACAGGGTGAGTCCTTGGTTCTGTTCTCCCAATATATGGAGGTTTATGGCAGGTACTCATCCTCAGCAAATATCAATGGCAAAGTGCCCTCAGAGTGATTAGGGAGCAGAGTTTGTCTTTGCCTTGGACACCTCCTTCTTCACCTCAATGGCTGAAGGATTTGGAAGTGTCAACTCTCCCAAAAGAGTTGCAAATGAATTATTCCTTACATTCTGGACGGTCCAATAGTAAATCAAAGAAGGAATGAGAGACCCCCTACTTTATATGCAAAATTCTACAAGTTATTGGACAAAAGGAAGCCTGCTTTAAGGGGTCCAATATGTTCTTGTGACAGGTGGGCTTTTCCTGATTGTATCATATCCATAGTTCTTTGTGTTAAAGGAAGTGAAGGAGGGAGGGATGTGAGGTACAGAGAGAAACAAGATAGTTGAACCTTTCCCCAACTGTGCTGCACTCTCTCTCTCACAGGAAACCCTCCCCTTTCACAATTCCATAGCAAACAAATGCCCTTAAGTATTCAGCACTCTGGTATGAGACTTTGATTCCTGTTACCCAGGACAACTCCTGTTGGGGGTCTGTCTTGCTAGAGAGAAGTGTTACCCAAACTCATAAACGATCGAACGAGAGGCAACTCCCTCTGGTTCCCACCCTGCTGGTTGCAGAAGAGACTGCCAGTCTAGTGAGCAAAGGACTGTCCATGGCTGGACTAAGCTCACAGGACTGAGGTATAAAAGATATCAATCAGATGCGGCTTTGATAATTATGGAACATACCTAACACCATACCTTAACTCAGGCATGGCTGCTATTTAAAGTTGAGATCTAGCACCAGCATAGTATTTTAATGGCAGCCTTTGTGCTGAAGTGACGTTGCTGTCGCACCCAGCTTACAAGAGGGCATCTGTGAACATAGGTGCATACTATGCTTTTGTCATAGAGTTTGAGGAAGGGGGGGGCCTGTTTAGCAGGCCACGCTTTCTGAGACAGGATTACCTGCATTATTTTATTATTAATAACATTAAAAAATGGCAGGGCTTCTACATTCTTGCCAAATAATATTTGGGGAGCAGTAAAAGAGTGTTTACAGGCATTACTTATCAGAATGCCTGCATCTTGGGGGCACATAGGAAATAAATACAAGGTCATAACCATTGCCATTAGTAAACATAACCGTACACAAACACATCATATTACTACTATATGGAATGCTGGCATACACTCACCAAAACTGGGGTTTCATGTGTGCGGGCAGTTTGAACACTGTGCCTCTATCTCAAAATTACTATAAAGTGAAAGGGCCTGTGTAATAGTTGCGGAATAAGGCATAAGTTAACAAAATGGGTTTGGCCTGCTGCAAACTGAACTTGTTCTTCTAAAATCAACACACTCTGGTGTTGCCAGACCGGTTATGTGAGCGACTGAACTTTTCAGAAGCAAGAATCTGGCGAAGAGTTTTAAAACGACCTAACTGCGTGCCAGCTGTAGTAATTCGATTTGAGATTGAAATTACGTCTTTAAAAGCAGTTGCAAAATGGAGAATACTCTCTTTTTTTAAGGAAACTCTTGTCCCCCAGCAATTTTTGTTTTTAATGATTGAAATCGAATGATTACCATAAGTAACAGTAATGTGGTGTTGTGTTTCAGTTATAAGTACCAGGAACCATTGGCAGAAATGAATATGACGGGGGAGTTGCTTCTCGAGAGCTCATACACTGCTAAACAGTTAATTTATGAGAATGACTGGATTCGAATGTATGAAAAAACTCATACCTACTCTCTTTTTGCACAGCTTAAAAACAATAACAAAAGTAACTTCCTGCTCATAAATGCCATAAGAAATGTCCCATTGCTGCGTTTGTGAGAACAATACTCTATTGGACTGAGACACATTATAATGGATTGGCAAAATGGAACGGAGCAATTTATAATATGTTTTAAAGACTTTGTGTGCTGATTGGATTGTATTGATGTTGATGGTTTGTGGCAACAGATTTTAAGTGGCTCCTCTGCACGTCTGTCGATAGCGGTGATGAAAGCTTTTTGTTGAAATCTTCTATGTAATTACGTGTATGATGTATTTTAGTGAAGACCAATGTTAATGATTTGGATTTGCATTGACCTTATGCTGTGTGATGAATGTTATAGTTTATATTTGTAAAGTTTGATTCATATTAACCATATACAAAAATAAAAAAGAATCTCATAAAGAAATCAAAACCCTAATGTTCCTCCTTTTGGTAGATGAAGTAGGAAAAGGTTTGGAAGACGCCCTCGGCAGGCATCATTTAGTGACATAGAGATTGGCAATGCATATCGTCAGAATAAGGGGAAAAGACCAGAATTATTCTTGTGTCTCATACTCTGCCATAATGTATTGCAACAAAAAAAGTCTAATATCATGTTTTTCTTGAATGGCTAAGGGGGCAAGACATCCGTTTTTAAAAGGACTTCGAAATGACACATTTTAAAAATGTCACCTTAATGCTGTGTACTGTACAAACAAATAGTCACTATTGTGGTTTAGGAAGCACACAACTGATCAAAGAAGCAGAGAAAGCGTATTGAACTCACGTGAGTCCTGTAAACATGTGGAGTTAAATGTGCCAGCATTCAACAGACCATTTATTTTTTAATGTGTACTTGCCCTTGAGAAAAGCACAATAACACTGCTGTAGAGAAGACTTGTGCCAGCAGAGGGAGGCAGGTACCATGGAAGCAGTCATCACGCTTGTAGTGGTAGTGGTAGATGCCCCATACAATGAATGCAATGAATGCATGTACTAATAACTGCTCTTTATTGCAATGCATAAACAGCCCATTTTGGAAATACTCTATACGATGCAATGTAACAATGAGACTCAAGCGCACCATGCATATCGGGCAGACTGAATCAACTACCAAGAAGGCGTAAAAGCACATCTTAAAAAGACAAAAAGAGACAATAGGCCAGAGGGCACAGAGTGCTTTCCAGGAGGTTTACAGAGGCTTACACTTGACTCCATACACCTTCAGCCAGGCATGTCAAGTCTGTGTTGCTAAACAACACACAACATACACGTATTGGGCCATCATGGGTATCGCACCTGAGTATTCCCTTGTTCAACATGGTCACTCATATAGATCTCAGGTGAATCAATTCATAGATTTTTGTATATTTTCACAATATACTGATTCTGTTTCTCTTGCCCCCCTATCAGAATCTTAAATTTGAATATAAACCTGCTTTGCAGATGAAATATTTTCAAATTGTATTCGATTTCTCTGGGGGGCAAAGTTTTAAATGTTTTGGCCGAAAAGAAAGGAATTGCCAGAAAATACTGCTCGATCTGTAGCCCTGATGAGAGTGGTTCTAATTTGTAAACCCCACTGAAACCGGTAGGCTTTTCTTCGACCTGACAAACGAGTGATGAACCAGCAACTTGGTGGCAGGTCGGACACTGATCCTATTACAGACCAAATTAGAGGGTGAAGATATGTTCTATACCTTGAATTGAGTCCAGAAAACCTTCGAGACTTGTTCATAGTGTACAGGAGAATAACAGAGCCAGCTCAGTATTTTATCCTACTGTGTCCCCAGAGTGTCACAAAGTATCTTTTGGCAATTCTTTTCTTTTCAGCCAAAACCTTTAAAACTCTGCTGCCAGGAGAATTTGAATACAATTTGAAAATATTTCATCTGCAAAGCAGTTTTAATATTCAATTTTAAGATTCTGGCAAGACAAAACGAATCAGTATATTGTGAAAACATCCAGAAAACAATAAATGGATTCACCTGAGATCTCGATGGCTAAACAACACACACAATGATCCATCATGGATGGCATGGTAGCTGCCAAAGGGTGGGAGGGGTATGTTGAGAACCATACCTATGTTTAATGGTTATAGCACTTTCCTGATGGTGGTCACAGCTCCAATTTTCACTTCATGTCATTATTAGTATGTTTTTAGGTATCAAAGGGCCATGAATCTGTTCATGACAAAACATTAAGGGCTATCTTCTACTCTCTGGTGAATGCACATACCTTATCCCCTAGGCCACCAAGAAAAGAGGCTAATTGCTGCTCCAGGCGTACATTCAATAGTGCAATGTGTGAAGTGGGAGCTAAAAAGTGTTGTTGAATTCAAAGGGGGGGGGTAAACCTTTACACTTTCATCTGTCATGATGCTAAATGCTTCCCCAAGCATACACGCACTATGGTCCGCATTCCCCACAGTAAGCATGTTTTTGCTTCATTTGTCAATTGGTAAAAAAAACAAATACACAAATAAAAGTCCAACTCATTGAAACCTAGCTCAAACTAATTCTCCTTATTAAGAGGTGAGCTTCGAGACCACTTTGCTCCCGTTGCCATGCATCTGAAGCCTGTGCAAGTGTGATGCGAATGTACACATCTTCAAAATGCTACCATGCACTCAGCTCAGTCAAAGCATTGCTCATGGACAGTACTCTCTCTGTCTAGCATCACACCATGGAGAGAGTTGAGAGGTGCCATTAGTTTCGTTTTAGTTCTGTTGGGGGGGATGGGAAAAATAAATAAATCAGAGATCACTCGCTCAGACAAGGGGTCTCATATCAAGGCAGGGTGTGCTGGCTGATATTTCAAATTCCAATGGCAAGAATTGTTTAAATAAAGTCATTTAATGGCGGAGAGGTATGACATCATCTCCAGCGGCTTTTCCCTGTTTCAAAGTGTAGTGTTCAAACTTCTACACCACCATTGCACTGGTAGCGTATATATGCTTAGCACGACAGGTCGCTATGCCTTGCGCCACCGTTGCACTGGTAGCGTATATATGCTTAGCACGACAGGTCGCTATGCCTTGCGCCACCATTGCACTGTAGCGTATATATGCTTAGCACGACAGGTCGCTATGCCTTGCGCCACCATTGCACTGGTAGCGTATATATGCTTAGCACGACAGGTCGCTATGCCTTGCGCCACCATTGCACTGGTAGCGTATATATGCTTAGCACGACAGGTCGCTATGCCTTGCGCCACCATTGCTCTTTTCTTTATTTTGTACAATTCACCCAATCTGTTCAAACTAAATAGCAGAACAATTCAAATAAAAACGACCTTTTATGCAATTTCCCATAACAGTTTACCATACAGTCCATCACTATGTGCCTATGTGCTAGGTTCCATCTTGAGAGAAGGTATTCAGCGCTTACCCATTTTTCAGGAGATAATGGAACTTCACACATGGGCAGTGTGGCAGCATAATGCCACACTGGAGAGATAGTTATCACGAGGTATGAGAAACAGAATAGTGTCTCGAAATATCTGTTTGAAACAGGCTTTGTTTAAAGTGAATGGGGCAGTTAAAGGTAATGTACACATAAGCAAATAGGATGGTTTCTTAGCAGTTTGTTTCATACTGCAAAAGGAAAGAGAAACAGCATAAGTACCCTCTCAGCCAGCCGTATACCATTTGATCCCCAAATTAAGGATAGCAGAAACACTCCTTGTATCAGCAAAGCCTGTCTTCCTTGCCCCTCCCCCTTTGGATATAACGGCCTCATATTCTTGAGCAGGGGTCCTAGCAACTCACAGAGTTCCATTGCATGCGTAGGATGAGGTGAAGGCCCAGGAGTTTGCCTAACCTGTCCAAATATCAGGCTCTCTACAGAAAACATGTCAAAATGCTAAGAAAATAAATCCATGTATAACCTATTCTAAAGAGGAAATAGGGCCTCATTACAATGTTGGCGGTGCACCATCAAAGTATAATTTCTGGGGGATTTACAGCCGGCTATATTACTGTGCAGTAAATGTGCTGATTTTTGAAGGAAAAGTAGATGATTTACCACAGCTTCTTGCAGGAGGTAAATCCTCCACTTTACCTCCAAAAATCGGGGGATTTGTCACACAGTGATTTGGCCAGCGGTAAATCTGCAAGAATACCCATGGAGTCCGATGGACAGCAGAAATAGGGAATTACCACCACTTGTAATCAATCAAGTGATAACTCTACAGGCCGTAGTGGTACCTGAGTTTGGCAGTATTTTGTCAGATTTAATGCCGGTATACAACCAATCTCATAATGAGGACATATGTGTCCTGCATCCAAAAGTCAATTCCCTAATCTAATTTCTAATATTCCTGAATCATCACATTAAGACCAATGTCCGCCAAAGACACTCACAGTTTCTTGGAGGTTATGAGACCCAAATACAGGACATTTCTTGATATTGGTTATGTCAGGTTCGTCGAGCAGATGTTGTCCTTGCTTGTTTTTGATTTGCATTGGCCCTGGCCAGCTCTGGGAAGCTGGATGACCTCTGCTGGTTGATGTACAGCTCAAGTCCACAGGTGTTCTCTAGGTTGCTCTTTTGGGCAAAGTCTGTAGCAACTCTTTCACTCAGGGTTTCCCCTGGCAGATTGCCTCTTTATGGGCAATTTCAGTCGTTACTCTCTCCCATATGTTTTTTCTTCCAGATTGGATGATTTACCCCCTCTCTGGCCAGTAAGACTATGTGCACCAGTATGGCCTCCTTCTCAATTTCTGCTCTTGGGGATATAGGGCAGAAGGCAACTCATTAAAGGAATGGTTTGGTCAGAAATATTATTGTCCCTATGGTTCAGCCATGTGTTTTTAAATAAGTCGATCGATGGTACAAACATTTCCTATGCACCTTACCCGAGTTTACATCTCTTGAACACAAGCGAAATCAGGCAGCAGTGCGCAGCCATCTTGTGAAAATCTTATCACTTGCTGCATCGCCCTGGATGACCTGTGTTTGCGGCACTAAATCGTATCCCCCGCCCCTGAGCCTGACATCACTAGACGCATACCGGCCATTTCACAATGCCAAAGCACGTCTCGTGTCAACATTCTCTGCGCTTCAGCTAATGATGTGTCGCCATGGAAACGGCAGGAAGCCTCCTTCCTCAATAAGTATAAACAGACCGTTTCACAACACACAACAGCAGATTTTCTTTTCCATTCCTCTCACTGTATTGCTTTGAGTATTCTGTGACTCATTTCTGTGCTCTGGTCAGCTACCTTCATTGCTTGTAGTCCGTTGTAAACAGATACCAGTAGCACTGCTATAAATTATTTTCGTTTGTTTACCACACAATGGCAACAATAATGCCCTACCTGTACGAGCCTGAGTATTCCGAGGAGGAATTATTGGAAAGAGAAAGCTGCGTAAACGATGGGCCTTTGGACAACAGTTGGGCGGACGTTTCAACAGACAAAGAGCCTGGACCTAGTCGCATGGACGGTGTTTCCACCTGGTGTACCTGCAATCAGTGCGCGCTAATGGCAACCGAGGAGAAGAACTGCTGCTGCCGAAAAAACTCAGGATGCTACATATCGTAAGGCGATCCACAGACGCAATGTGTTACCGAGCTGCCAGACTTCACAGCGGCCTGCCTCACACAGTCCGTGTTGAGGATTTTGATGGTGCTTATGCACAAACTTCGCGCAACAGTTCGCCCTCGTAATCCAAGTAATGAGTAAGTATAGTCTGGTTGTGATGTCAGTTAGGCCACTACTATTTCATGGTTGTCCCCTATATTCTCGTAACTTCAATATATCATTGTCATATCAGTTTAGTCTTGCAATTCTCTAGTAATAGTCGCATAAAAGTCGTTCAATATTGTGCAGTGTCTAGTTAGCATTTGTCCTGGCAAAAATGCCATTGCATACAAGAATCTTCATTGACAACTAAGGTTTAATACACTTATCTTGGTCATTTAAAAACAGTTTGTATCTTTCTCTTTCACAGGTGGTACCAGCTGGTGGCCTATCGTTCGTACACATGGTGGCTTCATGGGAGGCTTGGACATCGCGTTCAAAGAGTAATACCCGCCTGTGTCGTTGGTGCCATTAGACAAACTTTCCCCAGTGACAGCGGTCAGTACAGGGGATTTTCCCTCGCTGAGCTGCAACCAGACCTTTACAATGTGTAGTATTTTTGTGCCATCAAAATAAAAAAACAAATAAAAGACAACATATTTTTCATCAATTGTTGTTTCAGTTTTTAAGTGAATCAAGTGTGTTTCCATTCAGCAGTGTTTCCAGTGCCTTGTTTGCACGCCTCAGGCCCATCCATCCCCCCTCCACTATCAAAGGCAGTTCGCACCAGTGGATGTGCGCTGCCACGGGGTGCTGTCAGGGGCGCGAACTGCCAAGGTGCCAAACAACATGTACACTTCAAAAGGTATCTTACGCCCTGGGGCCATTGTTCACATGGCCTCCTCAGACCCCGTGTCTCAAGGCAGGCTCCCTTTGAGGCAGGGCGCGCCCCGTCAATACACATAAGTGTGTCTCCATTCAGCAGTGTCCCGGTGCCTTGTCTGCATGCCCCAGACCCATCCATCCCCCCTCCACTATCAAAGGCAGTTCGCACCAGTGGATGTGCGCTGCCAGGGGGTGCTGTCAGGGGCGCGAACGGCCAAGGTGCCAAAGAACATGTACACTTCAAAAGGTATCTTACGCCCTGGGGCCATTGTTCACATGGCCTCCTCAGACCCCGTGTCTCAAGGCAGGCTCCGCTTGAAGCAGGGCGCTCACCGGCAATACACATAAGTGTGTCTCCATTCAGCAGTGTTCCGGTGCCTTGTCTGCACACCCCAGGCCCATCCATCCCCTCTCCGCTATCAAAGGCAGTTCGCACCAGTGGATGTGCAGTGCCAAGGGGTGCTGTCAGGGGCGCGAACGGCCAAGGTGCCAAACAACATGTACACTTCAAAAGGTATCTTACGCCTGTTGGGTATTTTGTGTAGATTTGGGGCCTGGCGGTATTTTCTTACCGCCAAAAATAATAATTTAGTAACGATCACTCCCTACATTCAGATTGGGCCATGTACAACAATAACACAGTGGATATGCATTATTTCAGCACACAGACCTATTTAGATGGTATGCGCGGTTGGTTTGCGTGGTTGGTTGGTATGGTGGTGAGCATATTTCCTTTGGTTTATTTGTGGCCCCAATATCCATAACCTATTGTTTTTGTTTAGTTTGTTCTTGTGATCACTAGAGAGACCTCAGGCCTACATTTCAGAAATACCACATTTTCATTTTTAGTGTGCCACCATGGGCAATTCTCACTGAATTATCTACAACAATGAGCTACATGTGGTATTTTTCACTGACTTATTTACGATAGTGAACTATGTCCCGGGCCTCCCTTTCTGCCGACTCATAGACCTCCGGCAGACTACAACACACACAGTTATTTATAATTGCTCATACTGAATGACATGCACACAGCTGCAGCCAAATCTTATTTTTAGCTACCTTAAAAATGACAATTGCACTGTCTAAACATCTCCCCACATCATCAGCACTGTATTGGTAAATATAAAACACACCACCCGTCTGCTTTCAGATATTTATGTGTATTATAAAAGTTGCATTTAAACACGATCTCACTCTTTACAGAAATAAATGAAATAGCACAGTAACAGCATTATTTGTGATACACTGAAAAGAGAGTGGCAGGGAACAAGAATTCAATTTGCAACATTAAACACGTGGGTAAAGCACAGAAATCTCCTTTCCTACACTGACTGAATATTTCCGTACACACTCAGCCCCCACACCTCAGCGAGATAATTGCCAGGCTTATTCAGCATGTAACTTCTTTGGCTGTTCGCCTTCTGGAGGGGTTCACCCAGCAAGGACAAGCATCTGCTGTCACTCAAACTGGGACTTGTTGACTGGAAATCCCAGTCTCTGCAACCAAGTTTAATCTGCTTTAGGAATCAGGCATCCCCAGCTATCAACCCAGTCCTTCTTCGAGCTGTGTCAAGATGTCTCTCCCTAGTTGCTTCCTCGAGATTCTACAAGAAAACTCTGGTTACCTCCTACCAAAGGATCCTAACCAATAAAATTCTATCATGCCCTAACCACCCTCTGCACACAATGGCTTGGCTTATACAGTTGCAACTGTAACCAAACTGATTTCCTGCTTATTCGAGGTCTTTGCTTCCTGCAGTTACTGTGGACAGAACAGCAGAGCAAAAAGAAAAAAAAAACTGAATGTGCATTTAAATAATGACTTTCAGAGCCTGTCATTTTCCATTCATGTTGCACTGAAGAACACATTATTATTAGTGGGTTATGATCAGGTTAGTTGTTAATGAGGTTAGTTTATTAATTTTCAAATGTGTCTCTTGCAACATAGGCATTTCAGGTGAAAAATAGTGCGCATTTTGAATGTACAAATGTATGTTTTTAACTGTGAAAAAAAATGATTTGCATTTTATATGTAAAAATCTTTTTTGACTGAATAACCTGCCCTCACTTATATGTCCATGTTACACTGGCAACACATAGCTTGAAACAATTGCATTAAACCCATGCAGTGGCGCTGCATAAAAATGCTCAATAACACATGTCTTGCTGTACCACATTATATCAATGCACCAAACCCATGCAGTGGCGCTGCACTTAAAAAAAAAATGCTATACATTGATCCTGTGCAGTGGTGCTGTACTCTGTGCTCCCAAAACACGCAAAACAATCCTACATGCCCCGGGGCCATTGTTCACATGGCCTCCTCAGACCCTGTGTCTCCAGGCAGGCTCCCCTTGAAGCAGGGTGCTCCCCGGCAATACACATAACACCATGACATATACACGTCATTCATTCACAAACACACCGCTTTTTGTTATTCTTTATAAACCACTTGATATTTACCATGAAAACATCTTTGAGCACTGCAAGTCAACTCGTGATCGTGGTACTCTATGACCGCTTCGAGTGAACTCGTCAGTGTGCTACCTGTGAACATCTCCCTGTTCTCCTGCCACTAATAACTCTGCTTGCTGAATCCAACTGTTTGTTGGTCAAGGTAAGGGCATGTATCCTAATCATATCTCCTTCATTTGTAAATTTATATCTATTTCGAAGTAACGTACTCAGTAGTGCTATGTTAATTTGTCTCATTGCTATTGACTTGAGTTTCTTTTTGTTATGTTATCGATATATCAATTTTTAACAGTGTCAATTGGCATCGTATTGCATCCTTCGTGGACCATGTCTATAGTATAAGCATGTTTCCTTTTTCGTGCATGATAGAACATTCAAGGGACGAGTAACATGTTCTGATTTTCAACACATCAATGAATCGTTTGTGAAATTTATCCTATAATACAGCCGCCCACGCTGCACTAGTTTTGCAGTGGTACCCAAAAGAAAGCGTGCAATGAACAATGTATGGTCCAATTCATTCTTTCTCACATTTTTATGCAAAATAATTTTCTAATAATGTTGACCTTTATTTTGCAGAATTTACAACAATGCCTGCATGTTCTATTTTCGGTTGCCCTTCGAGGACCCATGACAAATCCGAAGGCATTACAATGCATGTATTCCCTAAGACTGTTGATCGAATAAGAGAATGGGTCAGATATTGCGGATATCCACTAGAAGAACTTGAAAGTAGAGTCAAACAAGTCTTGGAGGACAAGAGGGGCCATCGATACTGCATCTGCAGCCTGCACTTCGACCCGGATATGTACGACATATCCTTGTACACAAAGAGGAATCAACTGAGAACAACTCGGAAATTGCTCCCAACGCTATTCCGACTTTATTTGTGAAAATGCCGCCACAGGTGAGTCACGCTTCCAGATTTAGCTTTGTGCCTGTATTTTAGGTGTAAATGTAACTTATAATACTTTCAATATTTATGTGATTGAATAGCTGTTTAAATATTGACTATTTTGCTAAACATCAGTCCTTGTTTTTGAGAACCCACATAGAACATTGATTTATGGGGACAAATAACTATGCTATATTATGCATTTACATAAGCATATGTTTCTCGTATTCAGTCTCCAAACATGCAACTTTTTAATGTTGGAATTTCTAAATCGAATAATACTTTCCCTTTACAACTCCATGACTATCTAGCGAATATGAAGCAACAAGATTCAACATGCCTGGAGTCATCAACCACTTCTAGTGTGTATCAGGTAATCTTACCTAGCTATTCTGTTTCAGACTGGTTTTATGCACGGAATTCTAGATAATATGATAATATTTACATATCGTGTAATTGTTTTACACAATGTTTCATTCGTACTTTACTTTTCATATGTACCTTTGTCCTCTTTCCAAATTGTGTGTCCAGTTTCCAATATTTTCGTCCATACTAATGCAAGTACTGTGTTTCAGGGAGATGTTGAAGAGTCCACTACAATTACAACATCCCTTGTAGTAGATCCGGTGCCAGAGTTATGGGTCTTCGCAGTTCAATTGGACGAGATAATCTGATCATATTTACATATCGTGCAATTGTTTTACACAATGTTTCATTCGTACTTTACTTTTCATATGTACCTTTGTCGTCTTTCCAAATTGTGTGTCCAGTTTCCAATATTTTCGTCCATACTAATGCAAGTACTGTGTTTCAGGGAGATGCTGGAGCGTCCTCTACAATTACATTATCCCTTGAAGTTGTTCTGGAACCAGACCTTAGAGTTGATCCGGAGCCAGAGGTATGCGTACTTACAGTACCATCCAACGAAAGCAAGTCGGTCTTATTATATGTGTAATGCAAATGACTTATTTTAAAAGGATACTATTTTTTGAAGGGATATATACAAGATCCGTATATTGAACGGGAGGCAGGTGGATCTGAGCTTGCTGATAGTGATGTTAGAGTAAAGAAGGTTTCAAAGAAAAGAAATAAAAATAAGGTTAGTTATATACACTTTATTTTTTTGGCAATTGTTTTGTGCTGAGGCCTTCACTATATGCTTTTTTTAATGTAAATTGTACAACACTGTATGTTGGATTTACACTGAACATCCCTTTTCCTATCTGTCCTGTAGTTGCCCGATGGAGTACGGACTATGCAGACAAAGACAGCGATACAAATGACAGATGCTGCTTGCCAAATTGTTTTCACCATGGAGGAAATATTAACTGAGGCGCGGCGTTTTCACACTCGAGATGCCTATATCAAAATGCCAGAAAATGAATTTAATATTACCGGCGAATCAAGCAAAGTGTTTTTGGACCATTGCTACAATGCGCCTGCTCTGCCAGATGAAGGTGAAAGTGAATTTATATAAGATCATTTTACATTACTCGATGAGCACTTGACACCGGCAAAAAAAATGGCCCCCAAAAAACAGTCCACATTGATGTTTTCTCCTATCCATGGTCAAGTAACAGATGTTGAAATGACAGAGACTGAAGCATCAACACTATTGACCGACGAACCAGACAAAGATATTGTTTATAGTATGTCCAGTTAGGCTGATATGTCAACAGTGGTTCAGTCCGAAACAACAGTTTTGCTGGATGACAATTTAATAAAAGAGGCCAAATACATAGTATTCGACAGCTTGATGGAGATTATAAAGATGCTGAAATGTGTGCATTCAGTGGGAGGGGTAGTATGTGGGAAGCCATTGGTGAGCCACCTGTGAAAAGTTCCATAAAACATTTTCATGGTCCGCTCAACCGATGCTGGGGAAACTGCCAGCTGGCAATCTACTGCGTGCAGCAGCTTTACTTTTCAGTGGCTCTAGTTTCACGAAGTTATCCAGTTTCTTTCAGTTTGAGGGACTCCATTTCATTTCTAAAAACGCAATACTACAAATACCAACATGATTATCTATTCCCTGCCATTAGTGAAGCTTGGAACATTGAACTATTGGCTATTCAAAGTACATTCTCCGACAAAGGGTTCAGGCTAGCCGGCGATGGACAGTGTGACAGCCCCGGATTTTCTGCTAAGTACTGCACCTACCATTTTCAGGACATGGAAACTAAGAAAATTGTGAGTTCGGTGGTCGTGCAGGTGTCCGAATGTAAATCCTCAGTGGCCATGGAGAAACCATTGGAAGATCTACAATCAAGGGGAATGCAAATCGACCTCATAGCCACAGACAGACACATTTCAATAATCAAGACAATGAGAGAGCAGTATCCAAATATTACACATCAATTTGATATATGGCATGTTGCCAAATCAAACAATAAAATAATCTCGGCATCAGGGGAAAAAAAAGGCTTTGAAAGTATTTCACAATGGTCCCAGTCTTTCAGCAACCATCTTTGGTGGAGCTCCAAAACATGGGATGGGTCTGTGGAAATTCAACTGGAAAAATGGTGGTCACTAATGCACCACTTTTCCAACATTCACCACTGGACAGAAAACCAACATTTCCACCAATGTGAACATGGCCCTTTGTCCCCAGAGCAGGCACGGAAGAAGAAGTCGTTGATCCCATCTTCACCTCCACACAAAGCCCTTGAGAAGATTGTGTTTGATAAAACTCTAACAAGAGATCTGAAGGGACTCACAGAATTCTGTCACACAGGAGATTTCGAGGTGTTCCACAATATGTGCCTAAAGTACAGGCCAAAGAGATTGCATTTCGGCATCCAATGAATGAAATCTAGGACTTTACTAGCGGTATTAGCGCATAACGAGAATATAGGCCGGGAACAATCTAGGACTGCAGGAAACTTAGGGATGCTTCGCTACACTATGGCCTTTAGGAAAAGAAGCAAAAAATGGGTTGTCAAACCAGTAGATGACAAAATGGAATTCGATTTTGTGAAAGATCTTATTGTTAATGTCGTAGAGATGCATACTCATGGAATTGCGCACAAATCTGTTCAGAGCACACATACATTGTCACAAAACATTGCCAACGTGCCATGTCCATCCAAAGCAGAGCTCGTTCAATCGTTCAAATCCCGGTACAAATGACTTCCATCTGTTTTTATTTTTACCAAAAATGTTTTTATAAACTGTACAAATAAAGTATGCAATTTGTCTTTTAAAATCTATCCTCTTAGTCCTTTTCTTAAAAAAAGAGTACAATTATTATGATTCTTTTCACATTTCACAGTTTAGTCGAGCTACTGTGGGACCTTCATTTTTCATGTAAATGACCAATGGATAACAGTGTGAAAGAATCTTTGGGTTTTGGCAGTTGCCTTGCCATAAAGTTCCCCAAACAGCTGAATATCTGCACGTCACACAAAAGGGATTAGATATAGGCTACAAAACATTCTAGGCACGCAAGAAGTACTGACTGTGAAAACATGCCATGGGGTAGGAGGCCCGAGATAAGCAGAGGTGGGCCTAGTACTACACACATTTCGACTCCGTTTTTGTGTTGACTATAATTTGAGAGTAGGGGGCATTCTGTCATTGGCAAGTTTCCCTTATACACCAGAGCAGCCCAACGAACAACGACCAGTGACAGCCCCCAATTTATTCACCCTGTGCCCGTGCTTCAAAAATCATGTTCTCATGGATGCATTGACATTGGATGTTGCAAAGTAAGAAAGTATGTTCATTGTGAGTGAAGGTCAACAGCTTTGAATTTTTGCTTCAGAGCTGGGAGACCCATGCGTCCCGCGCACAGTATAAGGTTCTATTGTTTTTTTTACCTTGAGGGGCAGGGACCATTCCGAAAGGGATTGAATTGAAGGGGGGGTGTAACAACATATGATTTGATAAGGTTGCCCATTCCGAAACTGGACCTAGTTACATATAAGTTCAGTTTATGAAATTTCGTTGACACGAACGGAGGAGTCTGCATTTCGCCAAGAGAAGGGAAATGCCGAATATAATGTAAGTTTCTCTTTAGACAATTTTATACCAGAACTAGTCGAAATTACGAATAGCTGACCGTTATTGCTGGGTCACAATGTACTTGTTCGTTCTGTGTGGCATATTGTAATGAACTGATAGTACACCTTTGTGTGCTGGGCTATCTACTGGGCACATGGGCAGGCCAGCATCGAGACACATGTAGACCACCACTCGTTTCTCCCTGGTTCTACGCTAATAAATCATTACATTGTTTGTGCACCTCGAATTGTTGCCCCAGTTTACGCATTACGTTTATAGCTCAACATACTCCATTGCACTATCCTCGGAAGCAAAGAGCGGAGCACTTTCATATTCCACGTTGTATTCTCTCGGTTCAGATTGTGTCACCTCTGTGCTAATAAAGAAAATGATTAATTGTAATAAAGATCGGCTACTGAGACACATTTCTATTTTTATGTTTTTCAAACAGGTACATCATGCCATTCTGCGATTGTCATCTATTCCAGACCCCGACTGATGGATTCTTCAACCGCCAGCTGAAGCTACATGTCAATCACTGGATCTACTTAACCGTCTTTTGGGACGACAGACAAGGTCCAATATGCCTGTTCGCGGTACCAGCAATAAGGAGCAAGATAACAACCTTTACGGTGGTCTAGTGCCAAGTTCATGCACCAGCTTTGAAATTCACCATGAAACCAAAGTGCTTCATTTAGACAAAACGAACACCCTGTGTACCAAAAAGGAACAGCGCGTGACTCACGATAAACATTTGTGGATTTGCGGATCGAGAGCAAGGGAAAAAATTCCCATTTTGATTGATTAAGTCAGACGCCGAATGTTATCGAAACATTTAATGTGAAATAAATGTACTTTGCCAATTGTACAGTCTTGCTGTTTCCTTTTAAAGTACAGTTTCATATTCCTAATTGTGACGCGCTGTGCTGTGAGACGATGTGTGTTGTTTTCCGGGTTCCGCGTCTAGTCGCGTAGGTGACGACTGGGAGTGTTTGGCTACGCTGCCCAGTAACGTCACGGAGAGAGGCAGAGAATATAAATGATTTGGTGATGTCAGGCTCAGGGGCGGGGGATATGATTTAGTGCCGCAAACGCAGGTCACCCAGGGCGATGCAGCAAGTGATAAGATTATCACAAGATGGCCATGCCCTGCTGCCTGATTTCGCTTGTGTTCAAGAGACGAAAACTCGGGTAAGGTGCATAGGAAATGTTTGTACGATCGATCGACTTATGGTTAAAAACACATGGCCGAACCATAGGGACAATAATATTTTCTGCCCGAACCATTTCTTTAAGATTGGGGATGGCAAAGTCTTAATGGTTCTTTTTTTATTTCTGCACTAACTACACTCAAAAAATGTATTTGGATCTCAAACTTGATATCTGGGATTTATCTAGCAAAATCAGGGGTGGAATTCAGCAGCTGAATCAGTTATAAAGTCTTGCAGGCCCATAGCGTTCAGCATATGATTCATCATTCAGAGGAGAACAATCTTTAATTTCAATTCCAAATTGATGTTATTCTTGTAACTACGAACTTGGTAATTGCACCTTTAGTTTGTATTGAAGGAAATCTACATATAATCTCTCCAAATAAATGTGCAACATTAAGCTATGAAGCCAAACCAATGCATATGCTTAAATTGGTACCTTCATTTAAGATATTTTTAATTTCAAGAATTGTGTCAGTGTGTAGAAGTGAACATGTAGGAACATTTGAGTATTAATGTGCATACTTTTGCTTTACCAATACATTTGAATACATTTACAGAATATTTAAAGGCTTTAGTAACCTCCTATTTTAGATGTTGTTATAAAAGTATACCTGCAAAATAATGTCCCTGCCCTCATCTGAAATAGTTTGAGTATTAGCATTCTGTGTTGTTGGCTTTCTTTAACCATCTCAAATCATCCAGCACAGGGTGATAGCAATAAAGGTTGGGAATTAAGGCAGATTTCAACTCTGGTCAAAAACAGCGTGCTTGAAAAGTAAAGGATTCAAACATTCGAACAGCCTGAGCAATGACATGGGAACAGCAGTTAATGTGTTCATTTTAATGAACATAGACAAATTGTGCATGATCCTCCTTCTATTCTTGATGTATTTGTTCATGTAATGTGACGCTAATCCAGAAGGAAAGTTCTAGGATTGCATCAGAAATCATAGACATCCCAGAGAAGTCCTATCTCCCTCTCTTTTTCCCTAATTGTAACATTTGTATGTAAATTATGAAATTCAATAACTTATTAAACACATAGCAGCAAGACATGTCATGTGGAATGATGACATTCTAGTGGGGCTATTTGGGAAATGTTCTCTCCTATTGGGATCAGTGTTTTGTTATCATGCCAGCATGAATAGTCATTGGGGAGGACTTTCAATATATGAAGATTTACTAACATTGCTACCTTGTTAAATGTTTGGCATTTTGCTATGCTTGATGCAAATTGAGATGTTGTCACTAGGTTCAAACATAGATATGGTGCCCCTTGACCCAACTGTCACACATGTTATCAAACATATTAGAGCTTTATATCTGCAACCTAATGTCATGCTCATTCTTGGTGGTGAGGGAGACTTGTGATTTTAATATTTAGCAGAGACATAATATTAGAAATAATTGTGAGGATGAGCCAGGTGTCACTTCCAGGATTGTTTAGACATGAGTTGCATCTTAGAAGGTGTAGGGACAATTGCCCGGGCATCACATTTAGAGGGAGTTGGGAAAATTAGTCAGGTGTCACATTAAGAGGGATTTGTGAAGATTAACCTTGCGTCTCATCTAGGAAGAATTGTGAAGGTTAGCCATGTGGCACAGCTAGGAAGAATTGTGGGGATTAACCAGGTGTCACATTAAGAAAGAATTGTGAAGATCAACCATGCATCAAATTTAGAATGAATAGCGAAGATTAGCCATGCATCACATTAAGAAAGAATTATGAAGATTAGCCATGCATCTCATCTAGGAGGAATTGCGAAGATTAGCCATGTGTCACAGTTAGGATGAATTGTAGGGATTCGCCACTTGTCAAATTTAGAATGAATAGTGAAGATTAGTCATGCGTCACATTAAGAAAGTGTTGTGAAGATTAGCCATGCATCTCATCCAGAAAGAATTGTGAAGATCAGCCATGCGTCACATTTAGGAAGAACTGTGAAGATTAGCCATGTGGGTAGAATGTAGCTAGTGCAGAAATTCTAGGTGAATGTGGAATATAGCTAAAGCTCAGGGACACTCATAAAGTTATAGTCAATGCTTTTAAACCTGTTGCACTCCATGCTTATGGAACTTTAGCTGAAGGCACGCTCACAGACCCGCACGCATCTGCCATCATACACCACTCAAAAACAATTTGAACAACACCCCTGCCATACGAATGCAGCTATTGTTCACAACAAAAATTGCTGCACACATATTAACTCTCCCACTCTCGCATACCCCCTCCAGACGGCCACTCACTACCCATCCACATGCCGATTCGACATGGGTGGCTAACACGGACTTGGCCTCCCCTTCATAACATTCTACTGGCCATTATGCACACACACATACTAGAACTTCTCTAATTTCCCACATCTGAATTTCCGTCCCCCGAGGGCATTCAACCTACAGCTCATTGGGACCATACCAGTGGTGAAAGGGGCTATACAAATGATACAATATAATGCAATAAAAGAGTACAAGACTGATTAATCTCAGTCATTCCCGTGCATGGTTCCTCTTGCTCATCTCTTTTCACAGGTTTATGGCTATAAACACCTCTGAAACGTGAACTATGACATACGATCTGCTACAATATGCAGGTGCAACTGCTGAGCAGTTAGGTTGTGATGCTGCTTCATTTGTCAATAACAATGTTTCAGAAGTTTCAAGTTATATTGCAATTCATAAATACAAAGGTAGACAAAACGGATCCTGTTATCAGATATCCATTTATGCATGCAAAGTGCAGTAGGCATAATTTGCACCTGCTGCCACAGACAAATTACACGTGTATGGTGATTTACTAATGCTTAAAGCACAATTTGCATCTACCACATTTTGTATGAGTACATGAATCTGATTCACAAAAAAAGAGCAAATAACCAAATGCAAATCTATGGAAGTTCAACTTAACAGTCTCTTAAAAATGGCGATGCCACCGCAGACAATGGCAGCAATTTTGCAGCAGTCCTGAACCAAGCCAAGATAACCCACAGTCCATGATTTGTGCACATGATCATTGCGGCACTGCTAAACTGTGCAACTTAACATTTTTGTTTCGAAAGTGGTGTCAAACTGTAGAAGTGAAACAATATTTGGGAAAGAATGTCTACAAGAGAGACATTTACTCCTAAACATTTGCTAATTTCTCCAAATTGGCCCAGTGCCTGGTTGTAACCGGGTCAAATTGCAACATTTTTAAGTGCCCTATTACTTTATTTTGTGAACTTGTACCAAAGTCCTGTGTTTGCAGGTAGTATCTTCTTTGCATTAACCAATCCTTCCTACACAGCCCATTGCTTACGTGACTTGGGTGTTAGTCGAGTTACAGCCCACTCCATGCCAATGAAACACATATCTACATGCAAGTAAACTGCGTGCACGCAAATTCACTTACCTACCCATCTGTGTGCATACAGTGTATCCTTTTCTGATTTTGAGACTCTTGCAAATTGTATGGATGCATGTATGCATCATTTTTCGCCTGCAAAAGTGTATTGTAAATGTGCAAGCAGATCCCTTGCAGTATCAAGCCCCATGTTTTTCATTGTTAGGCTTATTATATTTGGTTCCCGTAATATTACCTTTACAACCTGGTCTGAGATTGTCCCGAGTTATATGCCTGAATGAAGCAAGGATCTTTGTGCTAGGCCCCAGCGCTGTTACCACCCAGTGAAGCCCCAGAACTGGTGCTTATTGTTATTTGCACCTCAGGTTTTTAATTTATTTCGAAACCCACAGTACTAACAGCAATGTATTTTGGTTGAATGAATGTGACGCCACACAGCGTCCCGTTCATTCAAACAAAATGCTTACCCAAGATGGCCACTGTGAATTGGTGAACAGCAAGGACACGGACCAGCGGCTGGCCAGCAGCTGAGCACCACCACTAGTGGAATTAGATAAGTGGGGCAAGGGAGTGGGATTCAGCCCATTATCCCATCAACCTGATTGGTTGGCGCCTCTGCCCCACGTGCTAATCAAGGTTATTGCTCAGTAGCCATAGCTGCCCCACAAACCTCCTGGAAATGTGGCAGAACATTTCAGCATATTTAGATTATTTGTTGGTAGAGGATAAGGGATTGCAACTCAGCTATTATGAATTGGTCTTCAATTCCTAGTAACATTTTTACGGATATGGTTTTGATACTCTTCTAAGACTCGATTTGTCTCTATTTTATGAGGATCTCCTTCAATGTGAGTGATTATTTAATAATACTACAAATATAAATCGACAGTATAGAATACCTGGTGATGTTCACATGCTGTGCTCTCAGAAATCAAGTTCAAGCTGAATTATGCATGCACACATATAGTACTAGTGTTTCCTGAGAACAGCGCATTCACGTTTCTATAAAAGGCACATAGATTGAGCCTGTTGTTTAATATTTTGAAGGCACATCATGTGCAATAATATGTAAACTGTGTATGATGGTTGGTTTACCTATCTAGGTCCACGTCATTCCAGGTTGTTGCTCCACCTCCAAGATGCATGGTAAATGACTGGTCAGATGGTCTGATATATTTTTCACTTTCTGAACACGTGCCCGCCTGGAAGCACTAATAGAATAAATGGACCGTTCAAGGCACACATATCATTTGTGAAACTTTATATGGTGTCACATTTTCTATTTGCCGTATCAGATAGTCTGTTGGTCATCCTAGAAGGTGTATTTATCACTCACATTCATTACAAGTGTTTACGTGGCCAGAGAGAGAGGACTTTGGAGCTTATGGGTTATGATAGCTTCAACTTCGGCTGTAATGTAAAGGCTGTGGTTGAATAAAAGTCTTCTGAGAAATCTTTAATGATGCCATTCATCTTGTCCAGACAGTAAATTGATAGTATACCAATATGCAGATGACACGCAACTCAACTTCAAGATATCCTCCATCGAAGACATCCAAAGGCTCAAGGCCTGCCTCTCATAGATCCAGTCGTGGGTGCACAGTTCTTACCTGAAGCTCACAACCTTCAAGACTGAATTCTTACTGCTGACCAAAACCACCAAACACCCTGACATTTAGACGTGATTCACTGCTATGAACCATGCACCTAGTGGGTTTCACACCGATCCGGCTGCCTACATCAACTCCCTTGTGATTTGACATTGACAGAGCTTCAAACGGCACACAGCAAGGAAGACACAAACATCATGTTAACAACTTTCTCTCCTGCCGAAAATTGCCTCAGAAAACAACCTCAGATCTGCTGTCCATGCCTTGGCCCTCTCCCACCTGGATGGTGACAATCCCCTTTTGGAAGCCCTTCCAGCAAACTACCCTTAGATGTGTCCTGCATGCTGCAGCACAACTCATCAAAGGACTCCACAAATCCAACTACATTACCCTGACCCTCATTTTAAATGCACTCGCTCCCACTGAAAGCCTGCATCATCTTCAAATCCTGCTGCATCATCTACAAGGTTGTTCCCCTGATTACCCCAATCTACCTCACAGAGAATCTCTGCATCTCTGGAGGTCTGTGATCCACCAGACGTAAGGACATTTGCAGACTTGAAACCCTGCTGTGCGGGAAGGAAAGAACCAGACGAGAGGCCTTCTATTTCTATGCCCTAAGACTCTTGAACCACCTCCCCATCAACACCACACTCACTCCAACACTTCTACAGTTTTGGAAGGAGCTCAAGACCCTCCTCTTCAAGGAATGTCTCCACCCTAACACCCTACATCCAAACACCCTCCACAGGATGTACTGGTAATATTGAAATGTGACCAACTAAACCCATTCGCCATGGACAGGGTGGGGTCCAGCCCTATGCGATCAGTATGGGTGGTTTTGGCCTGAGGTTGGCATACCAGTCTGGGGTGTACTGGCAATATTGAAATTTGACCAACCCCACCCATTCGCACTGCACAGGGCGCGGTCGAGCCCTGTGCTATCAGTTTGGGCGATTTCAGGAGATTGACGATTTTGCGATTGTTGGCTCCAGCCCCACAAAAGTTGGTGGGCTGAAATGTTGTCCAAGGTCGGCATACTAGTCTGGGGTGCATTGGCAATTTTGAAATCTGACCAACCCCACCCATTCGCCCGCACAGGGTGGGGTCCAGCTGTGTGCTATCAATATAGGCGATTTAGGGAGATTGACAATTTTGCCACTTATTCAAAAAGGACACAGGGTCGACATACCAGTCTGAGTTGTACTGGCGATGGTGAAATTTGACAAACCGCACCCATGCGCCTTGCACAGGGGTCGAGCAGGGTCTGGCCCTGTGCTATCAGTAGAGGTGATTTGGGGAGGTTGCTAAATTTGCAATTTTTCAAAAATAGGAAGTTAGCACAGAATATAAAATACACAAGGCTATAGCAGACCCGCACGTGCATGTCTGCTACAGATCTGTGGAGCGCTGGATGGGTCCTGCTAGTACCCTAATAAAGAAAAACGTTTTTTTTTTAAAAAAAAATAGCATGTTCAGTGGTACAATTCTAATGTGCTATACTAGTTCAGGGGTCCCACCACATAACTAGCCCTTATGTCAGTGACGGTGGTTTGCATATCCAGCTGATATGTTATCTGTTGGGAAATGCTAATATGGAAGACCCATATAGCCATCCTCCTTTGATAACTAATATCCTCTTCCTTCCTTACTTATGTATGCTTCTGTGGTCTTTTAGGTCCTTTGTGTTTTGTGTTTGGGCATGTTTCTGCACACAACGACAATCCTCCTTGCCTTGGAGGATAGTTTGGAGTGCAGGCAATCAAGGGTGAAGGTGTAGAGGTCCATTCCCACAAGACATTTGCAAAATCAGCTAGAGCAGACATTTTGCCATTCACATCACTGATGGTGTGTTTGTCCATGGGGAAAAATATGTGAACACCCACATGAAATTAAACAGCTTGCATAACTTGTGTGAGCATTTTGGAGAGAATGAGCTCAGTTGCCACTTGGACCAGTGGAACTGTGTTCTAAAAAGATCCAGTCAAAGAGAACTGCAGGACCTGTCAATATCATCAATAGGTTAAGGTGAAATCTCAGAACGCAAATTGAAATTCGCACCTGATTCAGGTTCCAAGAATTCTGTGGGAACAAACTTCTTTCTCGTCTCGTTCATCTGTTTGCGTCACAGGCTGGACTTCGCGTAACCCAAAATATTGCATGCCTCTTATGCCTGCATCGCACACTTGGCATCAGAACAAAAAGCGAACCCTAATAAAATTGGAGTTTTTGGTATGTTGCCGAGAATATACCTCAACCAGAGGGTCAAGCGCAAGCCTGTACTCCACTTCCACTGCCACCAATTCAGTTTAGATGTGTGTGGTTGCACACAAAACCAGCAGTTTGGGACTACTTCACTGTTGACAATGCAAAGTGAAACATTGCGGCTTGTTCCCTGTTCCCGGAAGTAGTTTGGCTGGGGAAGGTTGGGCCCACTTCTATTGGGCTAGATAGCCCACATGAAAAAACACCACAAGTAGCTATGAAGCCAGGCAGACAAGAGGAGACGCGCAGCACCACCTACAGTACACCAGAGTTCTGGCAACATGTGCCTGCCGATGTTAACTGAGGATATGGAAATACAAATACAATGTGACTGCAAATACCTCATTGCCCTGAAACCCGAGGATCTGTCAGCAATGATGCTCGCTGTGGAACTGTTTCTCTTCTCCTTTGTTGAGAACCATTGCGTTGCTTCTGGGAATTGTGGGATGTGCAACACCACGGTGGAATATTCTGAGTTGGCATTATTTTTCAAGGATCACAGTTCCAGAGCTCTATCAAAAGGTTGTAGAAAAGCCACAAAAAGCCTTGCAAGTGTACATCACCATGGCCAAATGCACATAGTACTAACTACATCACGAATACAGTACATTGGGTGTCTTTTTCCAGCCACACACTCCCATTCTCAGTGCAGTTCACTTCAAAGTGCAAAGCACATCAAGTGGTAAGCGACTCGGAACAGTTGATGAGAGTGTTATGTCCGTCTAAAGAACTGGTGCGCAGTATGGGTACTTTTTGCTAGTTAGTCATATAATTAAACTTCATAAAAATGGCTCCCATAGATGGTGCATGGAAAATTGAGAGAAGCTGTGACAAACTCTTTGCATAAATAAGATGTTATATGAATTGTATCAGTAAAAAGAATATCTGACGATCTTAGTAATATTGTGACAGTTTATTGTTTACAGAATACACATGCAACAATAGGTGGGAACAGAGCTTTCACCTGAAAAGCCGACCCTTGCCTTTAAATAAAATCAAAGATACCTTCATACCTTCATAACATAGTATGTGTTTTTCACAAAACTAATTTTAATAACCAATGAGTGCAGAAACAAGATGCTGTAATGTCTGTTTTGACAATCTATGGACTGAAGTGAGAGTGAAATAATGTATTGCTACAACATTTTAATTTAATCTTTGCATGGATACACTTTCATCCCCTATCAGGTAACTTTGTGCTGTGGGTGAGACCACATGAAGCAATTTCAAACTCGATATTAAAAAATTGGAGGTATTTATGGTGTGTCTTATATTGTAATTATAGGCAGTGGAGATAGCAAACATTTGGATTTTACAAATTGTTTTTTTCTATACATTAGTTGGTCCAGAGGAAGTCATGAGATATGTTGAAAATAACAAAGGCTGGACCCACACAACATGGATCAGCCTTCACATATAAAGAAGAAGATAGTTTGTCTACTGTACCTTTTAGTTGACTTTTGATGTCTTACTGGTTGATACATGTGTGTGAAGAATGTATCTTTGTAAACAAATGATCATGTATGTCTGTCTAGGTGATCCATGTTTAACAACATACAATTATGAGAAAATAAATTGTTATGTCTGGCATCTTCAAACCCATCATGTACTGCCTCTCCACCATCCATCACGTCATAGCTTTGTGCTGCTTTATAGTAATCTCTCACAAGACAGACGTTATCTTTCCCCTGACCTATGATGTCATCCACAATCTCTCTTCCCCTGTAGTCTTTCCTCCTGACCTTAAACTCAATCATGTCATCACTGACAGGGTGGTTAGGATTAACCTTCTGAACATTAGAGTAAACAGCCCTCCCCTTTACTACCACTTTGCCACAGCCCTAATCTCCACCTGGTCTTCTGAAAACTAGATTACTTATCTACTGTGCTCATTTGTCTTCCCCCTCTACTGTGTCGCCATCCTCACCAAAGTACTCAAATTTGCTTTTTACACCCTCTACTGTCGACCGAGAACCTCTACCACATCATCCCAAAACAACCTCTATAGTTGGAGTTTTTTGCAGAATCATTGGCTCTTCAGGTTTTGACTTTTGGCCTAGCCCCACACTACCTTGCTCACTGTGCCTCTCCCTACTCTCGCTCTCGGTTCCTCTGCTCCTTTATTCTCAACAGCCTCTCTGTCCCCTAGACAATGCGCTCTGTCTCCTTCTTCTGAATGTTCTCCCTGCTGACCACTCTATACGGGATGTGCTTTCCTATGAATTCAACGTTTTCCAATTTGTGTACCTATAAGAGACCATGCCCAAACTCTGATCGTTAACCAGAAAAGGGGCACCTTTTACTCCTATCCTACCCTCTCCAATCCTAACCAACCTGTCCAATATACCCCAATGAGAAGTCATGTTCTACATAAATGTATACATGTGACTACATACATACTCCCCTATTACCAAAAGGTACATCATATTTATGTGCACTTCTGTGTCACCACATGTTTCATTTCTCTGTACAATAACATTATTCTGCTTTTCTTAACTGGAATGGTAATATAACAATGTAAAGGTAACCTACTTGCCTCAGGTACCTGTACTGTTGTTCTAATTAAAGGATTTATGGTAGAGGTTCCAACTACCAAATTTACAAATACCAAATGTAAATAGTGATATGTTAAAACAGGACCATGCCCAACCAGCCTCTTCATTCTTCCATACATTATAAAAGGTCCAGTCTCGATGATAATGTGATATGCCTACATTTCACTATGTCTAAATGTCCTTGTTACAAGTTTCTTTCAATCTTCCGTAGAGGTGGATTAAACCATACCCTAAGATGCAGGGCATAGGGAAGTTCCTCTGTGAATATTTGAGGCACTCTGTGCCAATTAAATATGGAAGCTATAACAGTGCAGATCTTACTATAGCTTGTAAAGGATGGGCCAGCAAGTAAAGAGTGAATGCCAAAGGGGTCCATTTGCTAAAGCTTCAGTTTTGTGCTTTCCGACATGCAGTCTAGGAACCACAAGTTGTATCTGTGCAGCGTAATGGTATTTTTATAAGCTTGAGGCACCCATCCCCATCCCCAGGTAGCATATAGTCTGAATACGGCATCAGAACATATCCGTGTTGTCCCTCCTTCCCAGATAAAGGATGATAAGTGACACTGCATGAACATAAATAAAACCTAAGAATTAGAAAGAACTATGTGTATTTCATTATTTAATTGAATTGAATTGATATTTTATTTCTATCGCACTCATACACATGTGTTTCAGAGCGCGAGAAGGCAAGGGAGAGGAATAGGGGAGAAACAAAACAACAGTCTTACTAGGCCCAGTGACATTGAGAAAGCGCAAGTGCATGGGAGAGGGGGAAGGGGAAAAGTGCAAGGAAGAGGGGAGAAGTGGAAAGTGCAGAGCAAAATTAGAACATAAATAAATACTAATACATAAATAAATAATAAAAACAAACAAAAGTGGTAGTGCAGTCAACAAGTGGCAAGTGCTGAGTTTAGGGAAACAGACAGGGTAGGTCAGATAAGTGCGAGGAAGGAAGAGGGGGACTGTATGGGTCCAGATACAGACCCCATTGCAAGGGGTGGCCCGGAGGCAGTGCGGGAGGGTGGCAAGTTAAGCAGGAGCCTGGGCCCGGAGGACAGAGGGCGCCAGGTGCACGGTGCCAAGAGAGACCAGATCAGCAGGGGGGGTGAAGGCAGAAGCAAAGAGGATGCTCTTAAGGTGCTTCCAGAACCGGAGATGGTTCTCCACAAGTTTTAAAGTGGTAGGGAGGCTGTTCCAGAGGGAGGCCCCAGCCGAAGACACAGATCTACCCCAGCTTGTTTCTTTGAAAAACGACTGACCCTGAGGGAGTTAGAGGTAGAGGAGCAAAGAGCTTGTGAGGGGAGGTATTTGCGGAGTGATAGCTGAAGGTATTTTGGACCCAGGCCCCAGAAAGCCTTGTGGACAATGCAGAGGGTTTTGAATGTAATCTTTGCATCCACTGGGAGCCAATGGAGAGATTTCAGAGATGGAGAGTTTAGAACTATCCTCTTTAATAATATGTTGTCTCTCTATGATAGGGAACCAATGACCCTGCTTTAAGGTTGCCTGATTGCTGTTTTAGTTCAGTAAAGTTTACTTTATTGATCTTAATCGACAGAGAGTCATTCAGTCACAATACATAAATACACATATCAATTATAAAAAGTTTAAAATGACATTTTCTTTGACTCCATAAAATAATTGACAGTCTTGTCCAAATTCCATTAATCCTCTTCATCATATGTTTCCTCCTGATTCAAGATCTATGGATACGTTTAGCCACTGTAAATATGATCAGCTCATTGTCGGTTCTGTAGCATAATGTCATTGCCTGAGCAGTACCTCTTATACCTTACATGAGAAACGTTATATAGGAGAACCGAGGTAAAAATGAGCCACCTTCTTGCACCATCAAATCGGTAATGGCTTCTCTATGCTTTCCTAGATTTGGTGTGGACCATACCCTCTTCTAGTAAACTATGGGACTCAATTTACCCAGCGTTCATATCCCCTGTAGGTTTACTTCAATAGGGAGAGGTATGCTAGGTGAACTCAGAGGTAACCCCAAGATATATCTTTGCCATAAAGAGCTGCCTGTCAAGATTGCAATCTATAGGCCTCTAATGACACTCTCACTGTGCCATTCCCATATTCACATGAAAATATGGTGATTGCCTCACAGCTTTGAACTGAAGGTAACTCTGGCAACTTTCGGCCCATTTTTGGTGCAATTACCGTGGCACAATTACCGCCACAGTAATTGTGCTGAAAATGCCCATTGAGTCCTTTGAACAAAAATAATGGGGGCTCACACTGCCACCGCCACTTGTAATACCCCCGGACCAAGTGTCAATAATGGTAATTGCATCGGGTGGTATTCTAGTGGATTTCCCACCAGGATACCGCCTAACTCATGATGAGGCCCACTATCAAGTGCTAGTTAGCTTCTCGACAATGTGAACCATCCCACTGCATACTTTAAAAAAACATTTTTCAAACTCTATTAACAGAGGAGGCAGAGTAGGGGCACATACGTTTTATTGTTTCGATGAATGACCCTATAATGACATCATAAGGCATGTCAGGATTCCCTTATTATTCTACCAAAGTGGGTATTAGGTCCTTTGTAGAAGGCGGGCAGTGTGTTGTTTTTGTTTATAGAGCTACATTTGATTGTGCCCCTAGCTTGTCCAGTTTTGACCAATGATGAGAATTCTTCATGCGCTATGATATTATCCACCCTGATCATCTTTTCCTCTACTAATAACATTAGGGTGCAATGGCCACTCTCAAACTTTTCCTTCAGCTCATATAATTTCACACATGACAAGCATTCTAAAATGATTAGAATATAATCTATAAGAATTGTATGAGACCCCTTGACAAGCATGCATTTTGACAGGCAGTCACATTTGGCTCTGCCGTTAGATGCCCTTAATGCGGCTATAATACTACTAACTGTAACTGCACTCTTTTTTACCTTGCTGTAGGGGCATCTATAAGCTTGGGAAAATCCCAGATTGTATCTTCTTCTCCGCAGATGGCCAACATTATTACCAATGGCTCAAACTCTCCTGTTACGATGATTTTTGGTGCATCAGCATGCTTCACCATCCAGGCTTCTATGCCCTTGCCTGTAATGTAAGTTTATAAGTAGCAACTCTTGCCCGCTACAAAGCATTATGTTTAATTCTAAAAGATTGCTACAGTCATTATCAACCATTAGTATGGTGTTGTTTATCAAAGCATCCACCCATGGTAGTAGACTCCCACTTAGGTGTCCCCCTTGGCCTTTTGAGGCCCAGATCTCATAGGGAGAGTAACCCTGCATATCAATACCAGTGGTGGCCCACGTTTCCTGGAGACAAACACGTTTATAAGAGCTTATCAATTGTGTTGATACTTAATCACATCCATTTTTAGCTATCCTGGCAATATTCCACAAAATAATGTGCACCGCATGGGCGGGGGTGTACTTTTCACAACTAATTGGATCTCCATCCTGCGCATTGGGTGCACATCCTGTCAGACAGATACCTCTAGCCCCGTCTTCCCTGCCTTGTTTGAGGCGGGACAGGTGTCTTCTGTGTGGTGTCAGTTATACTATTACTCAAGTGTATAGGTTTGGTATCATTCACAAGTGTCCCTGTAATGATCTCTCTCCTGGGAAAGGTACTGGACTGGTGTTTGGTCATGGGAGTTTGCAACCTGGTCAAGGATACCATTGCATTGCTTGTCCTAATATAGATGTTGTGAGTGTACTGGCAGTAGGCCTGGCACTTAATAGATCACTATTTGGATCCTGAGTGGTTGCTTGGTGTATATCTGATTGGGGGATTTTACTGTTGTTACTCAGCAGCCTTTTCTTTTGGAGAACTTCTCTCTTGTTGTTCATTCTATTTAGGTTCTATACTCAGGAGGGCCTGGTCTAATGTTGATTTCTACACCTTGTGGAAGGTATGATCTTCACTCTAGCTACAAGTCCATAAACTAGACTTGTATGCTTGGGTCCGATGTAAAGGTAGTTCTTTTTTGTGTTATTTTGGGTCAGTAGTCACAGCTTAGTATGTCATATCGAATTATCAAGCAACAACCTCTACTCATTCTAATCCAGTGTATTATCTTGTTAGTTAATGAGTCTTTGGGTTTTTTAGCTTCACTCTTTAATTTAGGGACATTAGTGAGATAAATGAAATGGCCTTCTTCTTTTGCCTGTTTCTCAGCTCAGTCATAGATTCAGGCTGATTTTCTATTCTTCACCTGGTATTATTTTCTAATCTGTCTGATTGTCTTACAATTTTTCCAGGGGTGTAACATGCCATGTTTGAAGGCCTCATACTCTGATTCTTTTTACAGGACATTTTTACACCCTTGTGGATTGTTAGCAATTAAAGTGTCTATCGCCCTGCATACCTTGTTGGTCATGGAGAAGTTGTCTGTGCTCTGCTGGCCACTATGTGATGGGGCCAGGTGTTCATGCTCCACTGCTTGACTTCCCATTGTCCCATTTGTTGTTGGTGATGTTATCCCTGTAATGCAGTGCCTGACTTTGCTGACTTCATTGCCAAGTGCAGTGATAACTTTAAGTTTTCCACCAGGTAGCCTAATTTATTACAGCTCTGGATGGTCTCAGGCCATGAAACCTAACTTGTCTCACACCCCTTTTGCCCAGAATCCACCATGAGAATCTTTCCTACCTGTTTTGAATGTTCCTCAGCTCCAACTGGTACCTGACTTTCTTCTTTTGTTAATGCTGCAAAGCGGTTGGCTATGGTAACACCAGGAGAATATATAGTAATGGTTTTAGGCGATACAGTATCTAGCAATGCCATGACTATAGATGACTTATGTTCTGTAGTTGTTGATCTTCTTATGGGTTCGTTCATTTTGACAGGTATTGCATAATGTTTCCCACCCACTTGATTTGGAACTTTAGGGATTTTAAACCCAGCTAAAGCCTCCTCAATATTCATCAGTTCTGAAAGGGAGAGATTGCCAGATCTAAGGATCTCCTTACCTTGGTGAATACATGTGGGTTTGCTAGCTCCTTTAGTTATACCTAGCTGAGACAGTAGACAGATTGTCTCCTACTTTTATATGTGACTAGCAGGGATAGACAGCATTGCCTGTGTCCTGATCGAGTGGTGATTCATTTGCCCTGGAGGATGTTGTTCCTGTCCTCATGTCATCAAGTCTTGCTTCAGTTTACTCTGGCATCTCATTTGCCCTGAAGAAAGTTGCTCTTGTCCTCTGGTCGGCAAGTTGTGCTGCTGTTTGTTGTTGTGTTTCAGAAGCTCTTGATATTGATTTTCACTTTGCATCAGATGGAGTTTTTCCGAGTGATGTTCGTTTTTTGTGCGGCATGTTTCAGTCACTCATTCGCTTCAGCACATTTGAGAAAAAGAAAGATTGATTGATTGTGCTCTCTTCTTGTAAATGAACTTACCTAAACTATAACCTTGCCATTTCCCATATTTGGAGTGGTGTAATGAAAACCAATTATTATTTTACTTTTAATTCCCTGTAAAAATTGTTTAGAACTGCATACAATAGTAATACATTTCAAAGGAATAACCAACACATCAGACACTTTTCAATATGTTGCCTCCTACTAGTACCTACTGTAGTGAATCAGGGTGAGCATCAGTAAATGAGGGTGTCTACGGAGTGGATTTTTTGCATCCAAACATAGACTACAATCTTGCCCCAGAAAATGAGCAATCCTTGCAAAATTTGGAAGAGTGTTAAATGGTGTGGATCTGTGTAGCCGGACTAACATACAGACACACATCCAAAAAATGTTTGCATATAAGATTTTTGCATCCAAACATATACTACGATCTTGCCCCAGACAACAGAGGAATCCATGCAAAATTTGGTAGACGTGGGTTCAACGGTGTGGATTTGTATAGCCCGACAAACATACACACATACATACATTTATACATACATTCCTCTTTATATATAAAGAAGGCTGTTCCATGTTGTAGGAGTCCAGCCTTTGTTAGTTTCAACATATCTCAAGTCTTCCTCTTGGCCAAATAATGTATAGAAAAAAACACACAAAATGTATAAAATCTAAATGTTTGCAATACACACTGCCATATAAGACAAATTCATTAAAAATACCTCAATTTTTTTAATGTTGAGGTTGAAATCGCTTCATGTGGTCTCACCCATGGCACAACGTTGCCTGAAAGTAGATGAAAGCGCATAGGTACCAAGATAAAAATACAATGTTTGTTTGTCTGTTTGTTTATTTGATAATGCGCACCGAACCCGTAGATAACTGGGCGCAGCAGATAAGAATACTTTAGGCTTAGTTACAACATGGAATCACTACAATGCATGCAGAAAAGATACAAATAGATTACAGTGAGGGATGGTGCAATAGATTACATACATTTACAGACAGGTACATAGGTGTGTATTACATGGTGTCCAGGGATCATATATAATTGGATTGCAGCCAGTTTAAATAATTGGGTCTGAAACTCAGATATGATTGGTCATTTCTGAGGGTTAGTGGTAGTGCCTTCCAGTATTGTGCAGCTTTCACTGGGAAGCTACATCCTCCCAATTTGGTTAATTTGAATCTAGGTATCTCTAGACAGTGGGAGTTGGCCGATCTGGATGGGCGAGTCAAGGTTTTTCTGATCATTCTCTCTATTAGGTAAAGGGGAGCTGCATTATTGAGGCATTTGAAGGTGAGTGATACGGTTTTAAATAGGATCCTATCACTTATCTTTAACCAGTGGTGGTTTCTTCTGAGCTTGGAAATGTGTTCTCTATTGGTTAGATTCAGGGCAGTTCCCAGGGCATTATTTTGAAGTGTTTGTAGTTTGTTTAGAATATATTTATTGGCTCCTAGGTATAGGGCATTGCAATAGTCCAGCTTTGACAATATTAGCACATTGGCGAGGGTGATACAGCTTGCCTCTGTTAGGAATGGCTGGCAGGTCCTGATAAGTTTGACTGTGTAGGCAGTGGAAGACACTAGGGAATTGACCTGTTTTCTTAGAGATAAGGTGGAGTCGAGATAAAAACCTAGTGTTTTTACCTTGTTTACTACTTTGATTATGTTGCCTTCTATGTTGAATGAGGCATAGTTGGAGTTTAGTTTTTTTAGGTTGGCTTTGGAGCCAAGGATTAAGATCTCGGTTTTATCGTCGTTCAGGCAGAGGCCGTGGGATGCCATCCATGCCTGAATGAGGAGGTATATTTCATTTACCAAGGCTTTATCCTTTTCGAAATTGCCCGCAAGGAGTATGAGGATCTGGGTGTCATCTGCATAGTTAGTGTAGGTGACACCCAGTCTGTCCAATTTGTCGAATAGGGGCTTGGTAAATATGTTATACATAGTGGGTGAGACACAAGATCCAAGTGGCACACCACAATTTGTTCAGCATCAGATATCTTTTTACTGATACAATTAATATAACATCTTTTATAAAGAAAGTTTGTCACCACTTCTCTCAATTTTCCACGGGCCATCTGTGGGAGCCAGTCTAAATTATATGACTAACTAGCAAAAAGTACCCATAATCTGCACCGGTTCTTTAGGCAGAGATTATAACATTGTCATCAATTATCGAAAATCAATGATCCTGTAGGTCGCTGTTCTAAGTCAATTACTGCTTGATGCGCTTTGCACTCTGAAGTGAACTGCACTGAGAATGGGCGTGTGTGACTGGCTGACATACCCCAGAGCAGATGTGGAGGGGAGACTAGAGTTGGTGTGCTGCAGAATACCAAGACCATCTGTGCGCTCTCTCCACCTGTCGCCTCACCCTGCCTGGTGTGATGCAGTGCGGTGCAAGTATTGTATAAATGGTGTGTGCTAGTGGTTTGAAATGTGGTTGCCTTTGCTCCTTATGTCAATATTCTTAAAATTAGCTTTGTCCGGTCCTTCGACGACCACATTTATATTTTGCCAATTTCAGGCAACCGTCTCATGTGGGCTGAAATCCAGAGAAAGGGGTGAGGTGTCCATATGTCATGTAGCCAGCAATGGGCGGAGGGTTCTAACAGGTGACTATGCAAAATGTGGTGCAGAATGGTGGAATGGTGTGGGATTGCATAAGGAACAAACTAACAGATCTTCTGCGTTATATATAGAGAGATTATTTGCCTGATTTACAACGTGTTTTTCAATGGGATTTTCCCATTGAAAAAGGCTTTTGTAAATCAGGCCCTATATTTTTTCCCCAGTTTGTGTCTCTTGCACATTAGATACACCGACAGACAGAAAGTCCTCAGGCGGATTAACTATACAGTTGGAGAATCTAATTTTCGGCTTCCCTTATCCAGGTTCGGGGTATCCTGCATTTGGTGCTACGGAGGTCAATATCACCCAGTAAACCCTCAACTTCACTAATCAGTAAATTAGCCTCTTCAATTGTAACACCGTCACTGGTGCTTTGAAACACTGTCTTGTTGTATAAGTACCTTACAAATGCCCAATACAATAAATACATTGTGTAGACCTTTTAGCTGTCTTTGAATTGGTGGATTTTTGGTGGATTTCCTCATGGCCATGATTATATCAAGCAAGCAGAATGGCAAACAATATAAGCATATGCTTATACTTTAGAATAACTTGCATACATGTACTGTGCAAAACTATGCAATGAGCAAATCGCACAATATGCTTCTACCTAAGAATAACTCTTATGATATGATATGATATGATATGATATGATATGATATGATATGATATGATATGGCATTTATAACACGTCTATACACAAGTGTTTTAAGGCGTGACGAGGCAAGTGAGGGGGAACAAAGGGAGGACAGACAATGATACTACTAGGCCAGGTGTCATTCAGATCATGCAAGTGCATGGGATGGGGGGGACAGTGTAGTACAAGGGAATAGATAATAGCAGTAAGTAAGGTAACGGCCAGCTAGTGGCAAGTGCAAGGGTAAGTGCAGACATCAGGTGTCAAGTGCTGGTCGGGGGACATCAGGGATAAGAAACCGTACCTAAGTGCGGGGGTTGCCAGGCATGCAGTGCAGGTGTGTGAGACGGGGGGGGCCCTCAGGGACTGTGGTCAATATCAGTTGAGAGATTGTGTAGCATATAGTGCTAGGGTGCACTTGGTATGTTGGCAGTCAGAGTGGTTTGTGCGGGTTGGCTGCATTCTAATGTTAAGTGTGGTGCGGGGATGTGGGAGATCAGTGCAATTTGTGCAGTAAGGAGGGTGGTCTCCAAGTCTGCATGCTGGCTGCCGTGGGGCATGTGTTAGACATTATGTGTGCTGCTAGACTGATTTCTTCGTGGGGTATAGCTGAATTCTACCAGGCTGTTGATGCGTCCTATGAGCGAATGCAGCTATGTGTGCAGGCCAAATCGATCGAGGGGTATAGCTGTGATCAATTGTTTGTTGATGTAAAGTATAGAGTGAGCATATTGGTAGTAGTGAGCGTCAATTGTTGGTGGGAGGTCCCTTTACTTCAGAGCTCAGTGCGCCAGCCGTGTCTGCCCTGGTGGTTCGTGGTGGTGGATTCCAGAGTGGTAACCTGGACGGTGGGGAAAGTAGTGTTATCACGGTCGGGCTGACCTTTTCCAGACGCTTTGTATTGGGATATGGAGGGCCCATTTTCCAGGTCCCTGGAGGAATTTTAAACTGGGTTGCTCTGTGCTTCATGGGTTATTGCATGGTTCTCCAGAGAGTTTAGCCAAGCATAGTTACTTCTGTGTCACTGGTGCAGTTTTGTATTTTTTTTTTATCCCAAGGTAGGTAGGGATTGCATCTATTGATTATATAGCACTTGCTATGCTTTGGTGGTTGAGCTAGGTGTGTGCGGCTTACAGCTGCATGGGGCGGACGTCCTTGGCCTATATGCCGACTTCAGTGCCCTGACTGTTCCATGCCTTTCCAGAGAGAGGTGATTACTTAGATGGTCAGCAGTCTACTATCCATCTCCTGTTGTGTTTTCAGGTTATTGCTGAATCTCACAGGACTTTGGTCATTGGGGGATGGGTATATGGCCTTGGGTGGACCTTTTCACAAATTTTGGAAGAGCCATGTTTTTAACGCTTTACGGAAGGCCATGTAGTCCTGGATGTGTCAAATACGGAGAGGTAGCGAATTCCATAGAGTTGGTGCCAAGGTCGAATAGGCTGACCCTCCAAGTCTGGTTGAATTGGAGCCTGTGATCATTAGTAGGAGGGCTGTGCTTGATCTTAGGGCATGTGTTGGGGAGTAGAGTAGAGTCTTCTCTTGCATGTACGTTGGGCCGTCTTTGTGCACTGCTCGGTGGGTGCAGCACCAGATTTTGAAAGTGGCCAATGGGTAGCCAGTGGAGGGAGCGCTGAGCAGGTGAGATGTGGTCTCTTCGCCCAAGAGCAAGGATGCGTTTAGCAGCTGCTTTTTGGACTCTCTGGAGTTTGTTAAGTTGGTATGCTAGAGCACCTAGGTACGTGGAGTTTGCATAGTCTAGTCTGGACATGACAATTGACAAAATAGAAGTCAATCTGTTGGGGAATAAAACATAAGGGTAGATGCGTCTCAGCAGCCTGAAGTGGTAGTGACAGGATTTTGATACATTATTGATCTGGTGGGACAGGGTTAGGCCCGAGTCCAATGTGCAGCCAAGGTTTTTGACTGTGGTCGAGGTGGTGGCCGTAGTGTCGATGGAGGGCGGCCTTGGGAATGGATGTGGGAGTAGTGCTGTGTTGCCACATAGCATGATCTTTGTTTTCCCTGGTTTGATAAGGAGGTGGTTTCTGGTCTTCCATTAGTCTATATCACTGAGGTAGGCTGCTAAGTTGGGGGAATGATCACAGCTCGTCTTCTAGATTTTCAGGATAATTTGGCTGTCATCAGCATTGTCGCAGGTGCCATTGTGATCCCCGGCAGCAGAGACAGGTAGAGGTTGAAAAGGAGCGAGGAGATGCAAGCACCCTGGGGTACTCCAATGTTCACGGGGTGAGCCGAGGAAGCAAAGAGGGGCAGGATAGTGATGTGACTCCTTTTCTCAAGGAAAGAGGCAATCCATTTCAGTGCCATGCCTTGGATTCCAAGGGAGTGGAGCTGGTCGAGGAGGATTGAGTGATTGATGGAGTAAAAGGCAGCCAAGAGGTCAAGGAGAACCAGAGAGGTGCATCCTTCAGAGTCTGCCGTGACTTTGAGGTCATCCCAGATCGAGATCAGTGTGGTGGTTTCCATTCCATGGCGAGGAAGGAAGCCAGACTGAGCAGGGTCTAGTAGGTTTTTTGATTCAGCGAATTGGTTGAGCTGAGTGTGGACAGAGCGGTCAATGAGTTTCTCCAGGAATCTGGTCTTGGAGATGGGCATGTAATTGGATGGCTGGAGGGGGTTGAGGCCTGCCTTTTCTAAAAGGGGTTGGACCTGCGCTGCTTTGAAAGGGTCTGGGAATGAGCTGGAGGTGTAGGAGTCATTGAGTATGGTCCTAACCTTGCTGCTTCACAGGTAGATGAGAATATTTCTCTGAGAAGGGAGGTGGGAGGGTCCAGGGGGGCCACGGATGGTCTGGTGCAGGACAATAATTTGCAGAAATCCTCACTAGATATTGGCTTGAAGGAGTTGAAGGTCAGTGATGCAGGGAGGGGGGGTATTGGGCAGCAGGTGTTTGGTGGGAGCGGGGGTTGGAGAGTTTGGCATTAAGGGTGGCCATCCTGTCCAGTGCTGTTCTGTGGAAGTGATGGTAGAAGGAGTTGCTGAGCGCTTGCGTGGGCATGGTAGGGGCAGAGGTGCAGGTGGGCTTCACGAATTCTGAGATGATACTGTGGAGCTCTTTACTACTGCTGAGCAGTTTAGGATTCTTTTATTATAGTAGTTTTTTTTTTGTTTGGCCTTTCAGATCTCGGATATGTAGATACAGTGATGGTGGGCAAACAGGGATTCGCTAATGGGGGTTTTTGATGCTCGCCATTTGCGCTCAAGGGAGGGGTTACAGGATTTGACAGTCTATGGTGGGGCATGAACCATTTGGTGAATGGTCCTCTGTGGGTGCGGGTGGGGGCGGGGTGTGATGGGGTGAGAGGGAGGAGAGAATCATTGAACCAAGCGTCAATGGATTTGATATGTAGAGGTCTGTCTGTTAGTGGGTGTGAGCGTAGCAAGGCTTCAGCCAGGTCGGGTAGTACCATCACCAAGTTCCAGCATTTGTTGGCATGTGGTGATACCGGATGGACCATGGTTGGTGGTGTCGGTGTGTGGATAGAGAAAGGAAGGGCAGAGTGGTCTGTACATATGAGGGGATTGGGGTTGGACACTGAGACAATGTCCGAGGAGCTTAAGATTGCATCAAGGGTGTGTCTTCCATTGTGGGTGGGAACTGTGGTATGCCCCGAGAGGTTGAGTGCCTCTATGCTGTCGACCATTGGGTCGGGTCATGGGGTTGTTGGGTATATCAAACCAGATATTGAAGTCCCCCAGTAGGGTGAGTGAAGGGTTGTTGATCAGGATGGTAGCTAGTGAGTCACACAGATTGATCGCAAAGTGTCTGTCGGATACCCGGTCACCTGTAGATGAGTGAGAAACTGTGAGAAAGTGGGCAACAGGGAGAGTCTGACTAGAAGGGATTCTCAGTTTGATGTGCATAGCTGGGTTTCGGTGAGAGAAATGGAGGTATGTGGAGGATGGCTATTCCACCACCTCTGGTGACTCTGTTGTGGGGGATGAGAGTGTAGTCAGGAGGGAAAGCCTCATGTGCGACTGGTTTAAAGTAGTCCTTTAACCATGTCTCAGTGATGAATATTAGATCGGGTTTGTCGGCGGAGCAGGCGTTGAATAAGAGGCAGGTAACTTGGTGGCGGCAGGTGGTTCCATTGGTGCTGGTGGCCGGAGGGATAGCATGGGTATGCTAGTCGGGGGTGTCAGGAGCAGCCGGGGGCAAGGGGAGAGGATGGAATGGTGTGGGTAGTCAGGGATGATGTTTGTGGGGGGAGAGGGAGTGGGGTTTGGTAGGAGCGGGAATAGGGAGTGTGCGGTGGTCGCATTGCATGTAATGGAGGTAGTCGAAAGAAGGAGGGAGGAGCGTAGAGTGGTGTCTGTGCGGTGAGTGGGTACTGCCCGATTGATGGATTGGCTGTGGGTTTGGAGGGAAGTGGAGATGTAGAGGTGGTAGGCTAGAGGTTGTGTGTAAAGAGGGACAGTCTGCGAGTTAATGATTGTATGGCGTTAGTGACATCCGGGCTATGGGTGGGTTGGACGGAGACTGATGTAGGTGAGGAGAAGCATAGATAGTTGAGGGTGGGAGCAGGTCAATACAATTGAGTTTAATGTTTTATTGAGCAGGAGGGGTGTGGGAGAGTTTAGGGGGTTCAAATGGGAAAGCGGATGAGGTGATAGTTCTGGAAAGAGCAAGTCTTGCCATGTTGAGTGAAGGTTGGAGGGTAGGAGTTTTGCTATTGAGGGTGGGTGGATACTAGGGGTGTGTGTGTGGGGGGGTACATATCTGGTGAAACACAAAAGTGATTTGACTCAGGGGGGATTTAGTGGGGGAGCGGTGTGAGTGAGTTGGGCTTGCTGAGGACAAGTCGAGTATTGGTGGGAGGTGGGGAAATGGTGAGGTGAGGTAGGTCAGAGTTGGAGGTGTTGGTAGGAGGGTGTGATGGTGGGAAGGTGGTGGTGTGGATGGACCTTTCCTGAAGGAGTGAGTGCTGTGCTTTAAGGGGAAGGGTGTCTACAGGGTTCTGGCTGATGTATCAAGGGATTTGGGTGGGGGTGATGGTCTACAAGGTGAGGTTCTGCGGGGAAGGGTTGATAGCACGGTGTTGATAAGGGGGTTGTGAAGGGAGGCCAGCATGCTCCTCTGGCTTGGCAGTTGGATGTAGTGTGATGTGAGGTTTTGGTGTTGTTGGCAGGGATGATGATAGCAGATCTGGGAGGTATGGGAAGCTGGCCGTGGAGTTTAAGGGGGGTGGTGCAGATGATGTCAAGATGGTTTGAAGTTTGTGTTTGGAGTGCCAGAGTGCTCCTCTGGCCTCAGAGTTGTAGGTAGCACGGTGAGTGGTGGAGTGGGGGGTGACAGATTGTCTCAGCATTAGACCAGGAGGAGGTGTTGTGCATTAGTGGGAAAGAGCGGGGGCTTCACAGGATGGTTTGTGTTGGGACAGATGGCTCCTCTGGTCTGAGGGAGGAAAATGGTGAGGTGAGAGCGTGAAGGAAGTAGGGTGTTAGAGTTTGGGATGGTTCTGGGGCTGGGGCTAGAACCGAGTGATGGTGTGGGGTAGGGGTTTGAGAACAAAGGTGCAAGAAAGGCAGTGGTGGGTCGGGCAGTGAGTTTAATTGCGTTCCAGTTTGCCTTTTTTCCTTGATGGTTGGTAAGTGTGATTGGAAATGCTGAGTGCAGGATTGCTGCTCTGAGTGGCTACATACGTGAAGGAGGTAGGGCGTTAGAGTTTGAGATGGTTCTTGGGCTGGTGTACAGAAGGGTGATGGTGTCTGGTAGGAGTTTGAGAATGAAGGTGCAAGAATGTGTAAAAACTGTACCGCAAAATACCTTAGCCATTCTTTTATATATTCTAGGTTATTTGGTTGTTGGGTTGTTTTGCTTCTGTTTCAAAGTTTACAATGCATTTCTCACTGAGCTTGCTTTTAGTGTCAACTCATAAATTGCCTAAGCCCACTCTTTATGTATGTCTTTGAGTTGTGCAATCTTACAAATCTGTTGGAAAAAGGTCTTTGAACCAATTTCAAAATGTCTGTTTTTTTTATGTTTGATGACAATGGAGTTTTTTTTTGTGTTTCTCTTTCATATCTTTGGACTGGTTTCCCCACTGTGCATTGAGATGTTAGCTCAAATCCTTGCTCACTGAGTCATTGTCTGAGAAAGCAATTTTGATTTCAATTTGTCACATTTTACTAATGTTAAAAGTGGTCTAAATGTACTCCAAACACATCAATCGGCCGTAAGAGGTCAAATATTAAACAATATTTTAGAGACAGCATTTGCAGCAGTAGATTTATGGGCAAACCATGAGGATTGCGGGCAGTAAGAAGGTCCTTGCAGTACAGGGGCATTGAATGATCGAATGGATGTTCTTCAAAGCAAGCATCTTGTTAGGAAAATACTTAACTTGGAGCAATAAGGCAGCATACTGGCTATATTGCAGTTTATTGAATTTGCTGCCATCATCCACAAGCATTAGTCACACAAAAGGCAATCTGACAAAAAGCTGACTGTCTATTGCTCAGTTGGCTGCTGCACTTTGACAACTTCAAAAACTGTATAAAGTAAGGTGTGCTTTGTGACTTTGATGTACAGGTATAAAGAGCGCATTGGAAACGGTTGCAGGGTGCAGCGTACAGATTGATATCCAAATTTAGCCTAATCGTGCTGATCTAAGAAATTAATTATGGTGCACTTTGTGACATTTTGGTAGTGTTAAAGTACATTAAAGGTTCTCCAAGCAGATAATAGCATTGAAAGAACTGGAATATTAAACATTGGTTGGTTTACTGCAGCAGCTTCTCAGGATACATGATACAAGAAGGCATAAGGGTCATTTTTAAGGTGAAGTGGATTGGAGGAAATTAGTTTACGTAATAAATGTGCTTACTGCCATTATTTCGATCTGCCTCATTTTGCTAAATTGCTATGGTGGAGCTACGAAGATTGGCGGACATAACAAGTGTGCTTCCATTTCCTGCTGTGCCATACAAATGCATGTGTATTGATACCAGCATTGATTTTTATGCTGGTCTCAATGCCATGATTCCTACGGATTTTGCCAGAAATTACCAGCTACTAACTGTAAGCAGAATCAATGGGAATCCAGTGTAAATTCTGCCTGTACAGTGGTCTTTGCAGACAGAATTTACACTTCTCCACTAATGTGGTGTGTGAAAGTTATTGCTTTATATGTTTAAATGATAGGGTCACATTAGGGCAACATGTTAATTTCATGTCCCCGATATAAAGTCACAATCAACAATTCTGGATAAGAAAAACAGTCAGTGATTTCTCAAAACTTTCAAGTCATTTATATGCTTTAAGTCAGTCTAAGCAAATGTAGTCTCCAGCTTTGTTCCAAGGAAATCACTACAATGTTATAGGTACAAATACAATTGGTCAGTAAAACAACATTTTACCTCCCTAAATGAATCTCACTAACATTAATTCAATCAAGCATTAATTTCCATAATCACTTCCATATATATTATACTCTGAAAGATACTAAGCATTCTAAACTCTTCTTCTGCTTGTCATCCTTAACTTTTCGAAAAGCATTTTAACATGAGACTAGGGGGCTGATTCATGGGATTTGTGCCCCGAAAAACGGGGATTTGTGCACCATTCTGCCCGCAAATCCCTGTTTAACAAATGGGGATTTGCGGGCAGAATGGCGCACAAATCCCCGTTTTTTGGTGCACAAATTCCATGAATCAACCCCATAATATCATGCTTTAAATATGTTAAAATGCTGTCTTCATTTTCTCAAATGGCACCCATCATTTACAGATTAAAATACTTTCTCTACATTACATGTGGTGCAGGGGGCTCTTACATGTGTTTGCAGTCTTCTCTGAATATGTGTGTGTGTGTGTGTGTGTGTGCATAACTTTCAATCTATATATGTGTGCAGCATTCAATCTACATACCTGTGTAATGCTTTCAATAAACATTTGTGTATACAGCTTCCAATCTATTTCTTTTCATATGACTTCATCTCAGCATGTTTGGGATGGAGCTTTTAAAATCTCCAATTAGAAGGAGCGTTTTAAAGCCCTTTCACATTACACATAGGTCTGCCTGTACATTTCAAGAAAAGGGACTTCAGGGGTTTATCACTTTGCACACATTTCTGTGAATAGGATGAATTATGTGTGCTAATGTATGTTGCACAAACATCTAATTTATGATTAGTTTCCCACCAGCCGCAAATATGCATGGTATGTCCTTAGACAATAGTGTGTCAAGACAACACTGTGGGCCAAATGATTCTAAGATGGAATGTAACCCTCTTTTCCCAGGATTTACTCTGGGCAGCTCTATAAGCAACATCTAGGGTTTTATATTGGGTATTTTATACTTACATTTTAAATGTGACTTCTCATTTTTGAAAAATCAGCTGGGATCCAGTCAGTCTGGAATTACTCAATCAACACGTTCTATTTTTAGATGCTGGTCTTGAAAGCGATATTCAATAGTGGCTTATCATCTCTCTCTGGAAGGGCTTCTGTCTCCAACCTGCCTGGGAACCAGACATCCAGATGGTTTCAGGTCTGCTCCTCAACCACCTGCTTTCAGTTGTATCCAGAAATATTCTTCAATATTCATCTGTCAATATCAAACTCTCTATTCTGTGTGCAAGCTATTTTCTAATCTTCCGTTCCTCTTCTCATCTTGTGACTAAGGTGTGGCTTCCACCATTCTCATGATCTAGAAGAGGGGGCGACTCACACCTATACTTATGGAGAGGCATTTCTTTTTAATTGTCTAACTTTGGAAGCAAATGTGTGGGTTTAATAAAATAAAGAACATTATAATTTGTATATCATAATGAACAATCCAATATGTTACATGCCACTGTACAATATGTACTTGCAGAGATACATATTTTTCCAACGTTTTATATTTTCTTTCACATAATGCATCAGGCAAATTGTATATAAATTGGAAGATATAATTTTTAGATATGAACTAAAATGTGTTTCAAGTTGATGGGTGCTTTCACTATAATGTTAGGATTTCTTTTGTTTAAATATATTGTTTGCAGTTAAATACAACACATGTCACTGTCCTATTCAGTTTATAAGTAAATAAATATTGACTTCAGCCAAAAGAGGTCACTGTTGCTACATCCCATTAAATGTCTTCTTCATGATGTTACAACATGAGAAGGCTAGTTTCTTTTGCTTGTTCACAGAGATCACATGACTTAAGCTAAATTGATTTTATGTAGAGCTTGGATTTGGTATATGTGCCAGGTCTCTTTGTACTTTGTCCATTAGCCAGTAGCTGGCAATATTTTATGAAGCATGGGCTTGCAACTGGTGTGAACATGATGAATCAGGGCCTTACTGTGACCTCATATCTTGTGATGTGGCTGGGGTTGTAGGAGTGAGGTGAATCCTACTCCAACTTACCATGCTACATGTTCAGGCATGTCGCATTTTAGGGTAAACAAAAATGTAGTGTTACCCAACGTGGTAATAACACAACAAAAAACAATGGAAAGTTGAATAATGCTTCTTTTTTCTTCATTAAATTTTAGATGATCTTAGCGAAGCAACCGATACAGCAAAATGCAATCATTGTAATGCCCATTTGTTTTTCTTCCACATGCTTAAGACGCATGAACATTATGAAAACTGTGATGAAATTCTGGAACAATTAGTTCTGTTCTAAAACTCAGAATACATGTTCTTGGGGCCTACTAAATTCTTTTGAATTTGACAAACACAGAGTTTTTTACATGTACACATTTGCGACTTCCCTGTGCATTAATCCACATGCCTTTACATACTGATCTGACAATAGTTGAAGAAATTCATGATTTACAATTGTGCATTTAAAGCATGAAACCATGTATTTCTGCTTGTTTACTTGTAGAAAGTTCCCATTTAAATCAGTGCATCTCATCCCTTAACATTGACAAGTCAGTCCCTGGATTCACGTAAAGGCCTTAGAAATGGTTGCAGTTTTTCTTTCAGGTGAGCAATTCGTTATTTGCGGTTCACATTTTACAGGGACACTTGTGCAATTGTTGGTCTTAGACAAGGATTCGTCCTGGCCCCTACCTTATTCAATCTGTACCCTTACCTGTCAAATGTGGAAAAGGCACTTGATTGGTGTAATTACAACCCAGTAAAATGTGAGCATTCTATTAGATCTTTGTTAGCAGTTGTTGATAATATTATCATATTAGATACTACACAGAATGGACTGCAAAAGAAATTAGAATGTTTTAAACAATTAATAATCAGAAAATAAATATGAATAAGTCAAAACTACTAGTATTTTCCAACAAAACAAAATTGTCTCCATTGTCTTGGTTTCTAGGGGGAGGTCTGCTTGAATGTACATTGTCACTAACTTACTTTAGGTTTTTTAGTGTGTGAAAAGAATAATGAAAATGCATTATGGGGCAGAATGCAAAATGTTAGTAAACCATTCAGATTACATATGATGCTAATTAATAAAATATATTATATTCTCTTACCTCCCACTGATAAACTTGTATAAAATGAAAGTTATTCCTATCCTAATTTATGGATTCTAAGTAACTAAGTCTAAGTTGTGGCAGAGTTTAAAGAGAATAGAAGGCAGTATATCTAAACCTGTTTTGGGTTTATCAAATTCTGTTACTACATATTATTGTCACTTAAAATGAATGTTTCGTTTGCAATTGAGAGCCTGTCATTCTTAGTAAAATAGGGTCAAATGAGAGGGGATTGACAACAAACTATACCCTAACCCCATAAAAACTCTTTATGTATGATTGGGCAATACACAAATTACAGATAAAAAGTTAAAGTCTGTGCCCTTATTTATAGGAAAAAAAGTAATGTTTGCATAATTTTCATAACATTTCCATTTTCAAGGCTGAGGGATATTCTAATATGTTTTTACTTAAATCTGATCCAAACCCTGAGCCTAGTGGGTCCTAGAGTTGGTCTGACCAGAGATAAAAGGCTGTGTAAGTGTTGCAATTCATCAGAAAAGGAATCAGTGAAGCAGTTACTTTTATGTTGTAATGGAATGGGTATAGTAACTCATAAGCACTGTATCAATACTTGGTCAAATGCCTCGTTATTGGGAATCAAATTCTTCTGGAATAGATTATCAGTGAATCAATTCTCTTTAATGTTAAAGCTAGGGAAATCCTTCTAGAACTGCAGTTTTTGCTCTGTAAGGAGGATTCTAAACTTAATGAAGGTGTAAATAATTTAAAAAATGATTATTAATGACCTAGAATGAATTTGTATGATCAAGTCTATCTATCTTAAATGTTAACGTCCTTTTTTTCTACATATTGTTTATGTATACCTGGTCAGATAGCACAGCAAGTAGAGCGTTCGCTTTGACATCTGTGCAGAGCCTGCCGACGCGGGTTTGAATCCTGGCAGGGCCAAACTCAGCCTTTCATCCTTCCGAGCAGGGCCCTCTTAAGCATTTTTGGGGCCCTGGGCATGGACATCTTTGGGGCCCCCTGCACCAAACCAAAGGAATTAAGTGATCAAGAATATCTGGTGGTACCCCCCTCTCTTTCCCCCACCGTGAGCATAACCCATAGGTAGATATGCTACCTAGCAGCATTAAAAATAAGCATGTTTACTCCATTTAAGTCCCCTTATCATCTTCAGTCTTGCTCTAATCAGAATAATAAACAAGTAGCATTTGAAGGCCAACATTAGCAATCTACAAAGAGGTTTCTTCTCTTCTAGTATAGAAACAGGATACTTTTTATCAATATCATCTGGGAAGGTATGCAGACTGTAGTATTAATGCAGAACTGTATGTAAAAGGTACATGTAACCCAGAAGAGGCAGAGAACTCACATTAGCTGCCTCAGAGAATGCAAAAGTGTTCAAGCATGGATAGAGTAGACCATTTGTAAGGAAGGAGAAAGCTACAAATAGCGTAGCATGGATACTGAATGCAGATTAGAAGCTACCAGGAAGGTGTCTCTATCCAGACAGACTGAGATTAGAAGTCAGACATGGTTTTCAAATAGTGTTGTCAATAGAGATCAAGGGAACAAGTGTCTGTGGTGTGCAGTATATCAATGCTCACTATTATAGTGGAAGCAACCCTATAACCAGTGAAACCATGAGTGAGGCTTTTATGAAGATCATACCCTGAGAAGGAAATCACTCGGAAGGGCTGACAATTTTTAAAGGTTTAGGGACTGGCAATTCTGAGAGGTTATGCAAAGAAGATTAAATGAGATGCCCAGGATCAGACATTGCTTAAGGGGTGAAGCTGGGATTTGTGCCAACTCTGCAATTTCTGCATTTGAACACTTTCTTTTCCAGCTCTTACCACTAACTTGCAAAGTACACAAATCACATTTCCAAACCTGACCATTTTTAAAACCAAGATATTACAGAAGGGTGTTACACAAAATGGGAATGATTTACCAATCGATGTGATTTAACAGATTTAATCTAGTTATGTCTTTTGTACTTTTAAGCTTGAAATACTTCCAAAACTATGGCTTGTGAAATTGTCATTCATAAACGTGCAAAAACAACTTTGACTTTTATTTTTTTTAAAGCAAAATGTTTTTTTGTGTCAAACGCGCTGACCTTAAAATATGCTTGCCCAAGGCCTACAACATCTGGTTCGCTCTCTCCTGTCTACCACCCCTTCCACTCAAATGACCTACATAAGCAGAAAGATCAAGTAATGAGCTAAACTATGCCACCAGCATGCAAGAAGGAAAACCTCACAGAAGACAGCACAGTAATGCAAGAGATATATGATTTGACCATAATCACTATCGTCTGCTGGCAAAGCCAGGATACAAGCATGAACACTGGTTCCACAGTCTTTTATTCACCTCTTAGACTAATAGTGTATGCTCATCTTTGGAGGGGATTGCCTAGCTTTTAGAACGCCCCATCTGAACAAACCAATGTCTAGACCTTCACCATATGAATGGCATGTTAGTTTTTATAGCAACCCCTATCTGGTGCAGGAACATTGCTGATAATAGCATCTCTTGTGCTGCAAAACCAAGTACATATGCAGGTAGGTTTATAAACATCAGATATCGAAAAGCTTAAGCCAGCCTTGCTGGAGTGCCCTTCTAATCTTTCATATGAACGCATATCTCTGCGATGAGTGCTTAACACACTGTGCTAACTTCTGAACCATTGTGGCACTCAATGTATCAATTTGGATTTCAACTTTGGCTATTGCACATGATCAACATAATTCCCACAAGAATTAAAGAATGCCACAGAAGCTGTGCCATACGGAACATAGAAACGATGCATTCCACAGTGAACACAGAAAGCATTACATGATTATTCAAGGCAGAATGTACTTGTCAAAACAGACAGGCAATAGGTTTAGTACCTCAGCAGCATGCCATAAAATATCCTGGTGTGTTCTATTTAAGTCTGGTAAACAATGGAATCTTACTTTAGATAAGGCAGCCTTGTGGGGGCCCCCTCCAAGGTGGGGGCCCTGGGGAAGTGCCCCTTTTGCCCTCCAATAAAGACGTCTCTGCTTCCCAGGTCAATAAATGAGCACCACACACTGTGGCTAACAAGCAGCGCTCAGATAACTGACGGTTTGTAGTGCTATATAAATGCAAAAACATTTTTTTTTAAATGAATAGGTGATTTCTTGATGTATTTGTTGACACAGCATTGTTGAGGTGTCTGTTGTTTTGTTCATCATTTTTATGCAAATAATATTATGGCAAGAGGTTTACCGTTTTCTTCAAGGCAGCAAGCATGGTGCAGAATACAACAGGAGGGATCATTTTGTGAATGGCGCCTCTCTGGCTCTTTCAGAAAGAAAGACTCTGTTGTCATTTCACTCCAGGCAATTATCATTTTGGTCCAAAGATATTTCTTGTGGAATAGTGAAGTGTAATGGTGATTTCACCAATGTTGTATTCCGCACTTTTCCATCACATGGGACAAATGAAAATTCTACTGAGGGAACATTTTGCATAACTGGGCAAATAGAGCCAGTCCCCTCTGTGCAGCTAACATGGCCAGTGACCTTTTTTTTGTCAGGGTGACATTTTTATTAGAAAAAATATCTTTTTTTGATAGTACAGAATTTGAAAGACCAAGGCAGCATTTTGTATAAATACCTGAATGCAAAAGTCAACTCTTTTACTGATTTTCTTTTATGCACACAAGCGAAATTGACAAATAACTGATGATGATTCCACAAATCAGCTGCTGGACTTCCACAACTCGGATACATTGTCTAGGGCAATATTCACATAGTTTTGAGAACTTGCATAAAGGGATAGGTTTCGCTTCTCATCTCTGTTTCATTTTATGTTTCTTTTTTATACATTGTAGTCATGTCCTGTTTAACGAATACATACCAACAAAAACACACTTGAGAAGTGCATCACGTCACCCTATGCAATATAAGTGTCTTTGGGCGGCTTAACTGTAACCCACTAAGCAGCCCTCTTACTCCACACAGTCCTCAGCATTCATGTACGTAACTTTCAAGTGTCCTTGGGCGGCTTAACTGTAACCCTTTAAGTAAGCCTTCTTACTCCGCCGAGTCCTCAGCGCCTCGATGCCCGTGGGCTGTAGTGCGCTTTACAAATATAAAATAAATAAATAAATAAAACATAACAACAGTGAAGCAAAAAGAGGAAACATATATTTAACACAACTATTTTATTTTTCAACACCGAGCTCACTTTACGTCATCGTTCTTGTTTTTCACATTGTTTAATATTCCCCATCATATTGATGTATGCTTCTAAAGAATTTGAGGATGATTGTCTTTTCCAATGAATGCCTTATCCTTCTCTGCTGTGTAACAACTCCAGCGCTATAACACACTGAAGCAAACCAAAATGTATGCCCAGCTCTCTCCCACTGACCTCCCAGCTGAATAAACATAGTCGCTAAAGTTTTCACAGGCTTCTGTAATTGGGTCGACGACTTCTGTGGTTAAATTGCATTCACACACCACAAACCTCAGAGATTCAGATCTCATTATAAAAGAAAAGACCTGATTTAAAAAAAAATTTAAATGGGAAAGTCCCATTGAAAACCTATTTGTAAATCAGGCCCACAGTGTCAGCCAAGACTGAAATATCAGAAAAAAAAACCCAGTGCCTATCATTTGTTTAAAAAAAAAACTCACTACTTCATGTGCCATATGTGTGAGTTTGTGCTGATGTGATTTCAACACTGTGCTATTAAATCATTCTTCCTATTGCAGAATCATATCACGTGGTAGTATTTCATTTCCTAAAAAGATATTGCTAGCACGGCACATTTCTTATTTTATTAGTGTTCATTTCAAAGGAACAATGACAAGCGTGTAAGTGAGATAGTACAAAGTCCAACACAACAAATGACCACCAGAAAAACAAATAGGATTCTTCCAAGGTTTAAGGAAATAGTCGTGCAGGCTCCCATGGGTGTCGGAAGGGTTCTAGCTAGAACTGTGACTGTGACAGAACTGACAACCAACCGAATAACGAAACGTGGCGGGAAAAGATCGTAGATTTCATTCAGGGGCAAATAACAGAAAATGATTGTCAAATAAACTAAAAACCCTATTATACATCATTCATGAATACATTGATGCGGTGATATTTCATTGCAATCGCCTGGACACCAAACACAGAATCAAATAACATAATATATTTGTTGTGTTGTTATTGCAAAAAAAAATGAATCCTGCACATGTCTAAATGATATGTGAATTGTATGTGCTGGTACCAGGGTGCGTCAATAGTACCTAACGTGCTAAGCCACAAAAGTCTATTGGCCATATTCACAAAGATTTTCTGTAAAGCAAATCAGGACATTCCCCAAAGATTTCATATTTTCTCCTGCTATTTCATACCTTATTCACAAAACAGAAAACCAGTGCCAATCTGGAGCTGCCTGGAGAATTTTTCTGATGCTGATGTGCGAATCCAATTCACAAAGATTTGCTCAAAGGCATCTCAGAGATACTCCAGGCAGCTCCATGTTTTCTCTAGTTTTACACTTTGTGAATCATGTAAAAGAGGGCCGGGGCACATCTGAGATTCTTAATACATTTCTTGATTCGATCCAGTGCACATTGTAGTCAATATGGCTCTATAAACTGCAACACGTCAGAGCATATATACAAGACTGAATTGTTCCCCATGGAATGTGACTGAAGGGCTGCACAGGGATGTCAAACATCAAAATGCCACTTATAGCGAAAGTGACATCATACACCTGATGATAATACAGGACCTACCTTAGGCTACTGCAGTCAGGGATGTCACATGGCTTTTGATCCTGATGACAACACAGAATATGGCATCACTGATGTAAAAAACTAAACAAACTGTAAGAGTAATACGCTGTCCAGACAAGTGGTCGACTGTTAATTGGTCGAAAGACAAATGGTCGATGTAATTTGGTCGAAAACCAAATGGTCGAATTTTTTATTTTATTCATATATGTATTTTTTTTGTTTTCGTTTAGGGAAAAAAAGGGGGTTGGGGCCCCCACCCCCCAAAACAAAAAAAAAAGGGGTGACTATGGTTATGTTTGTTATCAGCCATATATCATCCAGAGTGCTGCCTTGATATGCAGAGGCGAACTCATGATAGGCCAGGTACACACCAAGCAGAACCACTAAAGACCAGGAGTGCTGCGATCATATAATTTGACCATGTCATTTTACCATCTTCTGTCATCTTGTTCCAGGTAAAGCCTCGTATGCCATGTACATATATCATATGAGAAGTACTGCTACACAGGTGTATGTACTGCCATCATATGTCAAGCCCAACTTCAACTGCCCAGGTACTTCTATTTTAGGCCAACTAATAACTCATATGCCAGGTGTGGTCATCATAAGCAAGGTACACAGAGCACAGGTGAGTTTGAGGAGGGCAGTGCACGCTTCCATTATCATCACACACACATACACAGAACAGACTAATTATGGGCCAACTCACTGCAGGCTTCCCAAACACAGAACTAATGTGGCATGGGCCAGAGAAACGCAAGACCCTATCACAGGGAGGGCAACACCAAGCAGAGCAAAGATGGACTCTTATATACCCATCAAAGCAACAGATGCCCTCGAACCACAACCCTGATTCTGGCAGGGTAGCCACAACCTGACAAGGATTGGTGCTCATTGTGATTTGGATACAAAACTGTCCAGTTTTCATTTTGCCTATGTGTGACTTTATATGTTTAAAATGTGATTATGTCTGACATTTTCCTTTCGTATGTGTTACACCTTTGTAATGGAGTGGCAGGGCATTCTTAGCAGCTACCCCGATTACCAGCAAGAGAGTACTTGGGCCCCACCAAAATCCCTGCCACAAGAATGGAAGACTCAACCATAGGGCAAAGTTTGCTGTCTTAATTACCAATAAAAATGACAGGGTTCGCAATTTATCAGCATATCGTCTCCAAAAGCTCTCATCCTCCCAGAGTGTGTCACACTGTCCTTACCATAAATGATGTCACAAAAACAATTTGCATCCCCCATAGCCTATCAGGAAAGGGAATTGGTCAGTTTAGGAAAACTATAAATGTAATGCATAGGGGTTAGTATAACCATTGGGTAGTCATATCTGGTGGCTCCTCCTAGGACCACCTCTAAATATAACAAATACATAGCTGCAGATTAGCAGAGAAAGCATTGGCCACTGCAACATAGCGTGCCTTAACAGGAAAGGTAGCTGAGGATTGGACACGTGTCTTCCCATCCTTGGGACCCTGGACAGCTACGAGACTGAGTGTAACTATTCAAGGCAGTGGGAACGATCACAAAGGTGCTGTATGTCTCATGTTGCCATCTCTGATCGCCTGAGCCCTAAGACCGAACATTAAGTTTTTGAACCTGTATAGTAATTGTATCTTTCCACCTCTGGTTCAATTGGAACAGCTTTCCTCCATCTACCTCGAGTGAGTAGGCATTGTCGTGCTCTTTCAGGTCACTTGTGTAGTGAACACGAAATGGAGCTCTCCTGCTTGCAATTATGAGGCTTTTTAGACCATATTCCTTGCAGCTGTCTTATTGCCTGGGTAAACTGGAAATATGCTGTCTCTAATCATCCTTGGCAAGGCTGCGCATGGTGTATACACTGGAAGCTCTGTCTGTCTGCTTTAGTTGGATCAGGCTGTCTGCCTTTCCCTGTATTCTGAGAATCGTCTTGCTTCTCCATTCACTGCAATGCACCTATGGCTTCCATCTTTGTTCTTATGGCTGTTCACATTACTCGCAATTAAACATGAGCAAGCTAATTGTATGGATTCTTGGCGTCCCGCTGTTTCCGCCCAGCTTAATATTTACTGGTGTAAGTGTATCAGGCCTCTAACTACTATGAGTCATAAGCATTTGTTCTGTGTCTATCTGCAATAAACTAAAAGTGGTTGGAAGCATCGTGTGTAGATGTCGATATGTCCCAGGTCTAGCGCATCTATGTCATGCTGTCAGTGATGACGGTCATGTCAGTGGTGACGTCATCCGTTTCTTCCAGGTTATAGTCAGTGAACTTGTTTGATTGATGAAAACTGCATCTCTACATGTCGTCAACTGGGTAGGCTTGAATGGCTGTCTGAGCAAGTATTGTTTCTCCCATCAAGGGCCTAGAAGTGATGTGTGTCTCTTGTTTCTCTGCCTTCGTGCTGCAAGTCGGGTAGGGGTCACGAGGGTCACACTTGGGTGTCCCTTTTCACTTGCTTCCTATACCGTAAAGGTTACTGATGGCACAACATGTATTATTTCTGAATGTATCACCATCACTTGCACCCTTAAATGTCTTTCATAAAAAAAACTTCCAAATGCCACCACCCCAATGCACCTATAGAACCCCTTGTACTACATTCCCCTTCAGACCAGCACTTGACATGCAGAGGTATCATTAGATTGCCACATGCTCATCACATTGGGCATTCGTGCTGTAACCTCTCTCTCAATGATCCCAACAGCAGCACATTGGCCTTCGGGAATATTTGGAGATTTCCCAGTGGGCCTCTGTGCCATTCGCCTCTTTTATATGGGCACTCTGCATTATTCCTTACTTTGCCACATGGCGCATTAAAAACAGAGTTCCCTGCACCAGCTGCGGTATGCAGAGTTGTATTTGTTTCATGAAAATAGGAGATGCGTGGAGCCTAGGTCCCTGCCCAGTGTTTCAATGTGGATGTGATAAGCATCTCGCAAGGGCGGACAGAAGGAGGTTACCGGATATCGAGTGCAGGGGCACTGTTAGGAACTCCCTAGCGATTGGCCACTGCATGGCCGGGAGCAGTTCTGTGACAGCGCCTGACTTATTAGCTCTCATAGGAGATCTCTGTTAGCTCTTCTATGGGAAAGGTATACTTAGGCGATAACCTAGTGTAGTGCCTGAATGGAGGTTTCTGTAAAGTGGAAGAGTAGGATTACATGAGGGATTTTGCCGAGTATAAAATTAAGGAAACATGTGAACACTATTAAAGCTGTTCACGAGAAAGGACACATGAAGCTAGCTTGCTTATTAATTCCATCATATATCTATAAATCACACCTGACCCAGTATACTACAAACTAATTTTTAACATGAACACTTTGTTGCCATTACAAACTACTTTTAAGATGGACACTTTGATGATTAGACTGTTGGTTCCTGCTTTCGGGAACAGTGCAGACCAGTGTAGCAATAGCTCAAATCTCTGCTCCCCCAGACAAATATGTAAGTGCGACAATGATACATCACAGTAATGGGGGGCTGTTTGGTAGCTGCCAACATTGATGCATCCGTGTTCTTTCGGGACTGTATGTGACATGAGCAGAGGTGTATGTATGCAGACAACGAGATATCTGCAGGCCAGAACAAGTACAACCATTCCACACATAAGGTTATATACACTGATATAAGAACTGATTGGTTTGTTTGTTTGGGCCGATCTCATAGGAGGTTTTGAGGTATTGCGTACAATGTTTTTTGTCAGATATGGAGGAGCTGAGTCAGTCAGACATTTGTGGGTCAGAGAGAGAGTTTTGTGGGCGATCCTTTGCTTAATGGAAAGCCAATTGAGGTTGCGTCTAGCCTCCGAAATGTGATGGGATCTGGGAATATTTAGAGCTGCCCTTATAGCTTTATTCTTAAGACTTGCATTTTTTTTTACTCGTTCCAAGATAGAATGCGTTACAGTAATCTAAAACTCTTGCTAAGGTAATGCAATTTGATGTGGAGAGAAAGGGTCTACTAGCTGTAATTAGCTTACATGTGTAGGCTGCAGATGAGGCATTAACCTGCCTAGTTAGGTTTACAGAGGAGTCAATGTATATGCCGAGAGTTTTCACCTCTTTGGAGACCTTGATGGAATTGCCATCAATGGTGAAGGTGTCAAACTGCTTGCTGAGTTTGTTTAATTTGAGTTTTCATCCTAGGAGAAGGAGCTCTGCCTTCTCGTCATTTAGACAGAGTCCATGGTTTGCCATCCAGGCTTGGATGATACTGTAAATCTAATTGAGCAGATTAGTGTCTGTGTCATAGTCACAGTGACGGGTATGAGTAGCTGGGTGTCATCTGCATAGTTAGTGTAGGTGACACCCAGATGGTCAAGGTCATCGAACAAAGGCTTGGTGAATTCATAATACAGGGTGGGAGACACACAGGAGCCTTGTGGGACGCTGCATGTGACTGGTTCAGGGTTAGCTAATGCTGTTTGAGAGAAAACTCTCATCATTCTGTTGTCTAAGAAGGATTGGATCCATGTTGTGGCTTTGTGAGAGAAGTGAGCTGAGATGCTGAGGTGTGCACAAAGGATTTTATGATCTACTAAGTCGAACACTGCCGATAGACCGAGGAGCAAAAGGAGAGCTAGCTTTAAGCTCCTCAACTTCAGTCTTTAAATCGATTAGGGATGTTTCTGGGCTGTGTCAGTGCTGTGACTCGGCCTGAAACCAGATTGCCTGAGGCCCAGAAGGTTATTGATTTGTAAATGTTCCTGAATTTGCAGGTAAGATGCTCTGTCAATAATGTTTAAGAGGAATGGGACCGTAGTGATTGGTCTATAGTTGGTGGGAATGGCAGGGTCTAGGGAAGGCTTTTTAAGAAGCAGGAGGACCCAGGTGTCTTTGGGGTTGTTGGGCACTATGCCTGATTCGAAGGACGTATTAATGAGGTACGTAATGAAGGGTGCAAGTTCTTTAGCAGCCTCTTTAATGATAGGTGCCGGACAGATGTTTCCCAGGCATCTTGAAGGTTTTAGTTGGGCTATTATGCCGTCTACCTTTTTGGTGGTTAGCGGGTTGCAATTGAAAGGTTTGCAGTATTTTGTGGCTGGTGTCGAGGTTGTAGGTTTGGTAATGCTATCTAGGATGAGAAGTTTTTAGATTCAATTTTATTTTGCAACATGGTGATTTTATTCAATAGTGCTGCCTGTATGTTGGAGCACCATGCAGTGTCTTTGATACATGAGACTAGCGGAGAAGCTGGTGATCCCAGCTCTCTAAGTAAATTAAAGAGCTCCTTTGTATTTGATTTGGCTTTCACAATGCAGGTGTTATAGGTTTCTTTTTGGATTGTAAGATTGCTTCTTTGAAAGTTAAGGAGGCTGATATGAAGTTCTCTTTATTGACGGCAGTCAGGTGGATCTTCCAGAGTGTTTCCGCACTTCTTTTAGTTTTCCACAGCGATCTGAGAAGTGGGGTGAACTATGAATTTATGTGAGGAATCGGTTTGGCTTTGCCTAATTTGAGTGGGGCAATGGCGTCTTGGGCGTTTAGTAAGCTATGGTTGTAGAGGTCTACTAGGACCGTAGAGTCTGAGTGTTTAGTGTTAGTAGCATTGAAAATCTGCTGAAGTAGTGGGAGCAGCTTTTCCACTGGTATGCTGCTGGAGTTTCTGGTTAGAGTAGGGGGGCGATGTTCGGGGTGTTATTCTGGTTACCATCGTCCTTTATCGTGAAAGAGATCAGGTGGTGGTCTGTCCAGGCACGCAGTGTGTTGGATACAATGTCTGAATTGTAGTGAAGGTCCATGATCCAATCTAGAGTCCTACCTTTGATATGGGTGGGTTCTGAAATTCGGTGTGTAAAGCCTAGTTCACAGATGGAGCTGGCGAGAGTAGCAGCTTTAGAGTCTTTGGTATCTTGGTATCCCAAGGTGAAGTCGCCAAGTAAGATAATTTGGGAACCTGGCTTGGTGTTGTTAGAAAGTAGCAGAATTATATCTTCTTCAAATGTGGATACCGGCCCTGGTGGTCTGTAAACAATGTGTATGGTAGTGGTGCAGGAGGCTGATGTAGGTAGTTTGACAGTTAGAAGTTCAGCCGAGAAGAGAGTTTGGTTGGAAATAGGTCTGAGACACAATGCAGTTTTAGAGATGAAGGCGCTACCTCTGCCTTTGGCTCGGTTAGAGTCTCTGTCTAGTCGACTAATTGAGTATTTGTCTGGGATGGCGAGTGAGAGTGCAGGCCCGGCAGGAGCATGAAGCCACATTTCGGTAACTGCTAGGAAGTCGAGGTCTAGAGACTTTTTGATGTCGGAGATGTGGAGGGCGTGGGCCGGCAAGGATCTAGCATTGATGAGAGCACCCTTGATTATATTTGGAGGAGTGTTGGTATTGTTGATAACTGTGGTTCAGTGAGGTACAGCCCGAGGAGTATTATTTTTTAGTAATGGCCGGGAAGGTGTGAATCTTGAGTCTAATCTTTCATTTCTACATTTGAGTGGGCAAGGTATGTTGGGTGTAGGTTTTTTGGCGAAGTGTTGAGTCCAGATGTCTGGTGCATTGAGGTAGGGGTTGTTAGGGTACTCTGGTGCGATTGAGGAAGGCTTGAAGGCTGTTAATAGTAATTGAGTTGGGAGTGTGGTGGGTGGAATGCCTATTTGGGGTTGTGAGTCGTTCTGTGTGGCTAGCAACCTATTGTAGGTGCTGGACATGGTTCTTATGTTATTGGGCTGCAGCAGGTGAGGGTGTCTGGTGTCGCTATGGGTAATCGGCACGTAGGCTAAGGTGGATGGCAAGTGTTGGGTGAGCGGCAGGCTGAGAACAGTGATGAGGTAGGTGGTCGTGATCAGGAGTATGATCATGGTTCAAGTTGGAAATGTCAGGCTGTTGAGCTAGATGAGCGTGGCAATCCGCATGCAGTGGTATGGTGGGTACTTGGATGCAGAATTGGCAAGGCCTCCCTGTTTTGGGATTGGGCATATCATGGCATGTGTGGAATGGTCAGTAGAGCACTTTGGCCTGGATTTGATCTCATAAAAAACAAGGTGTGACCTACACTTGCAGATCTCTGTTTAAGAGCACCTATACCTACATGAAAGGGGCTCTTGATGGTAGCCTCCATGAAACACAGAGAATTTGTGTAATTGCCCTGAAAGTCTGAGCCAGCACAGCAGACGTCTGACCTCTGCCCAGCAAGGTGAAGTTCTCTTTTAAGTCACTCTGTCACTTCACATTTCCTTGTCTATCAGGTCAGACAGATGCTACTTATCCTGAAACATACACTTATAAATCATCATTCCATTTCTCTCAGGGGTTGAACATGTCACTTGTATGTAATGCTATTCAGACCATGCTCAGACCCATCATTTTCCTTCTCTTATGTTAGTTGTTACAACTTTGGGCATTGTTGAAAGCAGATAGAGTCTCTTTAATGTCACTATGAACGTTTATTTGCTTGTTTATTTAATTATTGATGATTTATATGGTGCCAGCTGTGAACACAGTCACTTCGTAGCACTCAAAGAGGTGTCGGGAGAGGGGTAGAACTGATCATCACAGTCTTGAGAAATTTAGATCAGATTACTTGAAAGAGCTAGGGAAAAGGGTTAAACACAAAGGAGAATGGGAAAGAGGAGCAGTGTAAGTCCAGGGCAATGCAATGCATAAGGATTGCAACAGGCTAAGTCCAAAAAAGTCTACCACAAAATCCAAACAAAACCCCAGAGGGGAAGAAGAGCTCAGGGAAAGGACCCAAAAAACTGTGACAGAGACAAGCAGGAGTTGAGCAGTAAGGGTCAGAACCCTTTTTCAAAGATTAGGGTATTGAGTGAGTTTGTTTGTGAATCAAATGTGGTTCGCTTCATCTCGAGGGATGTAGGTAGATCAATCTAGAGTTATTTTCAGTGATTACTTCAGTCTTGCCACTAGACCTCTTCTCTAAATGTACTCAGTGGTCAGGGACCTCTATGAAGTAGATCTAGCAGGGCACTATTTTGTCACTTCATGTTGGGGGTATATGAGGTACAGCCCCCAGTAGGCCATGTGACAGATGCAGGTTTATATGAAGGTTTAATTATTAGTTTATTTATTAGTGTTGATGTATAATGGCTAGGTCGCAGTGAACAGAGACACCTTATAGCATCACGGGAGGACACAGGGTAGAGGGAGAATTGATCTTCGCAGCTCTGGAACGTTCAGACCAGGCAAGTGCAAATGCAAGGAAGAAAGGGAATGTGCTAGGGAGGAAAGGAAAGACGGGCAGTGCAAGCCACATGCAATCAATATGTAATAATGGCAACACACCTAATCCAAAACAGCCAGGCCACACAACCAGAAAAAGCCACAGAGAGGTAGCTGAACTCAGGACTGGGGCCCAAAAAAGGATGACAGAGACAGACAGGAGGCAAACTCTAAGGGTCAAACTTTCTTAGGGAGAAGCATTATGACATATTGACTACTGCTCTGCAGCAATACAGGGATGAGTAGTGGTTTCTATATTCCTACTCAGCCCAAACAACTATAAAGCCAGTAGTTATCTCAATCATAAAAGTGAAACAGTCACAAGAAGAATGGTAAAGCTTCCTCACCTCTTCAAGGTAGCATGGGCCGAGGACAAGCTTGTCTAGAGGGCTGTGAGCCAGTAAGGAGGCATCCAAAACAACAATAATACAATGGCACACAAAAAGGAAATGCCCACATAAGGTTCAATAAAGAAATAGGAGCCTTTAATCAAACCAAAAGGACAGAAACATTAATAGAACACTAGCAACCCAGCTCTGTAATGAAATAAAAATAATCTACATACATTAGATTAAAAGGGGCAATATGGGTATGAAGGCAGGTGTATAGAGGCAGTTGTCTTGGCAGCAAAGTTCAAGTGTAAGTACTTGTCCTTTAAAAGGTAAGGAGTGGAGCAGTAATCGTTACTAATGCCCTTAAAATCAGGCCAGGGGATCAAACCGCTGGGTAGGTATACCTGTAAATCTCCATCTTGGGGCACAACAGCATTGAGCCAGGCTTATGGGTTCTTTCCACCTGGTCTATCGAGTCAGTGTCAAGAGGGTTGAGTTAGTTCAGTGGGAAAGAACCATGGCACTTTTCAATACGTGGAAATTGGTTCAAGACTGAAAGGAAGCTTGTTAGGCTATGTGTAGATATCTCAGTTCGATAGTTCAGGGTTTTGGCAATGAATTCATTTAACTGCAGGAGTGAGTCAGTTTGAATGGGTTCAACAATGCAATGCGGCTCTGCAATTGCCATCAGCTACAGGAAGCTGGAGAACAGGAAGGCGACTCTTCAGTTTGTGGCTTGAAAAGGTTTAAAGCAGTTTGAGAGGGTAGAATTTTAAAGTTAGCTTCGCTGGGTCACACCCCCTTATACAGTAAATGTGCCACTGCAGATTGGTTCATTTCATTATTTCTACGAGGGGCTAATATCAGCTGTTGTAACAAGAGTTTTTGGCTTTTGTTGTCAGATTCCAAAGTGTCTTCTCAGGAGTATTTTAGGAAGGGGCACATGAAGGAGTGGTGCCTACACATTTCCAAGATGCCGGTAACCTCCTTCTGGGCAAGATTCCTCTCCTAAGCTCAACTATACATTCCATCCCTCTCATGTCTGCCTGAAAACAGAGACTACAGTAATGATTACCCTGGTGAGGCTTTCCCACTGAGCTGGCAGTGCTTCCTTTGAACCACTGACTCCCACCCCTTCCACTTAGGTTATGGGCAGTTCCTCTGGGAAGGAAAAAGGCTTTTGCAGCACAGAGCAAAGGGAGCCCTCAGGATTGGGTCTTCTCACCTGTTGTGGATGGACCACAATACTAGATAGTAATACACAAAAGCTCTGACAACCGTATGAGTCACAGAAAACCAATGTATAATACAAATTACATAAGGAGGTCTTGCCAATGTATAACTTTATTTCCTCATAGAACTCTATATCAGATTGAACATAGCTTTATATTTAGATTTACCGGTCCTTGGGAATATATTGATATGTATAATTTCAAGCATGATTGTTAAAGGCAGCCCATGGATGTAGGAATAGTTAGAGTGACAGCAGGCTGTCTCAGGATTGTACATGTTACCCTGGGGCTGCCATGTTATGTTATGTTATGTTAAAGGGTATTTATACTGCACACTGTCAGCACTGGAGTGGTCCCCTGGCGCTCTGGTGGATTTGAAAGATAAGAGTGCTGGGTAAGTTAGTAGGACTGAGTGGGAGAAAGTGCAAGAGAGCTGTGATGTGCTGTTGGCAGATTCACTTTGGTTTACACCGTTTGCTGAGCAAAGGTGTGATTTATTGGTTGGCAGTTGTCATGTGCTGCTTTGGGAGTCTATGTGTGGTTTGTTTCGTTGTTGCAGTGTTATGACGAGTGCGCCGTTTGTTGTGCAATATATGTATTTTTGTGTTTTGTTTAGAGTTTGAGAGGTCTAAGCAATGCGTCTAGGTTTTTTAGTAGGTTGGTTAGTGGTGGCGCTCCATCGTACCTCCTCTGATGTTGTCACCTTTGGTACACGTCCCTGCAAGTGTTTTGTGTTGTTCCTAGATATGGGGCACCTGGAAAGAGGGAGAAAGTCCCAAAGCAGGGCACAACAGCAAACACAGCAACACCCAAACCTGAGACACCCGGGTAGAGGTAGAATGGCCCACAATGAAGCAGAAAAGCAAATGCAGCAACACCCAGACCTGAGACACCTGGATAGATGGAGAATTGCCCAGAATGGGGCACAAGAGCAAATGCAGCAACAACTAGACGTGTGGCACCTGGCCTAAATTGGCACACAACAGCAAATGCAGTAACACCTAAACCTGGAACACCTGGATAGAGGGAGAATGGCCCAAAATGGGGTACAACAGCAAATGCTGCAACACCCAGATTTGAGACACCTGGATAGAGGGAGCATGGCCTAAAATGGGTTACAACAGTAAATGCTGCAACACCTATATTTGAGACATCCGGAAAGAGGGAGCATGGCCTAAAATGGGTTACAACAGCAAATGCTGCAACACCCAGATTTGAGACATCCGGATAGAGGGAGCATGGCCTAAAATGGGTTACAACAGCAAATGCTGCAACACCCAGATTTGAGACATCCGGATAGAGGGAGCATGACCTAAAATGGGTTACAACAGTAAATGCAGCAACACCTATATTTGAGACACCTGGATAGAAGGAGAATGACCCAAAATGGGGTACAACAGTAAATGCAGTAGCACCTAAATTTGAGACACCTGGATGAAGGGAGAATGGCCTGAAATGGGGTACAGCAGTAAATGCAGTAACATCTACATTTGGGACACCTGGATAGAGAAAGATGGGCCTAAAATTGGCTACACACTTCACACATATGTATGTAAGCTTGATACAAATATAATGAATAACACAACTCATAGTAGACAAAAACATTTTCTTTTTATTCAAAGCCCAAAATATTAGGCCATTCCCCCACACCACAAATGTTCATACATGTGTAAATCAAAACATATTAATAAAAATGGTCCCAAACTAACAAAGACAATTTGTGAATGACATGCACTTCCCCTTATATAATCACAAAGAAAGCAGCATACAAAAACAAGGAACAATAACCAATACAAATCTGGTTGTTATTGTATCCACACTCACAATGATAGATGCTTAAACAACCGGGAAAATAAACCATTGTAAGTTCACCACATAAATTTTAAAAAAAGGAAAGAAATTAGCACATTTTGTTTTCACACACAGTCTACTAGAAGAGACAATAAACAATGTTTGTTTAAAAAAATGAGCTTTATCAGAATCCTAAAACTAAGAACCCTGCACTAGTTTCAAATTTGTCCCTAGTGGGCACAGGTTTTCTTCAGGACTGCAAATAAGATTTTCAATATGGCCCGCAATTGGTATTCTCATAGATGAAAGGAACTCCTAGTGGCCCTAGGACAAAAACACACAAGAAAAATCAGTGTATTACGGGAAATTAGAATGAATGCATTCGCATCAGCCTAAAATTCAAGGGATACTCACTAATCCAAGGCTGTTCAAGAAGAATCAATCTTGTTAGTGATAGGTTGTACCTGCAACAATCCCCATGTAATAAAATGAGTATTGGGTATTACTAAACAAGAACAGACTCTCAAATCATAATAGTATTAAAATCAGTGTGTCGGGAAGGGCTGCACTTACAGGATAGAAGAACCTTTGTCCGGGAAGTGTAGGGCAAAGGGTTGGTCTCAGGGAATCATGTTGTTGCACCTGATTGCTGGTCTGTGGAAACATAATGGGACAGAGTGTGTCAGTGTTGAAAAGCGCTAAATGCTCGGGATCAAGAACAAATCTTGCTGTCCTTGCATGAATCGAGGCAAGGAATAGTGGGTATGTCATATCACACTTATCCCATCGCCATTGCATCAGTGGGATGGCATGTGCTTGGGGAAGGAATGAGTGCTAAAGCGCAGCAAGCCTCTCTGTAGTTTAGTCGTGTTCGCGTCTGTCTTGTGAAAAATCCCAGGCAGGCATTGGAAGCTACTAAGTAACCTGCCGTTGTCATCCTACATACCATGGAAATGGACGAAGGACTAAGGAATGCCTAGGCATGTCTTCACAACCAGTGCACAGAGTTGCCAACGAATACCAAAATGCGGCTCCAGCTGGTCACTGGTTAGCCTCCCGTATGTGGATGGCTACAGAGAGAATCTAATGATGGAAACATATGTATCATAGTGTAAGCAGATGGCGACCAATGTTGGAAACAAAAGCAGCTGGGGACCAATGTCTAAGGAAGCAGAGGCTGTGCAACAGAAACACGGGGGCACATGGAACAGTGCCAAAGGGCACCTGTGTCAACAGGGATGTGTGTTTGAAGAGTAAGGATATGGTTGTAAAACTTCAGGTGTGGACCAGAGGGGCAAGATGCCTAAATGCCGCCCAGTGGAAGCCATACCTCCCATAGTGTCTGGACAAATAAGGCAAGATGCCTAAATGCAACCCCGTGGAAGCCATTGCCCCCTGTCATTGAGGCCACAGATGTGGCTCTGTAACATATATAAACATAATTGTTCTCTCTTGGGCAACAGAATTTTTTTCTTGTTAGCATCCATAGTCTCAATGTTGTCGATGATCCAACAACATAGATCATCCTGGCTATGTCCCTGTTCCAGGAAGTGTGTCATCAGTGGGGCTGTGGTGGTCTAGGTCCTATCATAGAGCGGTGCTCACCAATCCTGCTTTTTTACCTGTCTGCTAGTTTTTCTTACATACACCTTTCTGCAAGGACATTGAATTGCATATATAAAGTGTTTGCTACTGCAGTTACTATGACTTTTAAATGTACATTCTTTATTGTGCACCTCAAAAGAAGTTTTTTTCTCAGTAAATTTACAGACAGAGCAATTTCCACAGGGGTTGTGTCCTGTGATTTTAGGTAAGCCCAAGGGGGTTCTCAAATTGGCAGATGGTTTCTTTATCAGGCGGTCCACTTTGACCAGAAGCTGTTTAAATATTTCTGCCTATTTTGAAAGCGAATAAGGGTGGTACCATATCCGCATTGTCCAATTGAAGAATATGCCAGTGTTTTTTTTAAATCCGTTTTTGATGTCATTGCTCTGTCTGCAAAAAGTTGAAACACATACTGTATTGGAATTCTTGTTTTTTATTTCAGATTTGTCTGGCAAGTTTGTCTGTGCTGATTCTGAGCTTGTGTTTTGGCTAATCTCACCAGGTGTTTAGCATAACCACAGGCAATGCATCTTTGACCTTTGAGAGGAAAGGTGATCCCTTTCTAAACACACCTGCATAAAAACGCCTGCACTACACATGAGCACTATGGCCCTCATTACGACCCTTGCGGAAATCGAAAAACGATGGCGGAAATGCAATACCGCCATCGAATAGCGCTCGGTGCGACTATGACCCGTCACCGCAAAGTACGATGCCATTAGCGACACCGTAGTGAACGCCAACGCTAACCGCACCAAGTACGCGCGCGCGCGCCATGCCAAACCGTAAATACCACCATGGCGCAAGGGTACGCGAATTCCGACCCTAGCGGACATGTACCTAACGCCATCAAGCACGGCGGAAAGTACCATTCCGCCATGGTGAGAAGTACGGCATCGCGAATCAACCGTAAACGGCCCCACTGAGTGCCTGTACACCGCTCCCTGGCCACATAGTACAACTCCCCGTAGGTGCAAAGAAGTCACAATGCAACCAGTGAAATGTACAAGTCACGCATGCATGCCAACGAACAAAAGAATCACAAGAGGGGCCAATGGGAGCTGCAGGGCACAGATGGCACGAATACAGAAGCCATTCCAATGGACATGACCACAGTCCCCCACCAAGAAACGCACGCAAACACAGGCACCTGTGACCAGCAATATTTCGAAAATCACATCATTCCACCAGTCCACCTGGCTTACCGGCATCTGTTACACAAAACCTAATCCCCCGCCCCTGAGCATGACATCATTCAAACAGTCATATCGGCAGCCCTCATCCCTGACCTCACTGGGCTTCGTAGGCAAACGCGCCCAGCACAGTACCACGCAACTATACTCCGAAGCTGGAACCCAATGCAGATCTCCTCACAATACATCGCTCCCCAAATAGGAATATGCCACATCACTTGCAAAGAAGAACGCCACACGGCCCATATCAGAATAGAAATTTAATGCACAACAAAATCACCAAGCCCATACAGCCATTAGGCCATGAACTCCAAAACACATTTCACCATTGTGGGCTGCATCCGCAAGAAATGACCAGCTACTTCTTGTGTGACGCCCTGTTCCATCATGGTACACCGAGCCACATTCACGTACGAAAAGGCAACATGGAAGCGCACAGAACCGCAGGGCCGTCCCAATGGGGAGGCACTAGTCCAGCTGAAAGGCCGAAATGTTGCTCCGAGCCACTAGTACTGCGTAAGGGCATGTGGCCCATTGGCGATCGTCCCATAAGATCGTAATGCTGCTCCACTGATTAACACGAAGCAGCAGGTGTCGGGAGTAAAAGCCATCTGCAGGAGTGGCATACAGATGGCAGTGGCAAAAGGGGAGGAGATACCTGTCAACCAAAAGAAAAGAAAAAGAACAGAAGGGCCATCAGAACTACATTCGAACAACTCACTTCAATGATCACACTAAATCCACAGCCATATGCATGCTAGCCCACTCCAAAGGATCATCACCACCCCAAAACCACTTGCGACTCATAACTATCTATATCGAGGTGTAAACACCATCACAAACGAGTGTACCTGTGCATGCGTCTGTGAAAACAGAATCCATCAGATGGGATTGGTAACGTGCATGGACACAAGTGTCTGAGGGCGCGTCGAGACAGGGAGGGCTCAACAAGGCCAGATAGACGATGGTCCCACTATGGCAGCCCTGCATCACATAGCGCAGGGGAGGCGGACAGATTCCAAGAAGCCCTGTACATGGCAAACACTGTATCAAATCATCTGTCCATGCATCCATTCATCATTCCCTCATCCCGGGATAAAAACGCCTGAATATTTACTCACATAACATTAGAAATATCCATTGAGTCTGTGCGTTATGCAGCCTGCAAAATCCACAGTGCCCCAGCCCGTAATTCCAGTGTTGTGAAGTACCATGTATTTGGGAACGTCCGGCCTCATCGCCCACGTCGCTATTGCGCATCCCAAACTATTCATGTCAATCATTGCATCCTCGCCATGGCCCCTGTCTCAAGGACATTGAACAATAGAACGTTATATTTGCAGTCAGACCTGTGGGCATCTCCTCGCCGCTAGCTGATAACCGAAAGCGCCGCCCTTCGAATTCCTCATTTGCAACATCACGTCGAAAAGGCATCTGTGGCCGCTTGAAATCACAAATTAATCCATCTAGTGCGGCTGTGTGTGAAAATGGCAACTGCCTTCACTCACAAATGGGACGCCCCGCCCGTCGTTGCAACTCGGTACAGTGATGCATGAGGGCCCACCGTTACTCGAGTACTACGTTCCACTGACCCTTCACAAGTCTGTTTGCGACTGCAAAGATTGTATGTGAAACAATGGGACCATAGCAGAATGAACATATCAACCAATGTTACACGGCCATCGGGTACAAATACATGATTGCAATAGCAAGATGCCATTCCTCGAATTGCAGCGTTGTGTGCGGGACGTGCTCGGCCAAAGGGGAGAGCAGCTTGCACAGGTGGAATGAATCACCACAGGTGGAGGCCATACAGCCTGAAAACACATAAATTGCACACCCAGTCTCCTCCCACAACCACACCCACTCCGAAATGCTACCGGCAGGACTCGCGATGTTGGCCCTGGGGGACCTGATAGCACTGCAAGTACTCCAACTCCAAGAAGAAGACGAACACCAACTACAACCGGCCGCACGGAGGAGACGCAGGAGGAGGAGGAGGGCAAGGCAGGGCCAGCAAGGGCCACCAGCACAGCCACTACCACCACGCAGGCAGCCCGCAATCCCACGCCTCCGAGCACATCCGTTCAACCTCACTGATGAGCAGATCCACACCCTCTACCGTTTGGACCGGGACACCATAGCCGCCATCGTGGACATGACACAGGCTGACCTTGTCAGCATGATAGATAGCCCAACCGCCATCCCACCCCTACTGAAGGTGGTGTCTGTACTCCACTTCCTGGCCACAGGCACCTACCAGCACACAGTCGGACAGTTGCATGGCATTTCTCAGCCACTGTTCTCACGGACACTATTGCAAGTGCTCGATGCCCTCCTGCAGCACGCAGACGACTACATCTCTCTACCACGCTCGGAGCAGGAAATTACCAACACAAAAGTGGGATTCCATGCACTTGCCGGCATACCGGGTTGCCTTGGTGCCATCGACTGCACCCATGTGGAATTGGTCGTCCCACATGCCATGGAGGCCCAGTACCGCAACCGAAAACAATTTCATTCTCTGAATGTACAAATGGTGTGTGACTCCAACAGGATCATTACAAATTGTTGTGCCCGATTCCCTGGATCAACCCATGATTCTATGGTCTTGAGGAACTCTACAATACCACGCTACATGGAGCGACACGCAGGGAACAGATCCTGGCTACTCGGTGAGTCTCATTTCATGCATGATGATGTGGGGTATGTGATTCGGCAATGACCTGGCAGGAAGGGGGGGGGGGGTGTGTGTGCGTACGTAGCAATGGCATTCCACATTATACGTTTATCGTCCATATACAGGTGATGCTGGATATCCACTGAAGAGATGGCTCCTCACACCAGTCCGGAACCCACGGGACCAGCATGAGGAGGACTACAACCATGCCCACTCACGTACCCGTGTAGTCATAGAACAGGGATTCGGCCTACTGAAGACTCGTTTTCGCTGCCTCAGCAGGTCTGGCGGGGCACTCCTGTACCGCCATGAGAAGGTTGCAAAGATGGTGATGGCATGTGTCATGCTCCACAACATGTGCGTACGTAGAAATGTGCCCATGCCCCCTGACGCAGAACTGCAAGCACCTGAGGATGGTCATGATGAGGGTGGGGATGTGGCAGCACCTCAAGGAGTCTGCGAGGCACAGGAGGGCCGTGACATTCGTCAGCATCTCATTGATGCATGCTTCTGGCACTCACGCCTGGTGGCTGATACATGGACACGGTACTCGTGGCACTGTGTGTGTCTGGTACATGCACAATATGGACTGTACGCCTATGATGGCCTAGTACACAAAGATCATTGTCCACACATCTCATTGGTTGATCGTGCATTGTTTATGGCATATGTGATATCATGTTAAACACCCTATCGACCCGCCACCCAAGTGAGCCCAACACACCCCCTCCACCCTCCTACCTCATCCCCGAACACCAGTGTCCAAAGATGCTCATTGTCAGTGGGCAGTCGCTATTGCAAGCCCCCTCTGCGGGTATCAGGGGCACCCCTGCCTGTGGAGCGCAGGTTCCTCCCAGATCTACGTTGGGGGCTGCCCTGGACGGAACTTGCAACGGATGATGTCTCTGCCTGCTCACGTCCATGCATGTCCCTAAGGGTTTGTGAGAGCTCAGTGAGCACACGGCGCACTGCGGCAAGTTCGGCACATACGTCTTTGGACGTCGCATGCAGTTCCCCCCTCAGGCTCTCGGTGCTTCTCTCCATTTGGACTCTCAGGCTCTCGGTGCTTCTCTCCATTTGGACTCTCAGGCTCTCGGTGCTACTCTCCATTTGGACTCTCAGGCACTCGGTGCTACTCTCCATTTGTGCCCTTAGTGTCTCTGTACTTCTCTCCATTTCTGCCCTAAGTGTCTCAGTTGATGTTTCTATGTCTGCCTTAGTGCCCCCACATTCATCGGCATGGTCCTTGAGGAGCGTGGCCAGTTGCTGCTGTTGCACGATTAACTGGTCGAGGGACTGTTGCCTCTGCTGGGCCATGGCCATTTGCGGTGGTGTCACAGAGTGGCTGTTCGCCTCATGTTGCCCTGCCACAGGGCTTGTGGGGGATGGCCAGTCGTCGTCTTGTGGGTGCCCCTGCGTGGTATCCTCATGTTGTACGGGATGGGACAGACAGGGGGATTGGGACAGGTCATGGATGGATCTGACTTCGACATCCCCGTCTTCTGTGTCGGAGCATGCTGCCATCAATGGGGTGTCACCTATGGTGCTGCTGCCACCAGAGGCAGTGCCTTCTGTGGCATCCATTGGGGGGACCTGTGGTGCTGCTGTTGTGGGCATGCTGGCTGCTGGGGTGCCTGTTGATGTTCCCTCCTCTGTGCTGCCACCTGATTTGTGCTGCTGCCGTGTCTTGATGCGTGCAGCTGAGGTGGAGGGTCTTTGGCCGTTGGTCTTGGCCCTCTTTGCAGGTGTGCTGGTAGGGGTGTCCTGAAGCTCGTCGTTTGGATCGGACCCTGTGGTGGAGTAAAGGAGGGCGAGGGTTATTAATGGGTCTGTGGGAATTGGAATGGCATTGTATCACATGCATTGGGGTGGTACCTGAGGGTGATTTGGGTCGGGGCCTTGGAGGTGCTTTCATTTGTGTGTGGAGTGAGGGTGCAGTTGTTTGGCAGCCTGCAGTTAGGGTGTGCCTGCTGCACGTGTAGTGGGTGTTTTTGGGGTTTTTAATTATTTATGTATTTATTGTGTGTTTTAAAGTGCGCTATCAGGCCAATGTGTGTGGACGTTCTCCTGGACATGTGTTTCTGTTGCACTATGTGGACACATGGTACTTCACATGATTGGACATTGTGGATTTGGCATTGTTTTATTTGGGCCACCTACCTGATTCTTCGGATGTCTGCACTCCTTTCTCCATCCCTCCGACTCCCTCTATGCTCTCCATTCCAATGGTGGAGGCACAGATTTCTTCCCAGGGGGTCAACTTGATCGGTGATTCCGATCCTCCCCCGGTAGCTGTGGCAATGTTGCGGTTGGCAGAAAGTATGCTACGGACGCGTATCCGCAGGTCGTCCCATCGCTTTCTGCATTGCTGTGGGTTGCGGGGTGCGGTCCCCACCGCACTTACCCGCTGTGCCACCAGAGCCCATATGGCCTTCTTGTTCGCAAGTGCCGTCCTGGTCATTTGCGTGGAGAAGACGGCGGCGGCATTCTCCTGGAGGGTCTCTGTTAGCACGGTGAGTTCCTCACGGGAGAAGTGGACCTGCCGCTTGCAGTCGCACGCTTTCTTCGCTACTTTTCCCATTTTTCTTGGTTTCGCTAGGGTGGATGACGGGTTGGGGTGTGTCTCAGGGTAGTGTTTTTAGTGGTTGTGTGGATTTTGTGGTTTTATAGGTGTACGGCGGGATGTTTCCCGTTCCGGGCCCATGTTTTTACTTCCGTTTCCGTATATTTCCGGTCACCGTACTTTCCGGTTGGCGCTCACTGCGGTGTCCGCTAAGATGGGTGGCGGTATTGCACCTAGGGCGCCGTACGGCGGCGGTGTGGGCCGTTTTGGGGTCATTTCCGCCATCGTGGACTTTGCACTTCCGCCATGCCGTGGTGCTCGTGCCCGATGGGTCGGAATGGGCCGCACTTTGCTCCATCGTGCAATGGCGGAAACGCTATTTACGCTGTGGCGGTCCGGTCAGTCACTTTCCGCCAGGGTCGTAATGAGGGCCTATATATGCTAGCAAATAGGGCACTTCTAGTATCAGTAATTGTCATAGGGGCTATAGCAGGCACTGCCTTCAAGCTCTGGGCCAGTTCCTGGGAGAATCACATGAGTGCTGAGAGTGTGCCAGGGCTTCCAAGTAAGAAGCACAGAGGAGATGGCAATGGAAGAATGGGCTGCACCTTCCCCCATCACGGCGTGGGATGAAATCCTGTGAGAGTGTACACAATCTTGTGAGACTTGAACATCTTGTGCGATTATCCACGGGAGGCTTCTTAAAGCCCTGCCTTCTTGCACGTGGTGTTAGACATTCCAAGAACACAGTGGACAGGGGGACGCGCCGGCTAGGAGTGGACACCGGCTTGCAGCTTGCGGCACAGAAATAGAGCCACGTACGACCCGTTAGCCCGTCAAAAGAAAGGACCCTGCGGCGTAAGAACACTACATGTCAAGCTGCACCTCAAACAATACAATGCGTTGTATGAGACCGCTTCCGTCACCCTCAACCTTCGGTAAGTGCTAAAGCTATGCCACCTTCAGATTTTACTGATTGATTAGACATTCCAGGAAGCATGCCTTGAAGCACCACTGATCCCCGCTAACTCAGTGAGAACAGATTGACCAAGCAAAGAAGAAACAGCAGACAGGACTGAAGAACAAGGATACTGGTGAATAAGAGAAACAGTAGATAGAAGCAGGGAAGTGAGAGGGGCACACTAACCTGAGTTGGCCTAAGCCTTCTACTGCTTGGGCTACCTAGAGGAAGGAAAAGAAATCAGCAGGTTAGTGTGTGCCAGAACTCAGTCTGCATTTATTGAACCTCTAATCACCTATGAATAAGCTTACCTGTTGGGAACTCAGTTTTCGCTTGGTTGTGGATACCGCATAATACCTAAGGCAAGGAACAGAGACAGTAAATACCTTTAACCTTGGAACATTTAGGATTGTTCGGAACTATAGACTTTGAGAGACATTTTCACGAAGAACTTTGGCTTTATGAGGGAGTGTGGCTGACGTTAACCGCCACCATTTCCAAGAAAGGAGTGCTAAGAACTTCTTCTATTTTTGGAACAGACCTAGCCTTTGCTGGAAAAAGCTTGGTCCCCATGGAGTGGATCCTTCCTGTCCTTGCTGATTACAGAAGCAGGTACAGTCAATGTTATGAGGGGTTGGAGAAGAGTGGGGGGCACAAGCAGTGTGATAAGTGTTCTTCAGAACATTCCTAGAAGACTAAGACATGGAACATAGGACGTCTTTACAAGAATATTTTCTTGAGTCCTATTTTTTCTCTTTTGCTACTTTTTTTACACCATAATATCTTAGCTAGGCATTTACAGATGCTGTATTGTGCCAACCATTCACAGGGCCCATTTACCTCCAGATGCAAAAAATAGGGCAGGCTATAGACACAATAAAAAACCACCACACGCTTTCACAGTTATCCACTTTTATATTCAAACCCATCAGAAAGAACAGAGAGATACTCAAACCAAGTACAAATTAGGTCAAGTGTAAAAGATACATGGAACTGTGCGCTATTCACCAGCCTTTGAGTTCGTTAAATGATTCCGGCTGCAGGAGTCTTGCTGAAGGTGAACCCTCCACTCAATGGTTCACAATGCATGTAAGTAACTTGAAAACTTTTAGAAGACTGTCACTGCGCACAGAAAAACTTGTATATATATATATTCAACCAAATAATGCAATGTTCAAAAAATAGCAATCATAATCCGATGCTGTAAGTGATTGAAGCCACACATCATAGTTTGAAAAATGTCTTCATTAAATTGTAAGGTCTTTCTTAATGAAGATACATGCTGCATTATCTATGCAGTCTGGCCAGTCAGGACTTCCAATGATAGGTGTGTCATATGTAAGGTATAGTGCATGCTAAAAGATGCAGTGCTTTGGCTAAAGTGCATAGTGCTTTTAGCAATGGAGTTTTCCAGTTCCTATGTCCAGTATTACTTCATTAAAGTGTAAATGCCTGTTTATACTAACTATGCAAATATACAATATGCAGCCTAATATTAATAAAGTGCAAAGTGCATGTAGAAGCTAGATATTTGTATTCCCTATATAGGGATACATAAAGTGCTTAGTGCATGTAATGACTGGACATTGGATGACCGTGAATCCCATTGCCTAATTCACTAAATGTTAGTGAAAAACTTGAGTTAAAAACATAAGACACTGTTATAAAATCTTTATACATAATGGAACACCTAAAGTAGTTGCTGACCGTGTATACGGTTTGTAAAAGTCGAGATGAAAAGTGTACACCAAGTTATTTAGCTGCCAGTTGCCCTATATTCCTAAATGTTAAGGCAAAAACATTGCCCACCCTCTAAAAAGAAAGAAGTCTAAAATAAGATAGCAAAAAAGGGGAGAGAGTCTAAAATTCATTCAATTCCTCTTTTGTAAGTAAAATATGTTCATTGTGTCGAGCAGGAAAGGGAAAGGAAATGCAACATTATTGGGAGGCTATGGTATGCAGTATACTGTCCAAAGGTCATTTAAACCATGGGCTGGAAAATAACACAAGCGCAATCAGATGGGGCAGGATAGGTGCTGGAAGGTTCTAGCATGTGGAATGATAGGTGACCAATGACACCACAGAAGAGGCTGGAAAATGGTAAAGAAAATGTACGGAGACATACAATAAGAGATTGTTTTCATTGAGATGTTTAAAAGACGTAGAAAGCAGAAAGGAGGGGTCTTCGAGCTTCCTTGTAAGAGAGAGGTGCTGCTGGCTGGCTGAAAGGAGAGGGCTGTTCCGCGTAGCTGTCTCTGGCAAGGTTTCTCGGTTGGGCTGGAGAGTGGTGTAGCTGCAGAGGTTTTTTTTAAAGGTTGTATTTTGAATCTGGGACAGTCTCCTGGCAAGAATGGATGTGTCTTACTTGGCTGCAAGAAGTGCCTGGCATGTCTAGGATGAGGAAAAGGCAGAGAGCTCAGCATTAGTATAAATAGGTCGACAATCAATTAGGACCCCTTCAGCAGGGTATTTTAATTGGTAAAGTGTCAGAGTGGACATCGAAGGCAGAACATGTGTAATACTTTTGGTGCTAAAGGATTAACAAAGTAGCCAAAATTCAAAGTATTAGCTGGGGGGGGGGGATTTTTCATTCACATAGAGGGGGTCATATTATCCTAATCGTCTGTTTTCATAATCTCATAGTCTTGCTACCAATCCAATATTAGACAAGGTTTGGGGAGTACCTGAGTGCTGAAACCTTATTCATAGTGCATTCCTTTCATAGCCAAAGTGTGCCAGTTAGGATGCATCAGGTTAAAGGGAAAATCACATACATTTGAATTGCTATACTGACCCAATGCAACGTTCTTATTGATATAGAGTGTGTTTTCCTTTATTCTAACATGTGCCCGATGCAAACACTTACTACCAATTGACCCATGTTCATTCTCAGTGGAGGGGCTCCCACACTCCTTTGTAAGTTACTACCAATGATTCCATGTTTACCAAATATGAACTGGTTTGATTATTTGTTTTATTTGTTATATTATGCATTTGGTTGGATAAACCTTAAATACATTTATAACATTAAAATACATTACAAATGTCAGTAGATTTCGAATACATTTCAATTAAAATATTCCAAATTATCAATTACAAACTGCATACAAATTTATAAGCATTTCATACAATCCTTTAAGACCATACAAAGAGATTAATATAACGTTCTACTCTTTCCTCAGTCCATCAAAAACTAAAATAGCAAAGCATATATTCAGATAAGAGCAGATTAATAAAATAACAACATTTCTCAGTAAATACAACTACAATCACATATATTGAGACAATGCCTTGTTTGTGTCCAAATTTAAATTATACAAAGACTATTTGGCTAAATACCTCTAGCCATTATTGTCACCTCCTTCCTAATATAGTACCCTGCACTTGTAATTACCAAAGAAGTAGCTCCCGTCAAAGTACTCACAAATTGATCTGCCTGTATGTTCTCCATACACAATACCAATGCTTGATAACCTTTTTGGTGTTGCAAAGTTAATTTAAAACATTGCATTAAGATATGACAATTAAATTCCACATCTCAGTGACTTAATCTACAAAGTCTTTCTTCATAAGGGTTTTTTGACCAACCACCTATGTATTCATAGGCTTGCAAAATATTAAATCACAAATAACAGACAAACCTTCTTAGCTTATTGTCACATATTTTCATCTGATAATCACAAGGCTTACCCACTTTAAACCCCTGTCTACCATGTTCTTGATAATGTTTTTTCTTATCAAGTTTGCCAATATTTTCCGACCTATCCCAAACGTGTGTCTTCTGTTCAAGCCTTTTCCAATATCCAGGTAGGGAAAGGTTATCATTCAGTAATAAATCAATATTAACAACATTTGCAAGGGCAGTATTCCTTAAATTTAATACGAATGGATTTAAACAGATTACCTGCAATCTAGTATCGAAAGGTCCCAACACAGTATCACTATTAGGCATTGTTATTAGCAGAGAGAGATGTAACTTACATTGCTTTAGGAGCCATATAGATCGCAATGATTGCAAACCCAATTCACAGCGAAGGGCTTCCGCAGGGACACAGCTGGGAACACCAATAATGTATTTTAGAGTGTTATCCTCTATTTTATCCAGCCAGTAATTATAGACGATAGGTCAGCCCTGGAATGATACTGCTACTATATATTTTTAACATACCTTCAATGTTGTTTCCACCATCTCTGGCTAAGAAATGTTTTACTACTAGCCATTTTTGCATAATACAGTTGGAAATATATTCACCAAAACAATTACAGATGGGCCTATTTTTAAGTAAACAGCCCAATAAACATAGCTATTCACGACTTCTAGAATGGAATTATTTAGTTTCCAAATTGAAGTGTTTTCCCCTCTTTATTTTACTACCTACCATCATTATTTTTGTTTTATTAATGTTAATATTAAGATGATTATCTGTTGCAAAACTATATAGTGCATTAATATAATGCTGTAATCCAACCTGCGTGAAATCCATTAGGACCGTATCATCTGCATACATTAACAAAGATGTATGCTCAGCACCAATTCCGGGGGGAAATGTGTGCACCCTTCTTAAGACATCATCCAGATCAGACACATATAAGTTGAATAGCAGGGGGCCAAAACACACCCCTGCTTGAATCATATATTAGTGCTGACCTCGCAAGAAGTAGTACCCTCTTGATCCAATCTAACCAACTAGAGAAGTACTACTATATAGTTCTTTAATAAAGAGAAGAAGCATGGTATCTAGTACCCATTGATCCAATTTTCTTCATAATAGCAGTTGAATGCCCTAGAGAAGTCAATAAAGCACAAATATAATTTCTGCTTATTCATAAGTACTTAAGATGCTAGATAATGAAGTACATAAATACTATGTAAGGTACCCAGCCCTTTCTTAAAACCTGTCTGAAATTATTTCAGATAACCACTTGCCTCAGCCCATTTGTTTAGATGTGTTAAGATCAATGAGGCGAATATCTTGGAACTGGTATCTGTCATGCCCAACAACCTGTAGTTGGAGAGATCCTGAGTTCCTCCCTTCTTGTAGACAGAGATCAATATGTACTCACTCCAACTATTAGGTATAGCTTCCACTGCTAGTATTCTCTTAAACCATGATGCCATAATACCTGCCCAATAGAACCTGAGCATGATGCACGAGAACATTTTAGTTTCAAAATAACTTCCAAAATATCCACTGCTTCAAAGCCTAACAGAATTAATAAATTGACTCGGGCGATATTCTTTGGTGTCAATAATATTGCTATCTTAAAATAATGATGAAATATAATTGACCAAAACTGCCTCAGAGATAGGATTCAACTCCTGTATTGATTGGGCAGCCAAATAGCTCCTATAATAGGACCAAAACTTCCTATTGTCATTATGATTAAGTAGATTAAATATACACTTACAATTAACATCATTCACAGGGTCCTTGTGTTGGCTAAGCCACTTTTTGTATTTAGTGGACAATGATCCTAATAAGGCTTTCTGCTCAGTGCCTGTCAAATCATTCGCCTCAGCAACAGCCATTCTATCTTTACAGTACATCTTGTTCATTCATGTATTTCCACAAAAAACAAATTCCTCAATTCACGTCCCCTACCATTCTTCACACATCCGAGTTTCAATAATACAGAGAGAGATAACATAGTCTTGTGCATATCCCAATTGTGGTATCCTGTAAAGTATACAGATTGACACAGATGGTAGCTTCCCAGATTTGCTGAGGAACATATAAGGGTTATAGAGATTGTGCACAAGTCCGGCCCATGTATCTATTTCAACTAACGGTGTACAATTATACAGGCCTAATTACCGTGCACTTCTCCATATTACGGAACGTAATGGTAATATGGAAGCACACATGGAGATACGTGATCCAGCACATAGTATATGCGAGCTGCGTCCCGACCTCATATTATTTTCATGCTCTAAGATTTCATCTGGGTATGACATTACTGCTGTGCTGTCTCAAACATTGTCGAGAAATGTGGAACATTGCCTGCCTACTCTAATTCTTCATTGATTATACGAATGTGAATTTACAATGATTTACCAGGTTATATACAACGTTCAAAAATTGCATATTTCGTTAGTAGGCAGGTTTCAGTTGTACACCACTCTATACTCTGTAACCATAGAGAGCATGCCAGTTCAAAAGTCCTTTTTCTGTGTTCACACCCTAAACGTGATCAAGCGGTGTGTTTACCGCGAAACGTGTCCTTTTCGTGTATTTTCTATTTTGTCCATGGCATTTAACTAATTAAAGAATACTTTGAATGTCTGGGAACTACTGTTTTTTTTGGCTCAATGTTCAGCGTGGATTACTCTCTCTGGACTGCTTTTTGGAGTGCACTCTGTTCACTTTGTACCCAGGTATAAAGTTTCTTTCATGTATATATATATATATATATATACATATATATATATATAAAATCTATACTGAAGGAACTTTCTAGATCCACTGCCCTACTAAAAAACTACCAAATAAACCAACTAAAACGTTGTTAAAGGGACGTTGTGCTCATACCACACTCAGAAGCCTTATTGCACAATCTCTTAGCTTCCACACACCCATTTCCATGAGCGCCATTCTGCAAATGGGCCGGATGTGGCACATGGAATCCCGGAAGTAATGCGGTGTCCGCATACTTTTCGTGCTGTGTGCGGGTGTGGCAGAATACATTTCAACATATGTAGTGGTGTCTCTAAAAAGAGCCTTTTGTGGTTTTGTTTTTTTAGATGCTTTTAAGGAAACACTCTTCACCGCATCCTGTAGATGGAACAACCAAACACCATTGCCAATATTGGACAAAGAAATGCTATTGTCATGGAATAAGTCTGCATTTTTGGAATCAATTATGTCATTGTTGCAGAAGAACATTGCAGCATCATGCAAAAGAGTAGACATGCTTCCATTGATGATACACCTTCCGCCCTCTTGCTGTGAACAAACTACATTAGAGCAGGCGCATACTCTTCTTAGTGGTATGGATAAGAAAATGATTTTCTCTATTTATACAGATTTTCCTTTGTCTGTACTCCGTGCATTCTTACAGTAAGCTCTTCAATGCATCTTGTAGATGGAGCAACAAAATACCATTGCCAATGTGGGACAAAGAAATGCCATTGACATGGAATAAATCTGCATTTTGAGAAGCAATGATGTCATTGTTGCAGAAGAACATTCCAGGATTGCACAACAAAGATGCCATTTTCCATTGATGATACACCTTCCACCCTTTGGGTGTGATCAGACTGCATTAGAACAGTCCCACCCTCTTCTTGGCGGTATAGATGAGAATAGAATTTTCACATTGGGAAAAAAACACTTCACTGCTTTCATCAATCTCTAGAGTTAATGCAACACATATGAACAAGGCACGTAACCCAAATGCTGAGCTCCGTACTGTACCACGACAACATGAAAAGGCTCGAAAGTGGCCACTTCTTTGCAAAGGTCAATGACAGCACCGAAATTGCAGACATCAGCAGCGCACCACAATGTCTTCACTCCTTTCAACCCGAAATTGCCATGCAAGTCTCTTTCCTGGGCATGCCTGTGCAAATTTACGACAAAGGCATCACCCAGTAACAGCACTCTGCGTCTCTTCATTTCTACCAGTATGAGTACATGAAGTAAAATAAGAATTTGTTACTGCCCCTTCCAGTGAGGTGGAAACTAAGCAGCTAATTGGATAATCCCCACAGTCACATTCCCATTGGCCAGCATGCTTAGAAGGGCAGAATGTGCGTTTTCCAAACTACCGCAAGGTCCGCGCCCCAGTGAAGCAGGGGGAGTCCTTCTTCCTACTGGGGCACTTTCCCGTGACGCACAACCTGTGCACCTGATAGGACAATCCCTACAGTCCTGTTTCCATAGGACAGCATGGCATGAAGCATAGAATGTGGCACGTTTGCCTCCCCAATTACAGCGAGGGCCGGGCCTGAGTGAAGCAGGAGTCCTTCTTCCTATTGCTGAACACCCTAATCACCTGATTGGACAATCCCCACATTCCCATGTCAATTGGGCAACATGGTGGGAAGGACAGATTCTAGCACACACGCCCCCCAAAGTACTGCAAGGGCCGCACCACTGTAAAACTGGCACAGTCCTTCTTCCCTTTCCACTATCTTTTCTGCAGCACTACCTCATTGGGTTACGCGTAAATAGGGACACACGCATCCACCAATCGCATCGAAGCCCCCATCATCAAACACTGTCACTCCTGTACAACACTTCAAATGTACCATTACACATTTACAGTACAACTGTTGTGCCACTCCAAAGCATGTCTACTGTAAACTTCAGTAAAAGTATGCACGATTTCTCCATCCGCATACATCCACATGGCCACCGGGGATGTGTAACATCTAATCCTGAAAGTACAGCGGAATCTGCTACCTTTTCGTGATAGTGAGGGGGGGGTGCGGGGAGTCACGGGGGAAGCAATATCAAGCTGAATAGGGGATTGACTCTTCCATCGTATATGTATGAAGTATTTTTGTTTTTTCTCTTTATATGCATTGCTGTTTGCCTCTCCTCACATTTTGACCACATTCTGGTCAATGCTTCTTGCACAGTGTAAATGAAAACAGCATCGCCAATGGCACTCAAATAAATGCCATTTGTACGGAACCACTGCATATTGTGCCACCTCATGATTTCATAGTGTGTGGAGAACATGCCAGCAGTCTGCATTAATTCACACATGCTTCTGTGTATAACACCTTCCGACCTCTGGCTGGCCACAAATTGCACCGGCATGGGATCATTCTCCTCTTGTTGTTAAGGATGAGAAAATGACCTTCCCAGTGGGAAAAATCTGCATCACTGCGTTCAGACTCCTCTTCAGGTGACAGATTAAACATCCACACAACATGTAACCCAAATGTAGACTCCCATAGTGCACCGCAACAAAGTCTACGTGAATGACAGGGGCCACATATCTGCCAAGCCGAACCATACTGCCGAAACTGCAGTCACCCTGACAGCCCCAGAAAGCGTCCACTCCTTCCAACCCAAAATTACCAGCGCCACTTTGCACACAACACCTGTGCAGATGGCGCACAAAGGTATCACTGACGATAAGCACTGTGTGTCTCTCCATCTCCACCAACCTCATGACACAGCATTGGGAAGATATGGTAGTGCCCCTTCCTGTGAACCACACCTCAAAAACCTAATTCCCTATTTCCCACAATTCCATTTCCATGGCCAGAATGCTCACAATGGCAGGATGTGCCATGTGCACTTTCCCATCTACAGTGAGGGCCACGGCCCAGTAAAGCAGACACAATTCTTTTTCCCTTTGCAGTGACATTTTTGCAGCGTTCCCTCATTGAATGCTGTCAAATTATCAAACACGCATGCAGCTATCACATACAAAACCTCTGCATTGCACACTATCATTTCTGTACACCACTCCATATTTACCGTTACACACTGTCAGTGCATGTTCTGTTTCATTCCAAAACCTCTCCACCAGAAAATTTTGCTAACGAATGCACGATTGCAGCATCACCAAAGATCCTGCGGCACACGGAGCACCCCTTTGGCCATGCACACAACAGTGCAGCCCTTGCCCACACCCACCACAACACTATGGATACATGCATGCAACCATGTGGGCAGCTAACAATATGCACAAACATAACATACATACTGGCACTTCTACCCAACTCACCCACACCATAGAAGATCCATTCAGGAAAATGTGCCACAATTAGCACAATCCACATGCATACCACGGCTACACCACCCCTACCCACTCCCATTCACAAAGTTTTGTGTCACTGGCAACCTAAGCACAACAGCTTCACAAAATTGGGCCTATCTCAATAAATCTGCACACAGCACACTAACCAAGCACATATAAGCTGCATTTCAACCATACCCTCTTCCGTACTCACATTATATAAACACTGCACCCTGTGGCCATACTGCACACCTTCTCACTGCACCATCTCCTATTGCACACCAAATACTGCAACATGTTGCAACTATCACCACAACCATGGAACGCACAATAAGCGCTTTTCTACTCTCTTGTGCTGCTGTTGCACGTCTACAATGTGCTCCACACCCATTCTCCAAAGATCACCACCCCCATGCACTGTCAAACTTGCATTGCTGCAGTGGTTGTGCTCCTTGCAAACATTCCCTGCACCGTAATGCATCCATCCATGTCAGCCTGTCACCAGCTACCACTGTGCACATACGCACCACTGGCACCAGCACTCCTACCTAACCTCTGCACCGCAATGGAGCAATACAGCGTGAAATGCAACAGTTACCATAGTCTACAAACATTACAGTGTCTCCGGCACCCCTACACCCTTTCATTCACATACTATGGTCTTACCCACTTCGACTCAGAAAGTATTTTGTCACTGCCAACCTAACCACAAACTGTTCACAACATTGCACCTACTCCAAGCAATCTGCACAAAGCACACTATCCAAGCACATATAAGATACAATTCAAACATACCCTCTTCTATACTGACTATATGCAAAAACTGCACCCAGTGCCCACACTGTGTGAGGTTTCACTGCAACATCTCCAACCACACATGAAAAACTTTACCATGTTCTAACAGTGACCTCACCTGCCATACCAAATGTACACGCATGGCTGCTCACTTTTGCTGTTGTACTCCATCTGAAATGTGCTCCACAACCATTCCGTACAAGTCGCCACGCTCTAACTGATGCAAAGTCACAAATGCATCACTGCTGTGGGTGTGCTCAAGCCCTAGGCTCTTGCGTGCATGGCCTACAGCTGCCTACGGCATTTGCCCATGCACCCAATAGTCTAGGACTTTAACACACCCACTGTAACGTAATGCCACCATTCATATCACCAAACATGTCACAATTAGCTGAATCCACAAACATACCACAGCGTGCACCACCCCTACCCACTGCCATCCACAAAGTATTGTGTCACTGGCAACCTAACCACAACTGCCTCACAACAATGGGGCAACTTCAATAAATCTGCACACATCACACTAACCAAGCACATATTAGCTGCACTTTAACCATACCCTCTTCCATACTCACATTACATAAAAACTGCACCATGTGTCCACACTGCACGACTTCTACTGCACCATCTCCTGCCGCACACCAAATACTATAGCATGTTCCAACTATCACCACAACCATGGAACGCACAATAAACACTTTTCAACTCACTTGTGCTACTGCAGCACATCTACAATGTGCTCCACACCCATTTTGCAAAGCTCACGACCCTGTACCTGATGCACTGTCAAACCTGCATTGCTGCAGTGGGTGTGCTCCTTGCACACATTCCCCTCACCATAATGCAACCATAGATGTCAGCATATCACCAACTACTACTATGCACCTATTCCCCACTGGCACCACCACTCCTACCCAACCTCCACACTGCAATGGAGCTACTCACCGATAAATGCAACAGTTACCATATTCTACAAACATTACACTGTCTCCAGCACCCCTACGCCCTTTCATTCTTATAGTATGGTCTTACCCACTTCCACTCATAAACTACATGAAGCAACACTTCAACCATAGCCTTTTCCATACTGACAGCATGCAAACACTGCACCCAGTGCCCACACTGCATGACTTCTCACTTCACCATCTCCACCCACACATGAAAAATGTTCCAACAGTGACCTCACCTGCACAACCAAACCTACACGCATGCCAGCTCACTTTTGCTGCTCTATTGCGTCTGAAATGTGCTCCTCACTCATTCCGCGAAAGTCACCACCCTCTAACCGATGCAGAGTCACAAATGCATTACTGTTGTGAGTGTGCTCAAGCCCTAGGCTCTTGAGTGCATGGCCTACGGCCTTCTGCTGCAGAGTCACAAATGTATTACTGCCATGAGTGTGCTCATGCCCTAGGCTCTTCAGTGCATGGCCTACAGCCTACGGCTTTTGGCCATGCACACAATAGTCTAGGCCTTGAACACACCCACTGCAACGTAATGCCACCATGCATGTCACCATAGCAACAAGTACGACAAACCACATACACAACACTGCCACCAGCACTCCTACCAACCCTGTGCATCGCCATGGAGCTGTGCAGCATAAAAGTAGTATAATGTAGAAAGGAACCAATGTCTTCTGCACCCATGTGCACATTCATTCACATACTATGGCCGTACCCACTTCCATTCACAAAGTATTCTGTCACTGCCTACCTACCCACATACTGTTCGCAACATTGGCCCTACTCCAACCTATCTGCACACACCACACTATGGAAGCACCACACTCTACCGAATGCAGAGTAAGAGATGCATTGCTGCGGGGGTGTGCTGAAGGCCTGGGCTCTTGACTGCATGCCCTACGGCCTACGGCCTTGGTCCATGCACCCATAGTCTAACCCTTCAACAGACCCACCACAACTTCATGCACCCATGCATGCCACCATGTGCTCAACTACCGCAATTCATCTGCACAGTACAGTTTACCGCGCTCCCACCCAACCTATGTCATGTGCAAATCACTCCCCTTCTGAAAATCACCTGCCACCACTAACCACGGAAACAGGTCAGCGCAAACAGGTTCAGGAACAAGCTATCAGGCCATTACGACAGCTGCTCCAATCACCAGACAAAGTAGTCGCCTTTCTAGGTACCCGCGATTTGGCGCAATACGCACACTGCAGCCACTCCTCCGTCTTCTTCCACCTATTCACATATCTCACATGAGCCACTTCTTACTCTCCCACGCTTTCCCTCCCTTCTTGCTGCCAACACATGGCATACGGTATGTTTTCCAGACCCTTCCACCGGCACACTCTCCTCTGATACACCATGGTGGTGTTTCCCAACACCTTTGACGCACAGCACGCTTCCCTCCAGCCAACCACCGGCCGCTTCCACTGTTCACTGACAGCACGGCATAGCATAGGCCAATGAGACTTTGGTCTGCGTAGCGAACAGGGAAATGGGTCCGCAGAATGGACCCAGATATCATACATTTTTTTAGATGTACATTTCAAGCGTTTGCAACAAAAGTACTGATCGGATTCCCACCAAACACACAAAAGCACGCTTTCTGACCCAAGCGATTCGGGCTGTAGCCATGCAAAAAGTTTTCCCCATTCAGGCTACGGAAAAAAAAATATGTGGTACCCCCTATAACTTTGCCCCCATGTGCGAAACCTCACCCAACTTGTGAAATAATTCAGAGCCACCCATATACTTTGTTTGGTGAGGATTCCTCCAGGGGGAGCGAAGTTATAAGCTGCAAAAAAAGGGCTCTTCCTATGAGTTTAGCAACTTAATTATAACTACACTCCCGCTTCCGCGGGCCGTGTAATATATAATTATATATCAAGAACCATTGCATTGGTACACCATGTGCTCTGCCTTGCGAAGCACTGCTGTTCAGCTTCAATTTTGCATTATTTTCAGAAAGTGACAATGTTAGTGTGCCTGCCGCTATGCCAGCACTTTTGCAACCTGTGGCCTAACAGATCTAGCCCACTCTATTTACCAATTGTGAGTGTTAGTACCCAATGCTACCCCATTGTCACTCCCATTACTAAGTGTTAGTATCAATGCTGCCTAACTACACACAGAACACACTGCACAAAACCTTTAGTTCATAACCTCTCCAACATATCTACCCTTTTCTGTGGAGGACACTGATTACACATGGGGATTCTGCAGAACAAATAACGTCCAAGACTACAAATCATGTGCCCCATTCAAATGTACTTCCTTCTTGTCCACTTTTGTCAAGTCAACCAAGTTTAATTGTTATGTAACCATGTGGGTAGGCACTGTTAACAATATTGACTTTGATCCATAGATTAAAAAGACGGAAATACATGATGAGAATAGAGTCAAAAGTCACTAGGAGAATAGAGTTAAAGGATAGAAACAAATGAGTAAGCAAGATGAGAAATTGTCCAGGAAGGATTCGGCATCTTTGGGATTTGGTACGTAATATGGAGACTTTGTAAAGTGGTATCATGTTCCCTAGTATGGATGCAGTGGCATCTCTCATCACAACGCCTGAATCTGGCTCCGGCTCGAGTAAAACCTGTCAATTTGGTGGAGAGGGCAGTGACCATGTCACTGAGTACATCACAACCAGCACATTTTTGAGGAAATCAATATGATCCTTGGTTCTCTTCATCCACCCATGTAGCATGGACAGCTGTGTTGTCATATGGATTTCCCTTCTGCATCCGCCAGTCTCTTTCCACCTCTTGGACTCTTCCTCATGGTGCCAAGTAACCTTTTTAAAGGAAAATGAGTTAACTATTTCTGAAACAGATTGGAGAGACAAATAGGTTAAGTACCAAACACCAATACCCTTTTTAAGGTGTTTCCTTTCTTTTCAATGTGCTTGTTATTTCCTTTTTTTAAATGTACTTATGTATTTATTTATGTTTAAATTTTCAATACCTTCACCTTTCATTCATTCCTTCAGGTACACCAAACACATAAAATCTTACTACAATTAATCCATTTCCTCACTCTACTAAGTCCTGCCCATTGCATACAATCGGGAACCAATTTACTCACCTAGGTCATGGTGCATCCATGTCTCTGACATAACCAGTGTGCCTCTCATTCAGTATTATGTTCTCCTCTTTCTTGTATTCTGTGCACCTCATGTTACGGTTGGAACTGTTGTATTTGGTTCATGTGGACAAAATGTTGCACAACCAGATCCCCTTCCTTTATCAGAATTATATACGCCACATGCAAACCTTTTCCACAATTTTGAATGGTCCATGCAAGGATGCCACAAACTTAGCATTCTTGCTTTTTCCTTTTGAATTGACTTTGTACACCTGGTCACCTATTTCATACTCCCTAAAAGATGACTTCCTGCCAAAGTGTGATTTGGCACCCTCATCTGTTCTCACTAAATTCCTCTGTGTAAATCCAAATGCGTGTTGTAAATGCTTTCTCAACTCTTCCACATATTTGTGAATTATGGACCCATTTACCCAGACTTGCTCATTGATCCTATACAAACATTTTTGGGGGAAGTATCCTCTTTCTACCTGTGATTATCTCATCTGGGCTGAGATGTGTAGATTTTGATTATGTCGCCGTGATAGTCATCAGCACTAAAAGGAGTCACAAATCCCAACTAGACTGTGCTTCAGTCACAGATGTTTTAAGTATGGCAATTATTGATCTGTTGCATCTTTCCACAGCACCGCTGGAGGATTGCCAGTATGAAACATGTAACTTTCTTTTTACTGCTAGATTTTGCCACAACATGGTCATTACTATACTGGTAAAATGGCTTCCACGGTCGTATTCTATTTTCTTAGGGTATCCAAACTTAGAAAATATGTGACTCACTAACAACGTAGCTGCAATCTGTGCACTACAATCACGTGCAGGTATACATTGCAACCATTTTGACATCAAACATGTAACTGTTAGCATGTACTTGTTTCCCCAAGATGATCTTTGGACTGGCCGAATAAAATCAATTTTGAAATCTGAACGGGGAAGCATCAAATCTCTCTTCATTAACGGTGCTCTATGTGTTGGGGAGGTGGGCTGGAATTGTGCACACACTAAACACCCTCGGGTATACAATTCCACATCTTGAGACCTATGCGGCCAATAAGCATATTCTTTTAATATTTCCAATGTTTTCTGCAAACCTCCATGCCCTGCTGTTATTGCATCATGGACATGATGTATCATTAGGCTGCGAAATGACATCGGGACCACCCATTGCATATGACCTGAAATTGATTTTCAGACCAACAGTCTGTCTTGCAGCAAAAACTGTTTTTTATTCTTCATCATCAGCCTCAATTCCTCTCTTCCATTGCAGTCCTCCTCTGTTAAGTGGTTCTTTTCTGCATTTGACACAGGATTGTACAACATACCTAAGATTGGGTCTTCTTTTTGTGCTTTAAACAAATCCTGAAGAGGCGTGTCCAAGCTCCACTTAACTACTGGCATTATTATTTGTCCCTTGAAATCTGGAACGTGTCACCATGCATACTTGGATCTCGAAGTGTTCAATGGGAAATAGTTCTACCATTACTGCCCACATTTTGGCCAACTGATCAGCCTTATCATTCCCGTCCTTATATTCTCCTGGTGTTTTTGAGGGCCCTCTTATTTTCCTACAATGAATTGTCAACTCATTCTGTGAAATAAGTATTCTTGATGGCCTGAATCTGCTTTCCATGCTTGAGTGTTTTTTTTGTTACAAATGACCATCCCAGTCAGCTTCCATCCCGGTAAGGATTCCACAAAACTGTTTTTATTTTCATTTGTTTTCTTCTGCTGTGGATATTGCTTTGTAAATTGCAGCTGACTCTGGTACATGACTTCTCCTCGGACCTACCCTCATGCTCACTGTTTGGATGCCTTCACATTTGACCCATACATTCCCAATTCCTGCCACCAATTCCTTCTAAATGTCAATATTCACATGATATGCACACCCATCCAGATATATGGTTGGAATTTGAACAATCACGTTTTGTGTGGTGATTGTTCAAATTCAATCAAATCAATGTTTCCAAAACTGTGCTATCTGTAGTACCTAAAAATGTACAGCCATGCCAATATGCCAGCCCCGGAGCAACTGGACTTCTTTTGTTCTGCCCATATTTCACTTCTACCGGGAATCAGTGTAATGCCAATGTCCATGATGTAATTCTTGATTGGGCTACATTTCCTGATCTGATCTGCTTACTTTGTAAAAATTGCAGGGGTTCATGAGCAGTCTCAACAATTACCCGCTCTCCTTGAATAATGGGATGGAAATGTTGCAACTCCCAAACAGATGTGAATAGTGCTTTTTCACATTGATTAAAGTTAGTTTCCACTTTGCGACAATGCTTTGCTGGCATATGCAATGGCTGTGTGATTTGAATCATGCTTTTGACAAAACACTGCTGAAATGTTTCAGTAAGTTAGTCAACGGTTATGTGATTTCTGCATAGTCTTCAATGACATTTCTATTGTAATTTGTCATCCCTAACAAGCTCTTCAAATCCTTCAGATGTGCAGGATCCTTCAACTTTTGAAAGGCTTTTGAAAGGCTTCTACCTTTTTCTTCTGTGGGTTCAATCCCTGGTCCATGACTTAATGCCCCAAGAAAGTTACCCTTTGTCTGCAACACTGCTCCTTTTGTAATAATACCTTTGCCCCAGCCTTTTGCAACTGGCTGATTACATGTCTTATTCCACTGAAATGGCTTTTTATGTTCTCATTGATGATCAGGACATCATCCATATAAACCACAATTCCTTTCTTTTGGCTGCTTCCGGTAATGCCTTACTCAGAAAAATTCCAAACTCAAGGGGTTATTTTTCATTCATACTGTTTCCCTTGGGAGGTCAGGGCAAATAGGTTTTGTATGTCCTTTGCTAGAGACTCACACCAATACTCAGTTGTCAGATCTAAAGTGGTAAAAACCTTTGACCCTTGGATTTGTGCATGGCCTTGCTCAATAAATGGGAAGGGTCACCTTGACGCAAGTAATCTAATATTCACTTCTATCAAGTCTTTACATAACTGCCACTGACCACTGGGCTTCAACACGCCTAATATAGGTGTGTTTAAGGTACTTTTAATGGATCTAATGATTACTCTGGACTCTAGGTTTTTGATTATTTTTGCCAAAGACTCTAAATAGGCCAAGGGTAGCCTATATTGCTGAACAAAGACAGGTTCCCTACCGTAAACTTCTGGCAGTGTAGTGACATGCAGGTCAGTATTCCCAAAATCATATGCATCTCTAGCGAATACATCCTTGAATTCTAAAAATATTTTCCTCAACTGGTCTTTTTCCAACTCATTTGTGCATGCATCCGCAGCTTGGACTTGTTCCTCTACCATTCTAGAAATTTCTTGAAAATCCCCTCTTTCTTCTCATTGTATCTCATTGACATCCACCGAGAATAGAATGCAATCATCATGGTGATGGCAAACCACAACTTCTGATTCATAAGGGTACACTGACTGAATTCTGAAAAAAACATTTGGGGTTGTAGTGTAAAGACTCAGGCAGTGCACCTTGTGAAAATGACATAGCTTTCAGGAATATTCCCAAAAACTGAGCCGTTGAAATCTGCAGTGTAATATGATGTTTGCATCTTCCGCCAAGTAAGTCTCCTGACATCCTTTGTTATCCACTATTAACTGGATGGGACCATCTGCAACTTCTATAAATGGTGTGTATTCACACTCTAGCTGTCGCATGGTTTCATTGATGCACACAAATGCATCAGATTCCTAAATCCTTTGTCCCCTTCTAGATGTCAATGATACTGTAAACTGCCTTGTAATGGTAACATCTTTCTTTACTTGAAGTTCAACTGCATATGCCATCATTTGTGCACAATGGTATGCTTGCTTTCTATTCTCAAATTCGGGTGCTGCCCCACACCGTTTGCACCAAACCTTTTGATTTAAAAAATCTAAAACCATACTCATTCTGTGCATGTTATCATTTCTCAGATAGTATTTGCCATTCGTTCCACTTACAATTCACATATTGTTATGGATGCTTTTGGACCCAACTTTTATTTTCATCCTTCATCTCCCCACAATTCTATGCACCAAATCAGGGCTATCTAATCCAAATATGTGTTGATTTTCTCTCCTGTTCTAGAGCCAATACTGCCAATACTGTCATAATAATTTCCAGATGCCCATCCATGTGCACTGGTATCCATTCCTGAACTTAATTCATGTGTATCTCTGCAATGGTTGAAATATATTGTAACGCTCACCTGGCTCCCACGGAGGCACTGGTCTGGTCTGGGTTGCTGTGGCCTCTTCAAGCGTGATGCGCAGAATTCGGACCACCGATTGAACAGGACCCCCAAATCTTTCTTGTCTGGCCCGTAGGAATATCCTTCTGCAGATGAGAAAGGGGATTAACTGTCTGCTGAATAGTGTGCTTGCTCCCCCCTTTCCCCCTTCGTTCTTCTCTGACTTCCTCTAAAACCCCCGGTTTAAGCTCACCTTATGGTTTGGAAGGATGAACTCTCCATCCTGCTTCTGGTGCAGGGGCGCGCGTTCGTCCAGTTACTTCACTGGTTTTCAGAATGGCGCTGGCACATCCACTTGACTTTTCTGAGCGATACGCCGTAAGTATGAAGATGCAAAAGTTCAAGTGTGAGCCTCCTTTAATGTTGTCTTTTTCTGTCCTTTATTTCAGGTGCAGAACAAAGGCGATGCGTTGAGGGGTTAAATTGCTGGTGGTAAAATCAGGTGAGTTAGTGATGAGGGCGACCCCTCTAAATGTCTTTATAGTTCCCCAGTAATGTCTTTTGTCCTTTCCCCATAGGGGCCGGGGTGCAATGCCTGCCAAAGATGCGGCGCCGACCCGAGATGTGGAATGGTTCACCAAGAAAAGCCGGTAAGTAATATGGCTGAAAATTCGGCTTTCCTCTTGTGTTCCCTTGCTCACCTTTTATCTCTTCTTCTCTCCCCTAGGTGCAGAGATGTGGCGACCGGTGCTGAGAGCCGCGATGGAGCCGGGCGGCGTCTCGGGAACAGGTGAGTGAAGCGCGGCGCTGCAGCGAGCAACGCGGTGCTTTTAAATGGAAGTCTTCCTTCAGGAATGCTAGCGTGAAGATTCCGGATGCACGTAAGAAAATTTAATAAGTTCTTGGTTTTCACCTTTCCCTTCTCTTATTCCCTTACAGGTGTTCCAGGTTCGAGGCGGGCGTGGCTGGAGTCCAGGTGCAGGAGCAGACACGGTGAGCGTTCAGCTGCTGGGATGCAGAACAACACGAAGCACGTGTGGCTGTCCGGGCGTGGCTTAAATAGCTTTGGAAGAAGTTCCAGGTGAGTATTCTTCCACAGCCCCACCCAAGTAACAAAATAGTTCCTTCAGAAAAATAGTCGCTCCTAAGCCTCATTTGGCTTGGTTCTTCATGCAGCATAGTCTGCATCAGGTGAGTGTGCAGCATGGTCTGCTTCAGGTAAGTGCACCAAACACTTCCCCTTATGAGCCTGGCGCCTATGGCGCCAGGACTGATGTCCAACATGAGCCTGGCGCCAACGGCGCCAGGACAGAGTCCAAAGAGCCCCTATAAAGGGCCGCTGGGCTTTTACCCGGGGGCGTGATGCCTGCTCCCGGTGGTGCTGGGCCTGGCCTGGTGCTCTGGGGGTAGGCATCATGACATATATGTTTCCCGATCTGACACCGAAGCGTCACATCGTTTAAAATCTTCATCACTTAGATAGAAGAGTAATGTGTTTTCATCCACTTGTGTTTGCCAGTTTTTCTTGGGATCTAGATGAATCTCAACTGACTCCTTTTCTTTTTCCTCCTTCATTTCATCCTGGCATATGAGAATTGGGGAGGCGACTGTTCGTTGGTGCACATCAGCATGCCCTTGTTGGTGATACCCAAGGAAGATGTGAAGAATGACACATTCCCCAAGATGGAAAACAGCAGAAAACGCATATGAACAGAGAAAGACAAGAACTGGCTAGTGTTTCCATGGTAATGGATGCCATCATGACTGGCTGGTCGATTGAAGGTGATAACGGAAGCACTAGTACAATGCGCAGGATCATTGTGCAAGATCAAGATACATTGCAAGATGCGAGAGAACAGCAGAAGATGAGATCGGAAGCAAATAAGAGACATGGTGAAAGGAAGAGCTGGACTAAGGGAGAAGATAGCGGTGTGCAACATGGTTCCAGCAGTAATAAAGATGGACACTCCCTGTGATCCGAGGAAGTACGAAGGGAAGTGAGCGTGGTGGAACCCAGACGGAGAACACTCCTACATGTACTGTTCATCGACAACAATGTGAACAATTATGGACACTTCAAAGAATTGACAAAGATATGCAGACCGGAAGGAGGTGAATGTTGCTTGGTGGTATGGTCGACAAAGTCGACCAGAGGAGGGACTGAAGAGGGAAAATCGAGATCAAACTCCTGCCCCTCACCCCAGGCACATCGACAGACAGGACAGCAGGAAGAATAAGGAGCGCACTTATCATTTGAACCAGGCCCCAGCGCACCCATGGGTGACAAATATGCTGAAAGACACCCATTTCACCAACATTGCAACCTACATGCTACATTAGCCAATGCAGCAATACCAAAATCTACAAAACACAAGAATCCCTGTTTAAAGGCTTGCAGATGCCTATATGAATCAACCTGATCTGATTGCCCAGTGTAAAGCCATGTTTCAGGAAAATCACAGCCAAGTGCATTTGTCTCACTGAACAACAGTCCCATGGGGATTCGTGCTGACTTCAGCAATGCTCCTCGCAAACCCAGGAGCAGCCAAGGTCGTACAGTAAGATAAGATTGCTTTCTTTGAACGACAGTGAACTCTGGCAGACAAGGATGAGATAGGTTTCTGGGAGCTGGTCCAATTCTGTGAGTTCAGCCTGCAGTGTGTTGCAAAGCTGGCTTGCAAGCCAGCTCCGGGGGAGACGGTGCCTGGATTCTCTCTGTGCAAGAAGCTCTGTGTGTGTGTTTTTTTTTGCTGCCCAGAATTAAACGCAGTTTGGAACATGTTGCTGCCTGCTTGGGACTCTGTTGCATTTCTTTGGGCAAAATGGGAGGTGTTGGGGTCTCCCATAGCTCGGACCCCCAGAAGCCCAGATGGTGGTCCAACGACTCCCCAACAGGGTCTATACTGATTGGATTCAAGTTGCCCTGGACGATTAGGGTTATCTTCAGGTGAACGAATTTGGTTAGTATTTCCCCTGAACTCCCGTGGCAGAGTAGGTGGGGAATCTGGGGTTGTTCTCAGTCCATAATCCCTTTGTGCTGAGGCCTGCACATTGGAGTGGGGGATACAAGTCACATTATGACTTTCATTAGGCTGATACTGTTCAGTTTGTTGCTTCTCATTATCCATTAACCTATCAATGTAGCTTGGCTCCACCTGATTACCATTCCTATATATCAGTGTAGTAGGGTTAAATCTACTGTGTTCTCCCAATGCCTGGTATAGCCAAGTATGTAATTGAATAGGGGTGGTATTTGATTCTGCCACACTGTACTGAAATCCTACATATGACGAATTGCCAAGACACCAGGGATTGATTTATGTATCCCTTTGACAGGGATCTGTTTATTGAAATACTGGTATTTGTGATGTTGCCCTTCCTTGTATGACCACACTTTCCTGATTCTGCATTTTATATTTGGACTGTCTCCAGTGCCATGTTTTTCCCTGCCCTAATTCATGAAACTCATGGCAAAGTTTCTGTCTCTTTTGCTTTGTGCTTTGACCCCTTGGATTTGTTTTCATTGTGAGAAACAAACTCCCATATTTGTATGCCTTTTTCCCAGAATTCTATCAATACTCCTTTGATTAGTGAATTCATGTGCTAAATGGGCTATTATATACTTATGAAGGCCATGAAATAATGTGATTTTGAACAAAACTCACATCAAACCTCAAGAGAGCCCTTCTTAATGTTTGTGGGAATTGTCTAGGTGACTCATATGGGCCTGCAGATAATGCACATGCTGCCCTTTTAGCCTCTTGCACTGGCTTTCAGCATGAAAAGAATCTTGCCACCTCCTGCTGATAATCATCCCATACTTAAATGTTTTGGTCGCTGAGACTATGCAGAAAAACAGTATGCAGTTGGTCAATTGTTAAATGAAGAAACAGATATACTGTCACTTTGGGATTTTTTAATGTCTGGTATATTTGCACGACATCTTCTATATGTTCTTCTGTTGATACATTTGAAACCTTTTTAAAGGGCTTTACCAGTCCTTTAAGCTATTTCATAATCGTAAGTGGGTCTGTTTCTGTCAAATGGCTTGTCTCTCCCTCTCTACATTAACTGTCTCTTCAGATACAGGAAGCCGGCTAGTTCTTAGCAGACATGCCTCACCTGGCCAGTTTCCAGACTGTAGCTTGGCACAGATCCTCTAAATGACATATTCTGCAACCAACAATGCTGTGAATGCAAAACTTGGCTCCTTAAATCTGAGTTCTGCTGCCTTAATTCTCCAAGCTGTGTATGCAATATCTGCGTCTCATCATGAAATGTGTCAATTTTGGAATGTTCTTTTCTCAATTTTAATCTTTGTAATCAGTGATTACTTTCAGACTTATATCGCCCCTGATATTAAATGACCATTCTCAATTTCTAAGCACTCTATATCTTGAGATCACTGTGTGTTGTCTTTACGAAATTACTCTATCTCTGTGATGGCAAAATATGAGTTTATTCACTTTCTAAATGGTCAATCTGTGATGCATCTTCCTGCGCCTGCTTTCTCTTAACTTCCAATTCAGTGTCTAATATTTGACAATTCTGAGAGGCATCCCTTAAATACATCAATTGATCCATCAAGTCATCACATCTAGCTGCAACTGTGAAAGCAGTGCCTTCCCCTCAACTGATGTACCTTTTCGCTGAATAATGTGTTTACATAATTCTGTCAATTCACTCTGACACACAGCATAGTTTGTCTGTCATTTTTTCATTTCAATCAAATGAAAGGTCAGGCAAGTCTGTAACACTATACCATCTTCAAATAATCTTTCAGACGCCTCCATTCCTATCTCAGCAACTAGGCGCTTTCTCCACACATTCAAAGTATCTGAAATCCCTGTTCCCAGAGCAAAGATGTTGGATTCTGCATATTTGAATGAAGTCTGCAACATTAATCTCAGACATGTTGTTAGGAAAGATTTCTTAATTGTGGGTAATTTTCCTTCCATGTGGCAACCCCTAAACTTTTTGCTGTTGTTTTTCACCATGATCTAGACTTTGCCAGAGAAGTGCAGCCTTCTGCCGCACTCCTCTGGGCTTTCGTTCCATTCTTATGTGGAAACTGACATGCCCTTAAGACAGTCAGTACCGGGAAACGCTGTTTTCCGTAGTTTCTTTATCATGTTGGGGCTTTCGTGCAACATGACACAAGAGGGCACTGTAAGCTAAGTTACTGCTCTCTTGGGTCTCTAGCCTTCTACAGGCCCTAGATACTCTTTTTGGATTGTAACTGATCAGTGCAAGTGAATCACGGACGGGAATGGTGGCAGCGATCGTTTCTTGTATTTTGAGCTCCTTTTGGCGTTTTAAGCGCGTTTATCGCGCTTAGCCCAAAATGGTGGCCTGGCTCCCAAAATGGCCAGACCACGAGGCTCCTTTGTCCTGTCCGCTGACCGTCTTGCTCCCTTCACCATCCCCAGGTCGAGCCGACCCGGGGCCTTCCTTATTTGGGCATGTACTTTCCCGCGAAACACAGATGCTTTTGCAGGCTTCTACAGGCCTTGTGTGTGCCTCCAGGATGTGGGCTGGGATGTCTGGTCCCAATACACATCCTGGGTGCCAGAGAGTCTAGGGTGGTGTGAATGCCTGGGACCACCGTGGTCCGTGATAGGTCCACGTATGGTGTGAGTGTTGATGAGCGGATCTCCCATTGGGTCCCCTCCGTTTTGGCGTGAAGGGAACCGTGGATAAGAGGGGGCTGGAAACGCCACTACCATGTCGATCTCCTGATTTCTCACTAACGAAGGAATACAGGAGCCAAGTATCCTGCAACCACGAGGCTGAACCGAGGAATTGCTGGTGACCCGCTGAAGGACTGCTCCTCTGACCTGCTGTCGCTTTGTGAAACCCTTTTTACCTCTGATCGAACCAGAAGGCCTGTACTGGTACTTCGACCCTTGGAATAGCGGGAACAGCTATTCTCGGCATCTTCACCATCTCCTGCACGTAAGCCTTCGGAAGTGTCTCTGGGCCATCCAGCAGACTGACCAGCCTACACAGGAGTCTTGCTCTGTAACCGCCGCCAGGTTGTGTTTTATTTCTAGTCCTTGTCACTCTCACACGATTCGTACACTTGGCGTTCCCAGGTCTGAAGTGAGTAGTGTATATTTGGCTGAGATACACACGGCCGCTCCGTTGCCCTGCTGTGGTAACAAACTGTGCGGGTTCACTTCGTTTGGGACATCTTAAACTCAACTCTGCTGCTGCAGAAACTACACGACGACGAGATGTCCCCTGCTCTCCTGAACCTGCCAGCGACTGAAACTGACGCGGAGAAGCCTGGGTCTGCTTGTATCGGGGACCGGTGAGTAGCATAGCTAGGAACTGGTCGCCCTCCTGCAGGAGCCCATAGCTTTTCCCCGCTGTGTCAAAACAGCACGCCTTTCCGTACTCACGCTCTGCTTCTGCCCACAGTGGAGGCTGCGCTTGAGTCGCAGAACTCTGTTCTTCTTCTTTTGTGCACTAAACTGAACTGCCTGATTCCCTCAAAGAGACTTCCCTTTTTGCCCGTTGGCACCAGCGTGTGCAGGTACTTTTGAGCACAAGGCTCCACTCTTCGTAGGGCTCGGACTTCCTTTTAGTTAGGTGCCTCTGAAGGCGGACTGGGTCTAAGCATTATTTTGCACTGCCTGTTTTCCTTCCCTTCTAGGTGGACTACACATTTCGTGCATCTAACGCTTTAGACTCGTTTGTATTTGTATATATATTGTATTGGTTTGGTATGTGTTGGTTTACTAGAGTTTTATTGTGATTTCTCGCTACAGTCATTATTGCAAAGGCCTTGGAATAAATGTGTATATATTTTTAATATAACACCTGTTTGGAGTAGTTTGTAAGTGTCCTTGCTTTGTGTGCTCATTGTGGGCTTTCAGTCACCCTCATCCCTCTTGAGACCTAGTCTTGACCGCAGCGATCGCTACCCTGATTGGTCTGGCTTGTCCAGAGGTTACCCTGTTCCAAGTAATTAGGTTGGCCTTCTGAACTTCTGCGCCGCCAGGACAGAGTTCAGAAATCCGTCTTAACAAATTGGTGTACAGCGGTGGGATACGACTGAAGGTATCCAGTGTTGCGCACGAACTAAGGCATTTCAAGTTATTCCTACCAGGACACGTAGTGAATTGTTATAGTTTAACTTTAAAAAGGCCATAGTCCTATCTAACAGTATGGAAACAAATACCTTGTTAACTTTAAATGCTTCCAAATCAGAAACATTGAAAAAGATGTGTGCGGAGAGAGGTGTTTCCTCTCAAGGCACTAAATTGGATATGATCCAAAGAATCGTGGCGTAGCAAGAAGCGCAGCTTGACGCTATAACTTCTGAGGACAGTGCGGAAGGAGGTGGGGCTGCTCTCACTGGTAGAATCGACGGTTCTGCCGCTGCACTGATCCACCGTGACCACGAGGACAGGGAGGATGTGATGTCTAATTTTTCCTCTGCCAGTGTCGATGGGGAGGCCATGCTTGAATTCAAGAAGCAAGAGCTGCTGTTTAGGCAGAAGGAGCTTGAGTTCAATATGGCCAAACTACAGAGAGAGCTTGAGTTCAATAGGGTCAAACTAAAAATCGAACAGGCAGAAAAACAGAAAGACAGGGATCACCAGTTGGAACTGGCCAAGCTTCAGGTTGCAAATGGGTCCAAGGGTCCTGGACATGGGTCTGGGGCCTCCTCTCATCCACGGTTTCCGAAAGATCTGCTCAGTGTGTATGAGGAAAGGAATGACATTATGGACTGGCTGAATACGTTTGTGTATGCATGTGAAGTTCAAGAAGTTGACAATGCTGATAAGATTGCCTGGTTACTCAGCAGACTGCCCCATTCTGGCTGTAGTGCCATTATGGAAATGTCGAAGACTGAGCGAGCTGATTTTGCAATGTTAAAGCAAACTCTCATTTTAAAGTTTGGAAAGACTCCGGCCCAATATTTAAAACGATTCCGAGAGTACAAGAAAAAAGAAGGTGGTACTTGGGTATCTTATGTAACCGAATCCTTAAAAAACTTAACTGGCTGGGTCGGAGGTTATAAGGTTTCTACCTTTGAAGGCATGATTAATCTTGTCATACTGGAACACATTTTTGCATCTTCTTCCCTGGAGCTTAAGCAGCATTTGGCCGATTCAAAGGGGATAGATCCTAAGAAGCTGGCCATTGCAGCAGACTTATGGGTGTCACATCGAGTGTCCCATAAGGACAAAACTCATCCTGTTAAGCAGGAGTAAGGGAAAATGTCCAAAGATAAGAAGGGTGGAGAATCTGATAAATCTTCTTCTCAAAAGGGCCACAAAAAGAAAAATAAGGGTAAGACACAAGAGAACTCACAGGGTAGTGGAGGTCAGCCTCCGAAACAGAACTCTGGTTACAATAAGCCTCCCTATGTAAACAGACCCAATGGATCTTGTTTTGCTTGTGGAGCAACTGACCACGTGAAGGGGGATCCCCGGTGTAAGGTTAAACCTTTGGGGGTCCACTCCGCTAATCTGGCCTTCTCCTCCTACGAGGAAGAAGAGATTACAGGAGCATCCTTCTCCTCAGACTCATTTCCCAGCGGGATAGAAGCTGAGGTAGTTTTAGTTTCCCTGGATTCCTGGGAGCCTAAAGTCGCAGAGGCTTATGCTAGGATTCCAGATAATACCAAGCACTACTTTAAAGACAGTGTGCGGATCAATGGAGTAGATACTCCAGCTCTTAGGGATAGTGGGTGCAGTCAAACTGTAGTGGATTCTACCTTGGTAGACTCAGAGGAAGTTGCCAGAGCTACTCTGATGCCCACTAAGTTGGCTGATGGCCCACTCCGTATGTTCCCAGTAATACCTGTAAATCTTACTTTAAATGGTACAGCAGTCAGGATTCCAGTGAGCATTCAGAGAAACGTCCCAGGAAAGGTCTTGTTAGGTAATGATCTCAGAGCTTTAGGGCTCGTAGGAGACACTGCCGAAAGACCCTACACACGGTCTCAAGCACGGGCAGCATTGGCCAAGACCAATACGCCGCCCCAGCCGAAGGGGGAACCCAAGGTGAAAGGAGTAAACAAGTCAAGTCGAGGGAAAGAGAATATTCCCCCGAGCTCGCCTACCACTGTGGTGGAGGAAGTTGGTCAATCGCCCGGGCCTGATGAGGAGGTGCCGATGCCTGAAGTATTTGACCCCAACGACCATCCTAAACTAAAAGACTTGTTAGTAGAAGGTGGTCCTGATAGGGACGAATTCAGTAAAGGCCAACGTGAGTGCCCATCTCTGGAAGGCCTAAGGAGACAGGCCTGCTCCCAGCTTGAGGGTGAACCTCCTGGGACGCATCGGATTTATTGGGAAGGTGGACTCCTGTATAGTGAGCCCACAGAGTCTACAGAAGGAGACCATAGGAGGTTGGTGGTTCCCCTTGCTGTAAGACCCTTCCTCCTGCAGTTGGCGCATGAAGTGCCCCTTGCTGGTCACCTTGGTATTAAGAGGACCAAGCAAAGGTTATCCATGCACTTCTACTGGCCCAAGATGAGGGTGGGGTGCAAGTAGAAAGTCACTGCAGGAGTTGTGCCTCCTGCCAGTTATCTGGTAAGGTTGGCTCGACAACCCAAGCTCCATTGGTACCACTCCCAGTTGTGGGAATACCATTCGAAAGGGTAGGGATCGACATCGTTGGTCCCCTTGACCCGCAAACATCCTCTGGCAATAGGTTTATCCTGGTGCTGGTCGACCATGCAACCAGATATCCTGAGGCCATCCCATTGAAAACTGTAACTGCCAAGTCAGTTGCAAAAGCGTTACTTGACATATTTGCTAGGGTTGGCTTCCCTAAAGAAGTTGTGTCGGATTGTGGCAGCAACTTTATGTCGAAGTATATGCAGGCAATGTGGAAAGAATGTGGGGACACCTACAAGTTCTCTTCTGCATACCACCCCCAGACCAATGGTCTGGTGGAACGTTTCAACAGAACGTTAAAGAGCATGATTGGGCTCTGGAAGAACCTCAGAGAAGAAAATGGGATCTTCTTTTACCATGCTTACTGTTTGCCTACCGAGAGGTACCACAGGAGGGTGTTGGCTTCAGCACCTTCGAACTTCTGTTCGGTCATCCTGTATGGGGACCCTTAGCCATAGTCAAAGAGGGATGGGAGATGCCCACTCCCCCTGTTACTACCAACGTAGTAGATTATGTGCTGGGGCTCAGAAAACGGATGGTACTTCTGATTGGCTTGGCTAGTGATAAATTGAAGGTAGGACAAGCGCTGGTGAAACATTGGTAGGACCAGAAAGCTTCCCTCATCAACTTTACACCTGGTCAGCAAGTCCTGATCATGAATCCCATAAGGCCTCGAGCTTTACAGGACAAATGGTCAGGCCCTTACACAGTGGTGGAGCCCATGGGTGAGGTTAACTATTTAGTAGACCTTGTAAGGCCTGGACAGGCTCCAAAAGTGTTTCACGTAAATAGCCTGAAGGCTTTCGTCCCAAGAGTCAAAATCGCAGCACTGCTACTGGCTTCAGATGTTGAGGAAGAGGAGTCTGAACCTCTCCCCGACCTGTTCCAAAGCGGACCTTCAGATAGCTCCTTTGAGGGTGTCTGAGTGGCCCCTCACCTGACTTCTGATCAGCAGGCTGAGGTGAAAAGTTTGCTTAGGCAGTTTTCCCCCCTGTTTTCACAGTCGCCTGGTTTGACACCTTGGTGCAAACATAACATAGACACAGGAGACAGTGTACCTACCAAAGGTAGGGGATACAGGATGTCAGACAAATTACGGTCTTATAATAAGACCGAGGTCAACAAGATGTTAGACCTTGGGGTGATTGAACCCTCTAGTAGTCTTTGGTCCAGCCCTGTGGTTTTGGTTCCAAAGGCAGGCACTTCTGAATTGAGGTTCTGTGTGGATTACAGGGCTCTGAATGCTGTCACCAAGACAGATGCACACCCCTTGCCTCAAACAGATGAGCTGGTGTATACTTTGGGTGCCTCCAAGTACCTCAGCACGTTTGACCTCACTGCTGGCTATTGGCAAATAGCTTTAGCAGAACATGCCAAGGAGAAGACAGCGTTTTCTATTCCCGAAGGCCTTTATCAATTCAGGGTAATGCCGTTCGGGTTGAAAAATGCACCTGCCACTTTCCAGAGGCTTGTGAATCATGTGTTGAATGGGTTGGACGAATTCTGTCTTGCATATCTGGACGATATAGCAGTTTTCAGTGCCACCTGGGAAGACCATGTGAAACACCTCGGGATTGTGCTCCAAGCTCTTCAGAAAGCATACTTGACCATAAAGGCTAGTAAATGCCAGATTGGACAAGGCTCCGTGGTTTACCTTGGACATGAAGTAGGTGGAGGGAGGATACAGCCTCTTCCCAGTAAAGTACAAGCAGTACAAGACTGGCCTACCCCCACTACACAGACCCAAGTGAGAGCCTTCTTAGGACTCATGGGGTATTACCGAAACTTCGTGGCAGACTATGGCACCATAGCTGCCCCTCTGACTGCCCTCACCACTCCGAAGAAACCCAAGAAGGTAACTTGGACCGACGAGTGTGAGAAGGCCTTCAATTGCTTAAAAGACTCCTTGTGCCAGGCCCCTGTCCTCAGGGCCCCTGATTATCAAAGACCTTTTATTGTGCAGACGGACGCCTCTGACACTGGGATAGGAGCTGTACTATCGCAAGTAGATGAGAAGGGTACGGAACACCCTATTGGTTTTATTAGTCGCCAGCTTAAGGACAGAGAGCTCAGATGGTCCACAGTGGAGAAAGAATGTTTCTCTGTTGTGTGGGCCCTACGGAAGCTGAGGCCCTACCTCTATGGGACCCACTTCACTGTGCAAACTGACCATAAGCCCTTAAAGTGGCTAATGAACATGAAGGGGGAGAATCCAAAGTTGCTTAGGTGGTCCATAAGTCTACAAGGCTTCGACTATTGAGCATAGGCCAGGTGTCCAAAATAGCAATGCTGATGAGTTTTCCAGAATGTTTAACCGACCTGAACAAGAGACTCATCCAGGGGTGGATTAGTTCCCCCTGTCCATAGTCTGGGAGGGGCGAGTGTTAGGAAAGATTTCTTAATTGTGGGTAATTTTCCTTCCATGTGGCAACCCCTAAACTTTTTGCTGTTGTTTTTCACCATGATCTAGACTTTGCCAGAGAAGTGCAGCCTTCTGCCGCACTCCTCTGGGCTTTCGCTCCATTCTTACGGGGAAACTGACATGCCCTTAAGACAGTCAGTACCGGGAAACGCTGTTTTCCGTAGTTTCTTTAACATGTTGCGGCTTTCGTGCAACATGACACAAGAGGGCACTGTAAGCTAAGTTACTGCTCTCTTGGATCTCTAGCTTTCTACAGGCCCTAGATACTCTTTTTGGATTGTAATTGATCATTGCAAGTGAATCACGGACGGGAATGGTGGCAGCGATCGTTTCTTGTGTTTTGAGCTCCTTTTGGCGTTTTAAGCGCGTTTATCGCGCTTAGCCCAAAATGGTGGCCCGGCTCCCAAAATGGCCAGACCACGAGGCTCCTTTGTCCTGTCTGCTGACCGTCTTGCTCCCTTCACCTTCCCCAGGTCGAGCCGACCCGGGGCCATCCTTATTTGGGCATGTACTTTCCCGCGAAACACAGATGCTTTTGCGGGCTTCTACAGGCCTTGTGTGTGCCTCCAGGATGTGGGCTGGGATGTCTGGTCCCAATACACATCCTGGGTGCCAGAGAGTCTAGGGTGGTGTGAATTCCTGGGACCACCGTGGTCCGTGATAGGTCCACGTATGGCGTGAGTGTTGATGAGTGGATCTCCCATTGGGTCCCCTCTGTTTTGGCGCGAAGGGAGTGTGGATAAGAGGGCGCTGGAAACACCACTACCATGTCGATCTCCTGAGTTCTCACGAACGAAGGAATACAGGAGCCAAGTATCGTGCAACCACGAGGCTGAACCGAGGAATCGCTGGTGACCCACTGAAGGACTGCTCCTCTGCACTGCTGTCGCTTTGTGAAACCCTTTTTACCTCTGATCGAACCAGAAGGCCTGTACTTGTACTTCGACCCTTGGAATAGCGGGAACAGCTATTCTCGGCATCGTCACCATCTCCTGCACGTAAGCCTTCGGAAGTGTCTCTGGGCCATCCAGCAGACTGACCAGCCTACACAGGAGTCTTGCTCTGTAACCGCCGCCAGGTTGTGTTGTATTTCTAGTCCTTGTCACTCTCACATGATTCGTACACTTGGCGTTCCCAGGTCTGAAGTGAGTAGTGTACATTTGGCTGAGATACACACGGCTGCTCCGTTGCCCTGCTGTGGTAACAAACTGTGCGGGTTCACTACGTTTGGGACATCTTTAACTCAACTCTGCTGCTGCAGAATCTACACGACAACGAGACGTCCCCTGCTCTCCTGAACCTGCCAGCGACTGAAACTGATGCGGGGAAGCCTGGGTCTGCTTGCATCGGGGACCGGTGAGTAGCATAGCTAGGAACTGGTCGCCCTCCTGCAGGAGCCCATAGCTTTTCCCCGCTGTGTCAAAACAGCACGCCTTTCCGTACTCGCGCTCTGCTTCTGCCCACAGTGGAGGCTGCGCTTGAGTCGCGGAACTCTGTTCTTCTTCATTTGTGCACTAAACTGAACTGCCTGATTCCCTCGAAGAGACTTCCCTTTTTGCCCGTTGGCACCAGCGTGTGCAGGTACTTTTGAGCACAAGGCTCCACTCTTCGTAGGGCTCGGACTTGCTTTTAGTTAGGTGCCTCTGAAGGCGAACTGGGTCTAAGCATTATTTCGCACTGCCTGTTTTCCTTCCCTTCTAGGTGGACTACACATTTTGTGCATCTAACGCTTTAGACTCGTTTGTATTTGTATATATATTGTATTGGTTTGGTATGTGTTGGTTTACTAGAGTTTTATTGTGATTTCTCGCTACGGTCATTATTGCAAAGGCCTTGGAATAAATGTGTATATATTTTTAATATAACACCTGTTTGGAGTAGTTTGTAAGTGTCCTTGCTTTGTGTGCTCATTGCAGGCTTTCAGTCACCCTCACCCCTCTTGAGACCTAGTGTTGACCGCCGCGATTGCTACCCTGATTGGTCTGGCTTGTCCAGAGGTTACCCTGTTCCAAGTAATTAGGTTGGCCTTCTGAACTTCTGCGCCGCCAGGACAGAGTTCAGAAATCCGTCTTAAAACATGTCGCCACTGTTCCCATAAAGAACAGTGTGTCAACTTTAAAACTACTTAATGCACAGCAGTATTGGCAAACATGATCAACGTGTGTCCAGCACAGCACACGATTCTCAAATATGATGCTTCCATGCCTGACTAAAGCACTTAGCTAAAATGCTCCCAGCCAATGCGCCAAATATGTTGGACAAGCGAGTCCTGATTCTTCTCTTTGCCACTTTTTTTACACCACAGTATCTTAGCTTTGCATTGACAGACTCTGTACCGTGACAACTATTCATAAGGCCCATTTATCTCAATATGCAAGAAATAGGACAGGCTCTCAACACAATAAAAAAACACCACACATTTTCACAGTTATGCACTTTTATATTCAAACCCATCAGAAAGAACAGATAGATAATGAAACCAGTTCATATTTGGTAAACATGGAAACATTAGTATTAAGTGCATTGGGCACGTGTGACAATAAATGAAAACACACTCTATATTGATAAGCAATTTGCATTGGGTCAGTACAGCTATTCAAATGTATGTGATTGTCGCTTTAACCTGGGACATCCTAACTGGCACTCTTTGGCTAGGAGGCAATGCGCTATGACTACAGTTTCAGCTCTCAGTTACTCCCTTGCCCTTAGCTAACGTTCGATTGGTAGCAGGACTACAAGATTATGAGATTATGACCCCCTCAATGAATGAAGAATCCACAACATCAAATACTTTGGATTCTGGCTACATTGTTAATCCTTTGGTACCAAAAGGAATCAAGATGTTCTGCCTTCCGTGTCCACTCTGACACCTTGCCAATTATAATACCCTGCAGAAGGGGTCATAATTGATGGTCGACCTAATTATATTCACGCTGAGCTCTCTGCCTTTCGGAATGATCACCTCTCCATTGACTTGCCAGGCACTTCTTGCAGCCAAGTATGACTGAGCTCGTTTCTGCCAGGACACTGCCCAGATTCGAAATACAGACTTCAAAGAACTCCTTCTGCAGCTACACTACTCTCCAGCCCAGCCAATAAATTTTGCAGGAGAGAGCTACGCAGGACAGTCCTCTCCATTCAGCCAGCCAGCAGCAGCACCTCCCTCTCACCAGGAAGCTCGAAGACGCCTCCTTCCTCCTATCTCCCGCTTTTAAACCTCTTAGTGAAAACCACCTCTTATCGAATGTCTCCGTACATTGTCTTTACCATTTTCCAGCCTCTTCCGTGATGTCATCTGTCACCTGTCACACCACGTGCCAGAACCTTCCAACACCCATCCTGTCCACTCCGATTCAGCTTGTGTCATTTTCCAGCCCTTTGCTTAAATGACTTTTAGACAGTATTTTGCATATCACAACCTCCCAATAATGTTGCATTTCCTTCCTCTTTTCCTGGTCCGCAAAATGAATGTTTATTTTTAAGGACCATTGCACTGTTACACCACAAATTCTGCCTTGCGAAGCACTGCTGTTCAGATTTCAATTTTACATACTTTTCAGAAACTCACAATGTTAGTGTGCCTGCTGCTATGCCAGTAGGTTTGCAACCTGGGGCCTAACAGATCTAGGCCACTCTATTTACCAACACTAAGTGTTAGTATCAATGCTACCTACCTACACACAGACTATATTGCACACATCCTTTAGCTCATAACCTCTTCTACAGCACACCATTGTCCCAACTCTCCAAAACAAACCCACAACCCTCATTGGACAATCACACGCCTGTGCCCATATCAGGTGTGTGGGAGTCTGCTGGGGGTGGACGGGTACTAGGCATCTGTTCCAGCATTAGCATCAAGGTCCACAGTACCTTGGAAGCCAGAAATCAGTTGGGAAATTACAGTAATAAGAGTTGGTAGCATTACAAACTTAAAGTAGGACCTTTCCTAAAGGCAGCTACATTTTTGTGTCAGTGTGACGTTAATCATTGTCCAATATCTTGGAAGTCCTTCTAAGTTAAATGGCTTCAAATGTAGCACTGGTGTGCTTCTTCCAAGAGACCTACTTATGTGATAACTATTGTAGAAGATTACATTTTTGTCATTACAATCCTGTTTATTCACAATTGTATAATCTCCTACTTAACCTCCCTCAAAGCTAGGAAGAGGATGCAAATTCCTGCACATGCTTGCATCTCTCAATAGGAGAGATGTTCTCTCTTTTCTTCTACCCACAATATGAATAGCGAGTGCCATAGCCTGAAAACATTTTACTAAAAAAAACTATAATACAAACAAAGTGATTATTCTCCAAACCAGCTAGTATTAAAATCCTGGCACCGCAAACACGCATTAGATCATCCATTGAACTTAGCAATCACTGTAATAAGAATCAATGTTGTTGCTCATTATATTCCAAAATATTGAATAAACCAAAGTTAAATCACTGTTCAACAGAATAAGTGAACATGTTTCATCTTAATTAAAGGCCATTCTTCTTCATACAAAGTGTGCATTCATTATACCTAAAAATGCCTTCAACTCAGGCAAACTATATTTCACTATTACAAGCCTTTCGACTCCTTACCATGATGCCAAATGACCAATAGTTACAGCATGTGTAGTTACAAATGAAGTACTGCAACACTTCCAGAAATATCTCTTCATTAATAATGAAATCAAACCTTATATTCCTTTTCTCATATCAACCATTAACAAATGTATTATTTGATACACAGCATACATATCAGCATATCCATTCATAGAAACATTTGACATTGTTCAAATCGCCATAATTACTTCCTATATGATTTCACACTCATTTAGAAAATTACATGATATAGAAATAATCAAATACACTAACACCTTGCTTCTTTCCAAAAGCAGCAACTATTTATCCAAAGGAATCTGTTTACAGACACAATTTGTTCATCTAAAACCATCAAGGTTTTCAACTGGATGAAAGTCGCCTCACAAAAAAACAAGTGCAGGCCAGCTGTTAACTGTTCCAATATCCAGAGCACAGTGAGCTGTACGCTCAAAATGATGCTCATTAACAGTCCCTCGACAGCACCAACATAGAAATAAGACTACACTCCCCTGACTCACAACATGACTAACACATTCAATTTCATTCATTGCAGATTGGAAAACAATGCTTCCCAAAATGTCTGCCATGAAATCATACTTTTGTATTACACCTATACAAATCACGACACAAAATAAACATACATAGCAACTAATCACACACTCTTTTACACATGCAGTATTTATCTCCCAAACACAGTCAGCACCCAGTTGGTAGCTTTAATTTACCTCAGATCAACCACAGATACATGTAGCCCCAACATAAAACTATTCGGTTTGGCAAAACATATGGACATTTTCATTTTTTTATAACACAGAGATAGAAATGAATTTGGCTAACCAAATGTAATTCTAAAATAAAGAAATCATAGAGAAAGGGCAAGAAGGTCATTTTTTTCCCACTGATCACATAATGCACTGGACTTCCAATAACATAATCCAGTTTTACATATCTAAATTAGTATGGACATGATGGAGTTCATTTGACTGATGCTGGCAATGCACTCGTCCTTGAGAATATTCAGTCAGCTCTGCAAGTCTGTTAAATAGCAAATACAACATATTGAAAACATGTCATTTTCAGGACTACACAGTTAACATATAGAAGCTGTGCTAAAATATGAACAACTCTCCAAAATCCCTGCGGCATATCTGCAATACTTAAAACATACACATTGGCCCTCATTACGACCCTGGCGGAAAGGGGTTTACGCCGGCGTAAAGCATGGCGTACCTTTCCGCCCTACTACGAGTTTCCGTAGCGCCATGGTGATTTTTACGCCTGCTTTTTGCAAGCGGAAAAATCCATGGCGCTACGGGACTTGATGTTAATTACGCCACCGTAATTTACGGTGGCGTAATTAACGCCTTCCCCACTCCCATTATACCCTATGGGGCAAAAATGGGAATGGGGAAGGGTAAATGGGGATTGGGGACTTACCGCCCCGCCAAGGTCGAAATGGGGCGGTAAGTCCGCCAACCACCATGGCGGAGTTGGCAGCTTAGCGCCATGGTCCATGGTGCAAATTGCACCATGGACCTCCGCCAGGGTCGTAATGAGGGCCATTGTATTTTCTGTTTCAGTGTATTTCCCCCTGAATATATTTGATGTCTCTTTAAAGAGCCCTTGCTTTTATTTATAACAAGAACACATTCCGGCATTTTGTTATTCGATAATCTACTTCACTAATCTGTCCCCCCAGTCCACCTACGAAACCAAATACATCTGCAAATCTGGTATTCTTCCTTCAAATGCCAAACGCATTTTCCCAAAAATAATATAAAGCTGTGCACTACAACATATTTAACCACAATTAGAGCAAATAGCTTTTGATTAAACATTCCAACTAGTGTGCAATCCAAAAACAAAAGAATTAAGCACCCAGTGACTACCATGGACTATTTCTCCATAATCCACCTCACTTCTGGCAGACCTACTTGAAACTGAAACATCGTGATACTCTTTAAAACGTTCTGGGTTATATTCTAATGAAGGAGTAGAGAAAGCAGTAGAGACACTCTCAATGACCTAAGATGTATTTGCGCTTCCCTACTAATAAAGAATAACAGAACAGCAGCAAAAGTAGAATAACTCTATAGAAATGTCTCTTCTTAATAAATAAATAATAGAATACATGAATGAGCATGGGGTGATGGTAGAAGGGTTTCCTTTTGCATGAGATGTTGGGGCTTAGGCCATATGAACTTTGGCAACAAACACTACCCCTGCGCAAGGACATCGTGCTCCCTCATGCCCTAGTTTTATTTTTACAGCAGGCTTTTGTTACGTTATTCTTCCCCCACTTTGACTAAAGACTGTGCTTGTCCTGTCGCATATTAAAGCATGCATGCACAAAGACTAAGAACTGCAATCCCCATCCCTTTTGGGGTTACCGAAGCAAGGCCGCAGGTGTGAGCCCAGTGGAATATACCAGTCCAAACTGGACTGCACAATGGACTGTTGTGACAGAACAGAAGTCATAATAGTGGTGGGGAACCTATGGCCCTCAGCTGATGACATGAGACAGGTCACTCTTCTCTGAAAGGCGTCCCTACGTTCTGTCTGTTCAAACTTGACTGGACGTGCATGGTACATGAACATTAAGAAAGGACTTTTATCATGAATAAATGTGCTCCCATCATGAGGGAGCCACGTCAGCCCAGTTGAAACTGGAAAGTGGAAGCTAAAGCTGATTGTTTGCTCCTGGGCTGGCTTAAACTGTCAAAGGGAATGGTGGTCCCCTTTGACAATTTAGTTCCCCAGCCTTGCATGGCCATTGGGGATGCAGACTAGTGTTCTGCACATCTGGATGCATTGGGGCGCGCTCCTGCGCCTCTCCGCACATTCAGACTGATCGAGGCACTGAGAGTTGAATGCTGAAGTTCCTATGTGTAGAAACTAGGAAGCACTCTTAGCTTACAGGTTCCTTTTCATGCTGTGCAGCAACCAAAGGGCTTTCATTGAGCCATTGAGCCGCCGGCGTGCGAAGCAGAGTCTGGACTGGGCCTGCGGTTTAGAGGAATTTTAGTATGTATTATGTATGTGTTAATAAGTGATTGCATGCTGTATGCTGTCTGTGTGTATGTGTGAATGAGCGAGTGTGTGATGTGTGTGAATGTGTGTGCACTTGTGGTTGTTACTGGGTTCAGCTGATTTTGGCTGGCGAGCTGGTGGGGGTTGGAGGGATCAGGGGTGGGGGATGAAGCAAGCTTGATTTATGTTATCAGGTGTCTAGACTGGCATTTTGGTGCAGCCTGTCTACCCATTTCTAACTGAGGCATGACATTTGTTCTGGGCATCTATGACAAGGTAAGTATGATAAGTGTATTAATGTATCTAGACTGGCCTAAATTGTGCATCCGGATTGGACACCTCTCCTTATTGTGGCATGCATGGCAAAGCCAACAGGAGTGTTTTCTTATGTGGTGATACGACAATATATTGGCATGCCATTTTTGACTGGGTATCTATGATAAAGCAAGAATGCTAAGTGGTGTTACCTGGCTAGACTTTCATTTGGGTGGAGTCAATCTAGCCATGTCTTACTTTGGCATGGCATTTTCTACTGGGCAGATATGATAAAGCAAGAATGAAATATGTTATATTACGTGGATGACTGCCATTTTAATGCAGCCAGTCTAGCTATTTCCTATTGTGGCATGGTATTTTATTTCTGGGTGTCTATGGTGAAGTAAGCATGATACGTAGTATTACATGGCTAGAATGACATTTGGTTGCAGAATTACTAGCAATTTTCTACTGTGGCATGACATTTTCTTTCATAAGACATTTTTATTGAACATAATAAACAAAGGATGGTCATAGCATTTCAAAGCTCCTGTGACAGTTTCTCTGCGGGCCACATTGTTTCCTCCCATCGTGAGAAACCGTTACCATATCCCTTTCCCCATCTCCCATATCTTGTATGCTCTCCTCCCACCTACCCCAAATTTTGTCTGCCTTGTCCGGGCAGCCTCTTGTTGCGTATATGCGATGCTCCATGGATGCACAAATGTTTACATCAGACACCCATTGGCTGAAGTGGGGACTCTCTGGAGCCCCCCATTTCATTGCAATGTTCCGTTTTATAAGTCCGATGGCAGTGGATAGAAACAGCTTTGTGTATCTGTTGTACTGAGACTCCCCCTGGGAATTTTAGCTTAGGGTCCAATGCCAATTCTGAGTCAAGAGCTCAGGGCAATTTATTACAGCATCGTGAACAGAAGCCTTGAATCTTTACGCAGTCCCAGAGGATGTGAATGAAAGTGCCTTCCTCCCTTGTGCATCGGAGACACTTGCCCTCATTCTGAGTATGGTGGTAGTCATGGCGCTATTTGCGCCATGACTGCCTCCCATACTGATACCGACTGCGGTTTGGTACAGTGGGGACCTGGAGGGACCGGTAAGTCCCCATATACCAGACCATTCCCCAATCCCATTTGAGCCCCCATAGGGCTCAATGGGAATGGGGAGGCCGCAAATAACAGGCCGGCGTATTTGTGCCCAGGTCCTTTAACGGGTCCCGTCCTTAACACCTCCTCAGACCAGGCGTTGAGGGAGGGACCCGCTAAGGGACCTTGTAGTATCGGTATCCCTTACCGCCCTACTCGGAATGAGGGCCACTGTGTACTATCAGCCCATCCTCATTTAAACAGCAAGATTCTGGGATAGTATACCCTGTGGAAAATGTTCAATTGCACCAGCTGCAGCCAAGACGATAATGCCACCTCCCGGAGGCCTCCACTCAATCATCAGGCTCAATGGGACCCACCTCCATCTCCCATTTGGCTTTAAGTTTTAAGAGTTCCAGGGTTGCAAAAGCCATAATGGGCTGGTAGAGGGTAGAGGTGACTTGGAGGTTATGTGTTCCAGGAGGACATTTTGTTCAATCAGGGAACATTGTGGTATGTCCGGCTGAAGCACAAGGTGTGCCCTAAGTACATGTGCAACTTGTAAGTACTGATACTGTTCCTTGAACCCCAAATGGAATCTATGTTGTAGCGATCGAAAAGAAGAGGTAGTGCCAGTGCTTCCCTCAACCACTTCCCCAATGGTGTTGATGCCGCTCTCCATCCGTCCCGCGGGCACCAGTAGTGTGCTTATTTCAGGTAGGAACTAGTTCCCCCAGAGAAGTTGGACCAGAGTAATTTTATTCTCCCAGCCGATGTGTTTATGAGCCGCCCTGATATTTGCACTGTGTTCTGAGTCATGCTTGCAAGGGAGGTTCGCAGTGCTCGCCCATACAAATAGCCGAGTGGAGCCCCTTGCCCGAGTCCTCCCAACTCTGTCCAATTATGGGGTAGACTGTACTCATGCAGCAAGTCATTAATGACCGCCATCTGGCTTGTCCGGTAATAACACCGGACATGAGGTAGCCCAATACCACCCTCTCAGACCGATCTCTGTAGCGTAGTCAGGGCAATACGCGGTCTAGTACCCCCCACAACAGGTCTCTGAGGGCTGTATCAATCCTCTTGAATTCCGAGTACGGAACCAGCAGCAGATCATTCTGCAGAACATGTAAGAAGCACGGCAATGCCAACATTATAAAAAGAGCGGCTTTCCCCACTAAAGTCAGCGGGAGGAATCTCCAGTGTTGGGCATCCCTTAGAAAGCAATCGATTATGGGGTGGAGAGTACAGCCGATGTACCGCAAGTGGTCAGCATCTACGTGGACGCCCAGATACCAAAACCCCTCCATCTCCACCCGATAGGGACAGTTCGGGAGAATCACCAAGTCGGCGCCTTGTACTGGGTACAATACTTATTTATTCCAATTAACCCGCAGTCCACTAAATGCCTCAAAGTCTGTCAATTGCTGTGGTACAATGGGGCAGGACTGAGCGGTAGTACCCAAATAAACCAGCAGGTCATCTGCATAAAGTGAAACTTTGTCCTATGCACCCGCAGGCCAGCAAAAACCTACCCAAGATGTATCCTGACAAAGCCACGTTCCTAGGGGTTCAAAGGCCAATGTGGACAACAGGCAGCCCTGTTGCATGCCCCACTCCAGAAGGAATGCCCTGGGTATCTTACCATTTACCCTGACTTCTGACAACGGTTACCTGCATAGAAGACAGTCCCAAGACATAAAATTGTCCCAAAGTCGACCGCCAGTATCAGTAGATGCTCATATATAATAGTATCCTGTTCAAGCACTAGCTGCAGCCTGCGATTGTTCATGAGGGTAGATTTATCCAGAAGAAATCTGCATTGGCCGGGATGAATAAGAACCAAAATGACCGTCAGTTAGCAGTTTGCCAATACTATAGCTAGTACCTTTGCCTCCCCATTAATCAGAGAGATAGGTCTGTACAACCGGCAGATCTCCATGGGCATAGATTGCTTGTGAAGGACCACAATACTGGCCCTCCGTTGATACAGTGGAAGGACTTCCTGCTCTTTGCTGTGTTGAAACATATTATATAGGGGCATTATCACTGCTTCCCCAATCCTTTTCCATGCCTCGACCGGGAAGCCGTTGGGGCCCGGTGTTTTACCAGAGTGCAGTTGGGTGAAAGCAGTAGCAATTTCTTCCTGAGTGATGTCCATCTCCAAGTCCAAGTGTTGAGCCTCCATCAGCTAAGGGAGTCACAGAGCATCGAGTATACTAGCAGTACGTGGTGCACTAGGGTTCCTATAGACCTATAGAGCTCTTCATAAAATGTACACCCTGGTCCAGGGTGATACGACAATATATTGGCATGCCATTTTTGACTGGGTATCTATGATAAAGCAAGAATGCTAAGTGGTGTTACCTGGCTAGACTTTCATTTGGGTGGAGTCAATCTAGCCATGTCTTACTTTGGCATGGCATTTTCTACTGGGCAGCTATGATAAAGCAAGAATGAAATAGGTTATATTACGTGGATGACTGCCATTTTAATGCAGCCAGTCTAGCTATTTCCTATTGTGGCATGGTATATTATTTCTGGGTGTCTATGGTGAAGTAAGCATGATACGTAGTATTACATGGCTAGAATGACATTTGGTTGCAGAATTACTAGCAATTTTCTACTGTGGCATGACATTTTCTTTCATAAGACATTTTTATTGAACATAATAAACAAAGGATGGTCATAGCATTTCAAAGCTCCTATGACAGTTTCTCTGCGGGCCACATTGTTTCCTCCCATCGTGAGAAACCATTACCATATCCCTTTCCCCATCTCCCATATCTTGTATGCTCTCCTCCCACCTACCCCAAATTTTGTCTGCCTTGTCCGGGCAGCCTCTTGTTGCGTATATGCGATGCTCCATGGATGCACAAATGTTTACATCAGACACCCATTGGCTGAAGTGGGGACTCTCTGGAGCCCCCCATTTCATTGCAATGTTCCGTTTTATAAGTCCGATGGCAGTGGATAGAAACAGCTTTGTGTATCTGTTGTACTGAGACTCCCCCTGGGAATTTTAGCTTAGGGTCCAATGCCAATTCTGAGTCAAGAGCTCAGGGCAATTTATTACAGCATCGTGAACAGAAGCCTTGAATCTTTACGCAGTCCCAGAGGATGTGAATGAAAGTGCCTTCCTCCCTTGTGCATCGGAGACACTTGCCCTCATTCTGAGTATGGTGGTAGTCATGGTGCTATTTGCGCCTCCCATACTGATACCGACTGCGGTTTGGTACAGTGGGGACCTGGAGGGACCGGTAAGTTCCCATATACCAGACCATTCCCCATTCCCATTTGAGCCCCCATAGGGCTCAATGGGAATGGGGAGGCCGCAAATAACAGGCCGGCGTATTTGTGCCCAGGTCCTTTAACGGGTCCCGTCCTTAACACCTCCCCAGACCAGGCGTTGAGGGAGGGACCCGCTAAGGGACCTTGTAGTATCGGTATCCCTTACCGCCCTACTCGGAATGAGGGCCACTGTGTACTATCAGCCCTTCCTCATTTAAACAGCAAGATTCTGGGATAGTATACCCTGTGGAAAATGTTCAATTGCACCAGCTGCAGCCAAGACGATAATGCCACCTCCCGGAGGCCTCCACCCAATCATCAGGCTCAATGGGACCCACCTCCATCTCCCATTTGGCTTTAAGTTTTAAGAGTTCCAGGGTTGCAAAAGCCATAATGGGCTGGTAGAGGGTAGAGGTGACTTGGAGGTTATGTGTTCCAGGAGGACATTTTGTTCAATCAGGGAACATTGTGGTATGTCCGGCTGAAGCACAAGGTGTGCCCTAAGTACATGTGCAACTTGTAAGTACTGATACTGTTCCTTGAACCCCAAATGGAATCTATGTTGTAGCGACCGAAAAGAAGAAGTAGTGCCAGTGCTTCCCTCAACCACTTCCCCAATGGTGTTGATGCCGCTCTCCATCCGTCCCGCGGGCACCAGTAGTGTGCTTATTTCAGGTAGGAACTAGTTCCCCCAGAGAAGTTGGACCAGAGTAATTTTATTCTCCCAGCCGATGTGTTTATGAGCCGCCCTGATATTTGCACTGTGTTCTGAGTCATGCTTGCAAGGGAGGTTCGCAGTGCTCGTCCATACAAATAGCCGAGTGGAGCCCCTTGCCCGAGTCCTCCCAACTCTGTGCAATTATGGGGTAGACTGTACTCATGCAGCAAGTCATTAATGACCGCCATCTGGCTTGTCCGGTAATAACACCGGACATGAGGTAGCCCAATACCACCCTCTCAGACCGATCTCTGTAGCGTAGTCAGGGCAAAACGCGGTCTAGTACCCCCCACAACAGGTCTCTGAGGGCTGTATCAATCCTCTTGAATTCCGAGTACGGAACCAGCAGCAGATCATTCTGCAGAACATGTAAGAAGCACGGCAATGCCAACATTATAAAAAGAGCGGCTTTCCCCACTAAAGTCAGCGGGAGGATTCTCCAGTGTTGGGCATCCCTTAGAAAGCAATCGATTATGGGGTGGAGAGTACAGCCGATGTACCGCAAGTGGTCAGCATCTACGTGGACGCCCAGATACCAAAACCCCTCCATCTCCACCCGATAGCGACAGTTCGGGAGAATCACCAAGTCGGCGCCTTGTACTGGGTACAATACTTATTTATTCCAATTAACCCGCAGTCCACTAAATGCCTCAAAGTCTGTCAATTGCTGTGGTACAATGAGGCAGGACTGAGCGGTAGTACCCAAATAAACCAGCAGGTCATCTGCATAAAGTGAAACTTTGTCCTATGCACCCGCAGGCCAGCAAAAACCTACCCAAGATGTATCCTGACAAAGCCACGTTCCTAGGGGTTCAAAGGCCAATGTGGACAACAGGCAGCCCTGTTGCATGCCCCACTCCAGAAGGAATGCCCTGGGTATCTTACCATTTACCCTGACTTCTGACAACGGTTACCTGCATAGAAGACAGTCCCAAGACATAAAATTGTCCCAAAGTCGACCGCCAGTATCAGTAGATGCTCATATATAATAGTATCCTGTTCAAGCACTAGCTGCAGCCTGCGATTGTTCATGAGGGTAGATTTATCCAGAAGAAATCTGCATTGGCCGGGATGAATAAGAACCAAAATGACCGTCAGTTAGCAGTTTGCCAATACTATAGCTAGTACCTTTGCCTCCCCATTAATCAGAGAGATAGGTCTGTACAACCGGCAGATCTCCATGGGCATAGATTGCTTGTGAAGGACCACAATACTGGCCCTCCGTAGATACAGTGGAAGGACTTCCTGCTCTTTGCTGTGTTGAAACATATTATATAGGGGCATTATCACTGCTTCCCCAATCCTTTTCCATGCCTCGACCGGGAAGCCGTTGGGGCCCGGTGTTTTACCAGAGTGCAGTTGGGTGAAAGCAGTAGCAATTTCTTCCTGAGTGATGTCCATCTCCAAGTCCAAGTGTTGAGCCTCCATCAGCTAAGGGAGTCACAGAGCATCGAGTATACTAGCAGTACGTGGTGCACTAGGGTTCCTATAGACCTATAGAGCTCTTCATAAAATCTACACCCTGGTCCATTCTCATCTCCTCCCCCTGGCTGGCTGTTCTGGAAGTTCCCAGATCCACCTGTGAACCTCATCCCTCTTATCCAACAAGCCAACATCTTCCCAGCTTCATCTCTTACCTCGTAAATGCGAGCACTCTGTTCCCAGTGTACCTGCATAGCATTATCTATGGAGACATTACAGAGAATCTCCCTGGCCTCTAAGAGTGACCAGTGTGCTTCGGGAGAGCCCACAGCTAGAAATTCAGTCTCCCTTCCCTCCACTGCCCTTTCAGCATCCCCAACTCTGCAAAGCTGGGCTTTTCGTCAATACTCAAGAGATCATTACACCACGACGCTCAGGCTTAGACCCCTCCCACAGCATCACTGGGTTTTCCACTGAGCCCTCTTTGATGTCAAAATGTTCAGTGGTTTTGGACTGGATATGCTCTACATATTCTGGGTGTCCCAAATAATAGTTATTGAGATGCCAGCTCTGGGTATTCTTTAGCTACATTGCCTCGGATATTTATCACTTGTGGTGAATGGTTAGAGAATCCAAAGGCCAGGAAGGCAGCAGTTGACACTTTATAAGCATCTGCCCTCAGAAGTAAAAAGTAACCTGGGAAGTACCCGAAGTACGGCTGTTGGCTGGGGATCTCTATCTTGGAGTTTGGATTGTTGCTTTGGTGCTGCTCGCCGTGTTTGGAAACCTTCAGTTCTGAAATTGACAGGATGTCTTTAAAGGCAACACGGAAATTGCCTGTCCTCGCGGAGCACCAGGTACATGCTTTAAAAACAAACTTTGATTACGTTAATGGCTAAAGGTTAAAGAGTAAACGGTGTGCCTAATCCTCATTCTCTACCCCTCCTCTTACAGATACTCTGATTGGTTATTTTCTGCTCAAGCCCGCCCCTGTTACTGCCCACTGGAAGCGTTCAAATACGCTGTGCACCGCGCACCTGCGCGCGCACCTGGGAAGTACCCGAAGTACGGCTGTTGGCTGTTTGCTGCGTTGCACAGTGTGCTGTCAGCAGCTTTTTTTGTCCATGTTTGTTAAACTGGAATTTGGATTAAAGTCTTTAGGTACTGTAGCAGGGAAATACAGCCACATGAATGGTCTTTGGTGAAGGAAGTTGATTTGAGCAAGGTACGTGAAGTGTAAAACTGTGTATACGCGTATACGCGTGTTAGTTGGTACTCCTCTATTTCCTTAGCTTGTTGGTGTAGTAATGAAAAGAAAGCTTGTGAGTGGTAAAAAAGATCCAGCAATGTCAACAAATAATATGAAAACGCGACGTATGAGTATAGCGCATGCTATTGCAATAGCTTTGCCATTACCCTCTGACTCTGATGAGGATCTAATTGAATGTGCCCAAAATGAATCTGCTTGAATGATTACTGAAAAGAGAGATGATGTAATCCCTGCCTCCTCGCAGTCTCTGTTCAATGAGGAGCCGGGACTGGGAGGAAGGGAGGGGATCGATATGGGATGGAATGTGGCGAATCAGTAGCATCAAAGGCAAAATACCGTCTCATTTATAGACACGCCTCTGGAGAAATAACTTTACTGGGTTTATCTGAACATTTTGATTCCTCCACACAATGCTCTAATTCGGTGTGTAATATGGTGAACACAGAGGAAGTTTCGAGTGAGTCTAGGAGGTCTGGTTGTCCTCGGATTCCTGAGAAAAATGATGAGATTCATGATGATATACTAAAAGAAGTAAAGTCGCAGACTTTTATTCTAAAAGAAATATTGCTTGCCTTGACAGCTTTCCCTGAAATGCTAGCTGAAAATATGGCAAAGTGGAAATTAAAGCTAGGGGAAGGGCTGCCTAAGAATCCACCTAATATAGCAAGTAATGATCAACAGGACTCTAGTGAGTCGTATTTGCTTCTGACAAAACCGGCCATGGTAGATAAAGAGCAGAGTGTTATTGAGGTACATAACACATTGAATAACAATAGCTTAGCGGATGATTTGCTAATTACTGCTGCAGCCAATGAGCCTATCAGGGTGGCAGATATATTTAATGTCAAGATATCCAAAAAGAAAATGAAACAAAATAGACAAAAACTGGTGCGAGATAAAAAGGCTTTGAATGCATCTTCCTTAAAGTTTTTGCGGGACGTTAATATAGGCAACCCTGATTTGGCAATGACAGAGAAAAAAGGTACTGAACAATCAAAAGCTGTGATGGAAGTGTGTGTGGATGATGGTGAGCTGGTGAAAGGAGGGACGATGACAAGAAGCCCCCTATTAAATCCTGCTGCCAAAAAGACAGAGGAGTATACTGCTTAGTTGGGGAATGTTAATGGCAAAAGTACTGAACCTAGGGCGAGCCTGGTTTCTGATACAGGGACAGATAAGGATTTAAAGATAACTGGTTATTCTGATGCGGTAAATAAACTATCGGAGGCTATGAAGAATAAAATAGTCACTGATAGAATTGATACTAATTTGAAAAACCTGGAAATGGGTATGCTTGACATTTTCGATTTATTCAAAAACCCTGATGCCCAGATTCGAATAAAGATACCTCTTAGAGATACGCAGATGATTGACAAGTCAAACGATATTACTGAGAATGCCAGTAAGCTAAGGCAAATACATGCAGAGTTAATGGGTGAGCAAAGAGAGGGAATAAGGGGAGAGAGATATCCCAAGAGAAGTCCTGAGAGAACTCATAAAGAAGCTACGACTGTAGAGCAGACGCCTATTTCTATGGGGGCTCAAGTCATCTGTAACCCTGTGGTGAGTGTTACGGATGGCATAGTAGGAATGCCTGAACCAGAGATATTGACAAAGAACGATAATATTCCATCCAAAAAAGAGGACAGAGAGGATAAAGAGAGGCCTTTGACTGTGACAAGTGTGCGAGAAATAATACAGGAACTATTGTCAAATAAATCTGAAAGAATGCCGGTGATAGAAAATACAATCACTGAGAATAGTATGTTGAAGGATAATAGATATAGTGAATTAAGTAAAGGTTCCTGCTTAAAACCTATGCAGGAAGCGAGAGTGCCGGTGGCTGTAAGTTCTCATTATGATGATGCTCCTAGGGAGCGAGGGGAGAACGCCCATAGAGTGCAAGATATGGCATATGAAAACTATGTGAATGGGAAAAATCAGAGCAGTAACCAATACGATAAAGTGCGTTGGAGAAAGCGACCTACTGAACCAAGTTTTATAATATATTATGTGTTCGATGATGGTTACTATCCTATCTTAAATAGATCTTATATCTTGAATCTGTTTAGGGAGATACCTGAATTAGCTCTTGTTTCATCTTGTGACATCCAGTTAGTGGATTTTATTGATCCACATAGGTTGGACTTTGTGCGCCTAGTGATTGCATCGCCAATGGTACGAGCCCTTATACTTAAGGAAGCTGGACTTTTGCAAAAGAGGGGGTTTGACACATATGAGTATGTGGATTCTGATGAGAATATGCAAGAGAGAAATGAGGAGCAATTACCTCGAAATAATAATATAGTAGAGAAACAAAGGGTGATGAATCAAGTAGGGGGTGAGCACTTAACACTAAGTGAAATGGATGAATGGAGAGCAATGACGGTTTCACTTAGGGACACTCTGGAACAACTAAAAGGTTTGGGTAAATCCCTTTAGCGATGATAGGTTTTTTAACTTGGTGTCTTGGAATTCAAGAGGACACACACATCTGGTACAAAACAAAAATGTATGCATGAATCTAGAGAAATTTGATTTTGTCCTGTTACAGGAAACTTGGGCATGTGGACCACTGTTATGGGACGGCTTTGTTGTACTCTGCCTATGTGGCATGAAGGGACAAAGAGGTCGACCTAAGGGTGGCTTAGCGCTTGCGTATCGTAATGATCAAGATATATCATTGATAAAAGAGATACATGTTCAGGGGTCATGCCAAGCAGCAAATTTCAGAATTGTAACCAATGAGGGGAATACTCATCTTATGATCATTAATATCTATTGGAATGATGTGGAAAAGGATGATCTTATGCTTAAAAAGCTGTTGACAGAGTTGAATACATTGTTAGAAGAGTGGACAGTCTCCAATCCGAAGGGTTTGATAATCTTAGCAGGTGACCTGAATGTCATGATGCCTGCTCCCGAGGAGCCAGGTCAGGCCCAGCGTCCCCGGAAGCAGACTTCATACTCACCAAGCAGGACCCAGCAAACCCCTATAGGGGCTCTTTGGACCTTGTCCTGTCGCCTTTGGCGCCAGGCTCATAAAAGGCATCTGTCCTGGCGCCATAGGCGCCAGGCTCATCATGGCAGAACATATGGTAATGCTTGGGTGAACTCACCTGAGCAGACCATGCTGCATACTCACCCGAGGCAGACCGTGCTGTCTGAAGCTCCAAGCCAACTAAGGCTGGGGAGGAACTATTTTCTTTCAGGAACTCTTTTCTTACTCGGGTGGGGCCAGTGGAAGAACACTCACCTGAAGCTCTTCCAAGGCTATTTAAACCACGCCCGGATGGCCACACGTGCTTCACGTTATCCTGCATCTGCAGCAGGACGCTCACCGAGTCGGCTCCTGCATCCTGGCTCCTGCCACGCCCGCCAGCACCTGGAACACCTGCAAGGAGAGAAAGGCAAGCATCAGGACATTACCTACCTTCATCCAGCATCCGGATTCTTCACTCCGTCGATCCTGCAAAAGAAAGTCAAGGGTTAGAAATGTATCTCATCGCTCACTGCAGCGCCGCTTCCACTTACCTTCACGTGGCGCTGTCTAGCTCTTCAGCGCCCATAGGCGACATCGGTCGCATTCAAGACCTATGGAGAAAAAGGACAAAACAAGGTGAGCAATGAACTAATTGCAAAAGGACAGATTACTCACCTTAAGTCTTACCTGAATTTTGTTGGGACCTCAGTTCCCTTTTCGGGTTGGAGCGGTTTTTCTGGCTTTTCCGTACCCCGGCCCCTATGGGGAAATAAGACACACTCATTAAGTTGTCAGAGCAAACCACTACGGCACACCTTCATTAAAAGTACTCACCTGAGCTTACCTCGGCGAATCCATTCCTCCACACGGATTCCTCACCTAGTCCCTGAAAATTAAACAAAGGCCAAGGGACAAATAAGAATTGATCTTTTGAACTATATACTTATGGCAGCATTTTGGTAAAGGCAAGCAGACATCGAACCCTCGCCAAATCCGAGATCCAGTGAAGTAACTAGAAATCTACGCGCCCCTGCGTCAGAAGCAGGATGGAGAGCTCGTCCATACAGAAATTAAGGTGAGAGTCTGCGGAAGGCACAGCTAGGGTTCGAGGAGGGTGAGAAGGGGAAAAAGGGGGGAATCTCACACACAATCTAGCAGACGGTTAACTCCCTTTTCCCATCTACAGAAGGATTATTCTACGGGCCAGAGGTTTGGGGGTCCAGTCCAGTCCATCTTCCAAGCACTACGCTTTACCGTGGAAGAAGTTGTAGCAGTCCAGAACGGGTCGGCGCCTCCGTGGGAATCAGGTGAGCGTTACACTGAATGCGGATTGCGACCTAACAAGCGATCATGCAATGTTATCAATAAATATAAATATAAAGAAACAAAATATTCTTACCAAAGCATATTGTGCACAAACAATTGTAAATGTCCGAGGATCGAGAATAAAGTGGAATATGAACAAAACAGCCAAATTTAATAACATGATGTGTCATGATTTTGAGAAATGTGATCTAGAGGTAAAAAAGATTCAATACTCGGTTGATAAATTTGGCAAGTTTTTGGACACAATGATGGACAAGTTAGAGCAACCAACATCTAGAGTAGCGCCAAAAGAAAAAGAACCATAGGCACACTTTTGACCTTGAGATCAAGATGCAAAGGGCCAGGTTGAATAAGGACCTCCGTGCCATAAAAAAAAGTTACTCCCGGAAGATTACAGAGAGCAATGTAGACGGAGGCGACAAGCTTATAGGAATTGGAGGTTATATCATCAACCCTCCTTATTACAGATGGATGGTGAAAAAATGCTGAAAGCCATGAAGGAAAGTAACTCGAGAAATTATTGGGCTCTCATCAATAGTACCGAGATTACACAAACCCAATTAAACACTAATCCGATTAGTGAAAAGGTATGGTATGAGCATTTCGATAAGTTATATACACGTTCTTGTAATGAGGGTTTCGTGTTAGAAAAAAAGGCTCTCAATTGGATGCTTGATGTATCTGTGAATAAAATACTGTCCATTATAAAGAAAATGAAAGCCTCGTGTACTCCGGGTCCCAATAATTTGTCTATGGTACTGATAAAGCAAAATGTTCTGTTGTGGGCGAAAATATTCCATATGATATTTAAAAATGTAATTGAGACGCAAACTATGCCAGTCTCCTGGAAAGTTTCTTATGTAATACTGATCTTTAAAACAGGTAATCGACAGACTACGTCAAATTACAGACCAATTTCTTTAATAAACATCGAAACAAAGATATTTTCAGCTATAATTCTAGAAAGTTTACTAGATTGGATGGAGGAAAAGTATATTTTAGATGTCCGCCAGATTGGCTTTCGTAAAGATCTGGGAACCGATGCTGGGGGTCTAATAGTGACCATCTTGCAGAATCAAAGATCTAAAATAGGGAATGGCCCCATATATGCTGCATCTATGGACCTCTCTGCAGCATTTGATATGGTGGGTAGGCCACTCCTATGGCAGAAACTGGTAATGTTAAACATAGAGGGGGGCCTACTCTCCATGATTATTCATCTATATTCAAATACAACGCTAAAGGTTTGTCTTAATAATGAGGGCCTGATGTCTAGGGAAATCCTATCAAAGAATGGCTTGAAGCAGGGCTGTGCCTTGGCAGCAATTTTATTCAATCTATATGTCTCTGGAGCAAATGCTAGATTGGAATCTGCGGGCCTACTAGTTCCCAAGGTCGGTGTAATTGTGATCAACTGGTTGGCTTACGCGGACGACTTTATGCTCCTCGACAAAACTAAGATCGGGCTACAGAGGCTTTTTGATGCCTTCGTCAGCTTTATTAGTGATCTGAAACTGAAAATCAATCCACATAAAACAGTGGTGATTAACTTGGGGGAAAGCAATAAAAAATCTGTAAATCCTGTATGGTATGTAGAGGGAACCGCAGTTGGTCTACAGAAAGCATTCACATACTTGGGCTACTCCTTTGTTAGCAATATGTCATATAGCTTTGTGAAACAATGTTTGGAAGTTAAAGCCATTGATGCAGCAAATCAAATGAGAGTAATTGAAAGCAAATATGGGAAATTCTCCATGAATGCTTGTAGGGATTTCTACATCATGAAGGTGACTCCAAGGTTGGCATACGGTTTGGAATTTTACCCAGAGAAAGAAGTATTACAGTTAAAAAGTATTGAATCTAAAATCTGGAAAAAGTTACTATTCTTTCTGCCAAAATGCATACCGATGGAATTAATAAGATATGAGTTTGGTTTTAATTCCCTAAAATGTTGTATGGATTGTAAAAAAGCGATGCTTTATAGAAAATGTGTGCTTGCTAAGCATAATTCATTATATCAAGTTTGCAGGAATGATACTGGGAGATATATGTCTGATTTGAAAGCTGAGGTGGAAAAGGCGCTGAGTAATATTGGTGCGACAATGGTTTCCCTCTTGGAAAGACCCGCCAAAATCAAAATGATGATTAAAGCCTTTGATTGGGTAGCGAATAATTCTGTAATAATAAAGTCAAAACTGTATGCGCAAGTATTATCCATCTGGAAATGGTTTCCCGAACCTGAGCAGTATCTGGTAAAATGTCCATCGCGGAAATTGCGACATAGTATTATGAGATTCAGATTGAATGTTATGAATACTAATGAAATAGGAGCAGTAAGAAAACTGATCCCAAAGAATATGAAAGTGTGCAGATTCTGTATGCATGAAGATTTTCCGGAATCACTGTCACACTTGTTACTTAGTTGTCCTATGTTAAAGAAAGAAAGACTTGCTTACTTTGCGGAATTTGTAACTGACACCTCGTGTGTATTCAGAGTGCAATTATGGTTCGAAATGCTACATGGTTGCAACATCATATTGAAAATAAGGGTGATAGAGTTTTTGGCAAATGTATGCAAAGTTGCATAGAAGGACTCAAGTCAGTTTTTTTGTTGTTGAAAGAAATGAATTGAATTGAATTGAATTGAATTGAAGACTGGAATGAGTCTATTTTACGAAAGAAATTGTTTATGCAGTTGGGGACTGAAAAAAAAAATGTTTATTTTATGTGTAAAATGTTGGCTAATGATGCTTGTTTTAAATCATAAATGCATTCTTATTATTTTATGCCTTGTTAATGAAAATTTGTAAAGGTTTATTTAAACCAATATACAATAAAGAAAAAAAAAAAAAAAAGTAATCCGACCTTGAGAGAGAGGTATGGGCCCTGGAGTGGAATGAGTACTCCCTTACTTGTGGGTGCAGATCTTGCCAAACATCGCAGAGGCCCAATGCTGAGGCAAAAGATGGCTAATTTAGTGGAATATTTGGATTCCTCCCCCGGGAAGGAGTTTGATCTAAGAGTACATTAATGACATCATTAAATACGCCCCCAATGATCCATAAATCCGCCTGAGAGTTCCAGAGTAGGAACTAGATCTCAGTAAGTAGTTCTGCAGAGAGCGAAAGAGGGGCTTAGACCCCCAAGATGCCCAACTTCATTCACCACACTTCACCCCCATAAGTAGCACAAATGTACCCTGGGGATCTTGCGTTACCACCCGCACCCTAAGGGGGAAGTGCCTCTGTAGGAGAATCAATACTCCCTTGGACCCCATGGAGAACCCGGAATGCAGTGCAGTTTTGTAGTGTGATCTGCAGAAAAGTGTGCATGTGGACCCAGTCAGATGTGTTTCCATGAGTGAGGCAATATCTGGAGAGTGCCTATTAAGAAGGTGGATAACCAACCTCCTCTCAATGCTAGAGCTGAGGCCATAAACATTCCATGTGAGGACCTTAAGGGGTTTCCCGTCTATCCCAGCCAGGTGCGCACTAAGAATTGACCTTGTATGTGTGCTTGTGGGTTGGCTCCCTGGTGCCCGGTCACTGTTGCGTATAGAAATGAAAGCTGCAACCCAGTCCTATCAACCATAATTAGAACATTCCAAAACCCCTCCCTTTCCAATTCCACCCCGTTCTCCACCCCAACAGAAAGTTCCTGTCAACCTAACATCAGAACCCCAACCAAGGGATTCAACCACCAAACAAACAAGAAACACCAAGACAAGAGGAAAATACCCTCCCCTACACCCAGACTTCCAGTTCCCACCCTAGCCTTATATTAGCGTGCCCGGGTTAGAGTTAGGTACTGTAAGTGGGTAGGACACCCGAGCCTTGCCATGGTATCCCCTCAGGCCTCAGACCTTTTCCTACGTAAGTTGGGTACCATTTGCCTCGGTAGCTGGAGCATCGTCAGGATCACCCGATGGGTCGGAAGGAGGCATTTTTCTGGAGTTTCTTTTGTGTGGGTGGATTGTCATTGCAGTTCGGTGGTCCTCCCCATCTCGTAGGTGCAGATCAACCCACTCCCACGCATCCTTAGGATTTGTAAAGTGCAGAGCAGTGCCATTGTGGTATATTTTCAGGTGGGCCGGAAATAGCAGTACATACATGATGCCAAGTATTTGTAGCCTTTTCTTAAGTGGGTAGAAGGATTGCCTGGCCCATTGGACTTCTCTGGTACAATCCCAGAAGAGTGCAATTTTGGACCCATTATAAGTGAGGGGTCCCATAGCACAGGTCATTTGGAGAAATGCATCACAGTCCCTGTAATTTAAAAGTCTTGCGAGGGTTGGCCCCCGGTATGGGTCTCCCAGTAGGCATTTGTGAGCTCCCTCGACCGAGAGAAGTTTGCTAGAATTTTGGGTGCCACTAGGTCCAGCAGCCACTGTTCTAGAATGATCTCCATGCTGGGCCCTTCAGATTTTTTTAGGGAGCCCCAGTATGCAAATGCTATTCTGCGGCAAACTTCCTTCTCCCTCCTCAATCCCACTCTCCACCTCCCAGACTTTTCGTATCACCGTCTTCAGCTGAGTTTCCCTCCCCATCATTGTATCCTCGCTTTGCCGTGTTGCTCTGTTCTGCTCTGCTCTCGAGCCCTGAACTATTGCGGAGCTTGAATTACTGTGGACTACTGTGGACTTTTGCACTGCATTTACCAGCAGGCCATTGGTAACCTTGTTGGAGGCGGGCCCATAAAAGAACGAGGTCGCGCGCACCGCGCGCGCGCACCCAAGCGAGTCCCGTGGAGTCCCGCTTTGCCGTGTTGCTCTGTTCTGCTCTGCTCTCGAGCCCTGAACTATTGCGGAGCTTGAATTACTGTGGACTACTGTGGACTTTTGCACTGCATTTACCAGCAGGCCATTGGTAACCTTGTTGGAGGCGGGCCCATAAAAGAACGAGGTCGCGCGCACCGCGCGCGCGCACCCAAGCGAGTCCCGTGGAGTCCCGCTTTGCCGTGTTGCTCTGTTCTGCTCTGCTCTCGAGCCCTGAACTATTGCGGAGCTTGAATTACTGTGGACTACTGTGGACTTTTGCACTGCATTTACCAGCAGGTGACTTTGAACCCGCTAAGTATACTTGCTATTGATCCTGCCTTCAAGACCCAAGTTTACACTGCATTTATTTCTATTTTGTCTAGGCCATTGGTAACCTTGTTGGAGGCGGGCCCATAAAAGAACGAGGTCGCGCGCACCGCGCGCGCGCACCCAAGCGAGTCCCGTGGAGTCCCGCTTTGCCGTGTTGCTCTGTTCTGCTCTGCTCTCGAGCCCTGAACTATTGCGGAGCTTGAATTACTGTGGACTACTGTGGACTTTTGCACTGCATTTACCAGCAGGTGACTTTGAACCCGCTAAGTATACTTGCTATTGATCCTGCCTTCAAGACCCAAGTTTACACTGCATTTATTTCTATTTTGTCTAGGCCATTGGTAACCTTGTTGGAGGCGGGCCCATAAAAGAACGAGGTCGCGCGCACCGCGCGCGCGCACCCAAGCGAGTCCCGTGGAGTCCCGCTTTGCCGCTTCGCCGCGGCGTCCGGGGCTCCGCGGTACCGAGGCTCACACTCACACAGGGTTTACCGACAGGGCCGAGTGCTCATTACGTTATACTGCTCCCTGTCTAAAACTAAGATTTGAGCAACTACGATTTTATGTTGCAACTCACTGAGATTTACTTGTGACCATGTCCATTTGCCCTAACGGCTTTCTCCGGTTGACATCGGGCATGCCGGTCAATACAAGACAAAGAATTATGTCTGAAATCCATCCTGACCGCGAAAGCCCCATTTCAAACGCTGTTCCATCCACCTTGTGTTCTACGCCAGTTCAACAAAATTCTCGACAAAAATCTAAAATACTATATCTCAAAAAGGATCGGAAGGACCGTAACACAGACATACGGAAATATGGGTTTGGAGCTTTGAGACATGCTGAAGTGGCAAGTATTGCTGTGCGTACAGAATCTCCGATAACCCCCACTACCAATGAGGTACAAATTCTTTGTAACAATCAAACAGCTGATCCTAATGTTCAGACTGTATGTAATGCATCTCTACTGACTGATAATGAAAAGCTGTCCGCATCAATGTCTGATAGCATGTTGTTAAGAAATGCCCTGTCTGGAGCACCGTACACAGGCCCCCCCGTGAATGAAAATGTGGAAGCAGCCATAATTGATTTAGATTCGATTAACTCTTCCTTTTCAGCTAGTCTAGAAAGGTCGAACCTCTCTCAATCCCCTGACATGTTCCAGCGATCCAGTGGCAGCACTGCAGTTGAGATTTCATTTATCCCTCCAACTCCTCGCAGAGTTCAAGATGGTCAACAAGCCTCATCTCCTAACTTGACGGACATATCTAAACCCGCTAATCTAACCTTAGAGGTTATGAATATAGCACTTATGTCTCTTGCCAAGTTGTTTGAATCCACCGATGGCACACTTAGAGTGCTCACAGAAAAGTTTGATCTGCTCAACTCTGAAATATTTAAACTTAGATCCGAATTGGCATCCCTCCGAAAGGACTCTGCTAAAAAACACACTCAAGAACTTGAGTTCCAAAAAAAGATGTCTATATTCCTTAATAAAAAGCTCCCAGAAACAGTAAGTAAAACCTCAGCTCTTATAGATGCGCCCACACAGACAAAGAAAGATCCAAATATTCAGAATGTAGAAATTAAGGCCAAGATGGGACACACACAACAAGAATTACAGACCACTCCACCCGCTGAAACGTATGTTCAGCTACCGTTTGTAAACGGTATCATTACAGATAACTTCATCCCAGCCCAGTCTCATGATCTAACTCAAGCTTCCTCTATGATAATCTTACCTGAGGAAGTGAATAGAGCGGCAGCACCTGAGAAGTCTATATACCCTGTTTTCGATGTCAGAGTCAACAAAAATATAGTAGGAATAAATGTCAAACCCAAAAAATTGCCATCTCAAAAAAAATCCAAAAATATCAAAATGGCAAAAATGACAGTCTCATCGTCAACGAGACATTTTATTAACAATCTATCACGTGCCAACACTACCACCCAAGTAGTCTCCGGGATTATAACAAAAAAATATGATGCACTAACCAAATTGAGGAAATCTAAATATTTAAAGTCCTGTCAGTCCCCTCGAGTAATTATAGATCATCCTCCTCTCGATGAGTTAATAAAACTTGCAGAAGGTCATCACTCCCCTCACCTCTTGACATCTCAAGACAATGGTGAAAAGGCTAGTCAAACTCTATTGCATCCAGTAATAAATAGCAAGAGTGAAACAACTGATGACACGCTTGTATCAAGGCAAAACTTGAGACGAGAGATTGACCGCTACTTAGAGAATCGAAATTTTGAACCCCCCAGGATCCCCATCATAGTCAATGGACCTGCGAAAAGCTCCGTTGCTAACTTTATGATAACGACAACGGAAGCGCAGAGCATAGAATCGAACAAGATTACTCCCAAACGAGTATCTTTTGCTGACTCAGAACTTCCAGGCCAGTACAATTCAGCACAGGACTCAGTAAATAACAATATTAACAGACAAAAAGATATTGATGAAATAAAAGAGTCCATTGCGCAACTATGGATGATAAATTCGAAATCGCAGCGCATGTTGCCACAAAAAAAAAATGATGACAATAATAAAAAACAAATAATGCCATCACAGGTTGATACAGACAAAGCCTGCGATGTTAGCAGCAGTAAACTAGACAAGCACATGAACATGACATTAAAAAAGGCACAAGGCAAAATTATAACAAGACATGCCTTGCTACTAGGGTGTCGTCAGGCTCATCAATATATTTTGAACCGCCAGAGTGTGCTCAATTTGTTCTCTGATATATCAACACTCAGAGACATTCAATCGCAAGACATTGATCAAATCGAATTCCAAAACGAAAATGACTTAGGTGTGGTACTTGTGTGGACGACTTCTCTGATTGTACATAATGTGATATGGGCAGCGCGAGAAGCTCTATTTGAAATGGGCTTTAAGCTTTCTCGATCTGATGTTGCAAAACATCCTTTGAAGTCCTGCCTCAAAACATTGCAAAAATCACAATACCCCATCTCAATTTATGACATCGGGGAGCGAAAAGAGTATCCACAAGAGCAAACCAAGATCACGAGAGTATAGCTAGATACAACCAATAAACAAGTATGTTTATCCCTAGTCAGCTGGAATACTCGAGGCCATAGCCATTTGATTAATAACTCTAAGAGTATACTCCAAGACTTTGACATCATTCTGTTACAGGAAACCTGGCTCACCACCATCCCAAGCTGGAATAATTTTGAAATGCTTCTGGTGCCGGCCATACGAGCAGACAAAGGCCGACCTATGTCGGGATTACTTATTGCTATTAACACACGAGCAAATGTACATCTAACTACATTACCGGCGATAAATCCATTTATACAATGTGCCCTCGTTGATGTTAAATCTTGCAAGATTGCATGCTTAAATGTGTATTGGAATCCCTTGAGTATCACAGTTGCCATGTTTTTTAAAAATCTTACAACTGCTCTTGAATACATTATGTTGAACAATGGCATTATACACATCATTCTTGCAGGTGACTTGAATCTACATCTATTACGAGGGGACTCTGTTAAAAAAAATGAACGGGCTGATCTTTGGACTAAGTTTGCGAAAGCATGGAACTTAATTATGCTAAATGGTACCAGTACAGCTGATTCTCCACCTCTTCCGACGTGGCGGAGCAGAAACTATACTGCTATTATTGATTATATATTTGTCACTAGATGTCTTTTTGACCATATAACTGACTTTGCAGTTAAAACCTCTGAGTATAGTGATCATCAGCCACTTACATGCAATCTCATGTTCAATCCTGATATAAGTGTGCTAAGACAAAATTACGGTGGGTCAGCTAATATTAACAACTCCTTAAATCGGCTGAAATGGACTAAGCAATCCTTAACACGTTATCGTGATCACTTACAAATGTTTGAGAATGATCAGTCCCAATATATTAGCATAAATGAACCAGAACCGTTTCAATTGATGCAGTTATATGCAACGCACCACAAATCCTATGGGAAAAGAACACAGGCATGCGATAATGTAGTTCGCCTAAGGAAAGCATTGTTTCGTAAACAAAAGAGACAAATCCAACATCTAACAGAACTAGATAAAGCCTCAAAATTGAGAACCATTAAAACCGCATATAGAAATTGGATGCGGGAATATAAGATCACCAACTATCAAAAAAATGGCGAGCTAATGCTAAATCAAGTGCTAAGAAAGAACTCAGCACAAAGCTGGAAACGAATTAATTCAGTCACGTCAGCACCACAGCTTGCCTCTCAGATAAATGGGGTATTAGAAAATGACTGGGTATCTCATTTCTCAAGGATATATGCAGCTCCTCTTGGGTCCGGTCACTAGACATGCCTTATTCCAACTTTAAGCTTGATTTTGATGAAGATGATATTCGAAATCTTATCAAAAATGCCAGCATGTCACGTGCCCCAGGCCCGGACGGACTTTCGAACGCAGTAATAAAAGAAAATGTGGACATGTGGACTTCCATACTTTACACGTTATTTCGATTAATCATACAACATCAAAACATTCCAAGATCTTGGTCCCATTCAATCATTGTTCCGATCTTCAAAAAGGGCAACAGACAAAATCCGATGAGCTATCGCCCAATAGCCTTGCTGGACGTCTCCGGCAAAATCTTCTGCAGATTAGTGCTACGCGATTTGAATGCCTGGACTCTCGCAACTCACCGTAGAGACCCTTTTCAATCTGGGTTTGTCTCAGGATTAGGAACCTCAATAAATCTTACAATCCTGAATGCACTTAAGATGTCTTATGCCCAACGAAAACAACCTCTCTATATTGCATTCATTGATTTTCGTATGGCCTTCGATTCAGTAGACAGAAATCTACTAATCAGAAAACTGATAAAATATAACTGTCCTGAATCCCTAGTTAAGATCGTGGGTCTTCTTCACTCTAACACCTCTATGCAAATCAAGCTGAGTATGGAAGGTACCCTATCCAAACGGATAATGACAGCTAGAGGTCTAAAACAAGGGTGCATTTTGGCATCCACCTTATTTAATTTATTTCTGCTAGATTTAGCTGATGAGTTTGCCTCAGTTCACTCAGACTCACCTAAACTAGGCAAACAAGTGATAGCATGGCTCCTCTATGCTGATGACTTAGTTCTTATCTCCCAGACGCCTTCTGGCTTACAAATTTTGTTGGATGTACTTGACCAGTATACCTGTAGAAACAATCTTATTGTGAACCAAAAAAAGACTCAAGTCATTATTTTGGGTAAACCGAAAGCGACCTTGTATAACAAATTTTACTGGACAATTTCTAATCATAAACTCGAAGTGGTCTCGGAGTATAAATACTTGGGGACCAACTTCAATAATTCAACACTCGATAATCCCTTTGAATTGTCCTTGCGAGCTAAATTATTAATGCTCACCTCGCAAGCAAGAATCATCCATGCAAAATTCGGGAAATTCTCTTGTGTCCCTCTCATGTAATTCTACCAGCAGAAAATTATGCCCGTCATCACATATGGACTTGAATCTATGTTACCCAAATCTGTTATATTCTGGGATCGCATAGAAGCAAAATTTTGGAAAACAGTCTTAAATTTACCGAAAAGTACACCTAACATGCTTCTCAGATTTGAACTGGGGCTTATATCAATCCAAGCCCAAATAACCTGGAAAATGTGCAGTTTGCTCAGAAAATGTATCATGGGAATTTCGATGAGAAATAGCCTTGCAGTATTAGCTGATTATCTAACATCTTCTGACCACATTTTTCCACAGCAATGGAGAAATCATGCTATAAACGCGTTGGCTAAAGCGGATATCTCACTTGACATCTTGGTAACAAATCCAAATAGAGCTAAAACTAAATTCTTTCAGATGGACTGGGTGATAACCCAGGAGAAATGTCTTAATCTCAAAGACTTTGATAGACTCCTCTTTGGTCATAAACACTTTCGAACATTGGCTGATTACCTGACGAAATGTCCTTCTCCTCAACTAAGATCGAAAATTTTAAGATTCCGCTTTAACCAATGGCCAGTCAATGAAATACTAATAAGACGAGGCATGATCAAAAAAGAAGCGGGACACTGCCGATTTTGCAATGATATTACCACCACAGAAACAATACAACATATAATTATGAAATGTAGAGCCTTTGATCTCCATCGTGGCAAGCTAATCAAATGTATGAATATGAAATATTATGTGCGCTCAGATACTGAAACATGGGCAGCCATCTTTAACTCTTCGAAAACATCTGTGCGAATAGCAACCATTGCAATCCTAGATGCAGCATTCCCAGAAGAGCAAAAAAAGGTCATATTAGCCACTAACGGAACTAATCTTGCACAAGGGATCAGTGAAAGTGTGCTTGACATTCTTTCAGTATCGTAGACATGGACACAAAAAAAAAAAAAAAAAAAAAAAAAACAGATAAACAATAATAATTTGACACATGTATAGTTTAAAAATATGTAGCTTTTAAATTCCCAGGACTTATTCTCCTCCCTATCTCTTTGGTTTTTATAATGTATTACTTATTTACTGCCAAAATTGTTCACTATTTTTTGAATTTTTTAATATGCTACCATTTTGTACTGTTTATATGGAAGGAAAAAATATTTGTAAAGTTGTTGTTTCAACTAAATCAAATTAAAAAAAAAAAAAAAAAAAAAAAATTGTATCCTTGGCATCTGAGATGCGCTGCTCTGCTTCTCCCATTTGTGAAGTCAACTTGTGTAGAACGTGTCGTAGCAAGGATACTTCCAAGCTGAGCCTATCTATCTTCGCTTACATCGAGGACTGGGAGCTCCTGTGCGCTCTGAGCAGTGGAAACATTGATGCTGGTGAAGGTAGTAGTGGAAACCTGGTCCATCTTGCTTTGAGTCATCTTATGCTTATCCCTGATCCTAATGCCTTCAAGAAGTTGGTTGGGGCCTACCCAGGACCGTCCAAGCAGTGTGAAATAAGGATTATGCACTCTTTCAGCACAGATATCTTCCCACAGTGACCCAGCCTCCACAATGTCCACCGTTGTCCTACCCCAGCCCCAGGCCCAGCCGGTCTTGGGTCTCCTCCTTCTCTGAGACCAGGGACTGCACTCATCCACTCCGCCTATCGATCAGGTCACCGCTGTAGAACAACAGCTAGACCTGGGCTAGAGGGGTTCCAAAGGAAGACTGTCTGACCCCGGCCGGCATCTTCAGATTTCACCAGAAAAAAACAAATTAGTGCCACGTTTGGTCTGGTCCCCTTCACTGGTTTTCCCTGGATAGCGCTCCTAGGATCACTATGGCCCCAGTTGTTGCAGGACCCACGAAGACACTCACCAGCTACCAGGGAGTCATAAATGTCAGCGGCCCAGACCTTTCATGACACCTCTGCAAGGGTTTCATTCGACTTCAGCTTTTAGTCTTTTAGTCTTTCCTTCACTTGAGGACAGACCCCAGATCCTGGGGCTCACCAGCATCCACTGACACTGACAGCTGGCAGGATCCCAGGGTCTGTGGCATCACCCAGCCCCCTTTTCTTTGCACTGGGGTGAGGGGGGATTTCATGTCGTTTTTTCCTGCCCCTTGGCCACATCCTGGGAGGCAAATACAGACCTGCCCGCAACTATGGGTCCGGTCCATTTCCAAGCTCCAGTATTGATGTGCAATTAGTTGTTACAAGGCGATAGAGTGGGGCCCTCCAGCCCACTGCTGCCTCTCAGTCAGGACCGCCAGGGCCGGCTGCTCCAGATACTCGGGGTCTAAGCCACGGGCCACGGAATGATGAGTTCCCACTCCCCCTCAATCCCACTCACTCCCAAGATGGTGGTCACTGGAGACACACCGCCACCGTCGCGGGGATCAGGACCGCTGGAAGCTGGAATTACATGCCCGATCGGAGTCGGGCCAGGGGGGCCTTGTTTACTCCTCAGTAACATCAGGACTAGGGTATAAATTCACACGGGACCTGGATAATTGAAAAGGGTGTCAGCGGCTATGCAGAGCCGAGCTGCCTCACATCTGCATCCGCTCACCGCCTGCCGGAAGTCCAGCATGACATTTTTTACTGGACATTATGGCGAATCGAGGGAACTCGTCACTTCTCCCCAAGGGGAAGCCCCACCCTGTGAACTAGGTAGGTGAGCCATCCTGCAACTCCGACAATAAGGGTCAAGGAAAGTGGGATCTCAATGGGAGAGACCTCCCCCTTGGTGGACAAGGACTCCTGTTCCTGAGAATAACTCATGAGGCCAAGCCATATGATGGCATATATGGAAATGTCTCCCATATCCAGATATTCCAATAATCATGACCTGAAGAAGAAACAAGAGAAAAGAGCAGCTGGTTCTTTAACTTAAAAGATTAGATACACTGGTACAAGTGGATTTAAAGAGGAGTGTTTGTTAACTCCGGAGAGGAAAGAGAGAGCGAATAGAGAGGATCACATGGTGAACCATAGAGGTCCCCTGGTAAGGTTACGCTATCTGGAGGCAGGGCCGTGGATGAGCACAAAGGCCATAAAGTTTGAAGTTGCCGGAGGAGACGAGATTCCAACCCGAGTGGAGCCAGAGTAGTAGTGGTGGCATGTCCATGAGATTACAGTGATGGGCAGCCTGCCTGGGCAATGATGCTGAGTCCGCCAAGGGGAGACCACAACAGCTGATGTGGTTCCCCAGTGCGGAATACCTACGTTGGGACAGAGGAGGAGCCATGTCGGGCAAAGACTTGGGCAAGGAGACGAACGAAGAAGAGAGAATGCCCAGAGATACCAGAACCCTTTTGCAACCCCAAGACATTCCCACTTGAATGAGAAGATAACAGGGAACGGGGGAGGAACAGGAACTGAGGCGGGAATCATTATAAGAATGCTGAACTCATCCCATTAGAAAAAAGAAAACTGAAGGTGAAGGTAAAGAGGAGAAGAATAGTCCACCCTAAAAGGGAAACCAACAGAGCTGAAAGAGAAAGGGAGTTGTTGCAAAACTTGAACTGCCTAAATGACAGAGAGAGATTAATAACTAATCCTAATAGGGAGAGAAATAGAACTATAAAAGAGTTTGAAACATACTTCAGAGAAAGTGAGAAAGGCTGGGAAGCCTTTAGGAAAAACAACTTACAAGAAAGTGCAGTATTATCCTGGAAAGTAGGGAAGATTAACCCTGAGTGATATATATAGGAACGACAGAAGACAAGGTGCAGAAGGTCCAAGAAGCCTTCACAAATAATAACTGGCAAGAGGTCACAGAGGTGAGAAAGGGGAAATGTCCTCACAAGAGAAACAAGAAAGATGCATAATTTGTCAGAATATTCAAACCCTTTTAACATTAACCTAAGAAACCGCCCAGACCCAAGGAAACTCTCTGCATCAAAGAACGGTAGCAGAAAGAGCCTGTTAAGAGAGTTGTATGAGCTAACACGAGGAGTCACGTAAGACTATTTGAAAATTAAGTAGTAAAGTGGAGTTTAAAAGACTAAAGAGAACAGTATAAGAAGCACTTGTCAGAAGAAGGGAGACATTATCCTGACCTTATTCTTTTTATTTGGTTCAATTTAGTGATAGGGTCAGATAGCATTAGTTTTTGGATGGTGGACTCATTCCTTTTGG